>NC_073270.2:42987142-43291160 GCF_029289425.2 Pan paniscus
AGTATTCCCCATTCACAGGGATCCTCAGCCTCCATCACCTGCACGTGGGAAAGGGTCTGAAAAAAAGGAAAGCTTCTTGCTCTTTGTTGTTGGGCCTCTGGGGAAGAAAGAACAGGGACAAACAGGAACACCTGCTTGATTGGCCCCTCCCTATGCACATCCAGTAGTTTCAGGGAGTTGAAACAACCTCATAGGAGGGCAGACTTTGGTGGGGAGGGCAAGTCATAGTAAACACAATACCCCGCTCATTCAAGATAAGGCTCAGCAACTGCACAAGTTAACCAAGAGGCTCAACATTTGCCACAAATCCTGTGCCCCAGGCATAGGTCAAGACCCCACAGCAACCTCTGAGCTATGAGAACCGAATCCATGGGTTTGCAGATCCCACTGGATGAAAATGGGAAACAAGAATTATCCAGTGTAGGGTAAGATAAGAAGAATAGAGGTTACGTCACTAAGGATGAAATAGCTCCAGCCTGAGCAACATAGCGAGACCCCATCTCTACAAAAAAAAAAAAACAAAAAACTTATCTAGGCATGGTGGCGCATGCCTGTAGTCCCAGCTACTCTGGAGGCTGATGTGGGAGGATTGCTTGAGCCCGGGAGGTTAAGGCTGTAGTGATCCATGATAGTGCCACTGCACAGTAGCCTAAATGTCAGAGCAAGACCCTATCTCAAAGAATAAAATAAAATAGCTGTCAACAGACACATTCCACATGACAACTTAAGGAGTCAAAATTCACTGAATGAAGTATAGCTGAGCTCAACAGCATTGCTGACAACTCTGATGACTGAAGGCACTCCAGAGTTTATAATCTATCATTATGATCATCGGTTAGCTTCCTGCAGTGCTTACTGATTCTGGGATTAGATGTACTTGAGATTGCCTGGATTCAGGATAAACAGGCACTTGATCTACATCCGTTGGCACCTTTTGCCAGCTTTCATGCCAGGAATGCCAGGAGAATTCTGCAGATTCACCTGCAGCTAATGACAGAGGTCAGGTCTCAAGCACCCAAATTCGCAAGGCCATTTTTGAAAACCCAGGGAAAGAACATCTTTAACCTTCCTTGAATATTCGCCTTTGAAATTTGAGCACCCCAAAGCATAGACTTCCTGATCTGGCTTATAAACTGTTTCAGTGTCAGCATTCCAAGTTAAAAGAAATCTAAGTTTTTAATGAGGAAGCATCTTGAACTGTCATTCAAAAGAGTGACACTCCACCTCCTTCCAGAAGGGATTTGAGGCAGTCTATGGTGAAAGACACAAATACTTCAGGACCATTAAAGCAAGGATCAGGAGACAGGCGTGGGGTAGCGGAGGACTCCAAAGGCAGATAATTGTGTCTAAAACCTGGAGTAAAGAGTGTGGCTGCAATTGAGCAAGAAAGCAAAATGTTATCAATTTCCCGGCAATTACATTGAATCAGTTCTGAGTGATCAATGAGCAGTATTGATTTGCACAGCCACTTGGCTCATCTCTGATCCATGGCAGAATCCCATCGCTGACAGGAAAATCGAGCCAACTCACGTTTGCCCCTGAAGCCTGCCCACGCATCCTCGAAGGAGCACTGAGACCTCACCACCTGTGACAGACACCTGGAGCCAGTCCGCCATGCGCCCAAGTTAAGACAAGCCCCAAACGGCACCATCAAAAGCCTATTCCAGAGCCCCTATTGAGGGGTGATTTTATCCAGAGAGGGACTCAAATGTACTCACCAGTCCATGGGCAAAGAGGATGGCGGTGGGCCTCTTGGACTCAGTGTTTCTGAGTTGGTGAGAAGGTTAACTTTTCTTACCCCCACCCAGCCTAGCCCCCCAGGGCCACCCCTCTCACCTGATGCGGCAGATCTCCCTCTGCTCCGAGGCACTGCTCAAATCCAGGGGCCCTGGGCTGGGTGTTTGCTCCGGCAGCCGCCTGGCGTTCCCATCATTTATCTCTTCATTTTCCTAAGCGTTGTCAGCGTCAGAGAATCAATTACCCACAAGTCAACCAAAGGACTGTTTTTAGCATCATATCACACTGACAAACCCTGTTGGTGAAAGAGGTTTGGCCCCTTGCAAACTTAGACTCCTGGTAAAGTCTCCTTTTATCTTTGGCACGGTGGACATAGTACAAAGGTGTAACATTATTCCAAGAGGATATAGAGAATATATACTGCTATAATAGTGATTGGAGAACTCGGCTGGGCACGGTGGCTCACACCTGCCATCCTAGCACTTTGGGAGGCTGAGGCGGGTGGATTGCCTGAGCTCAGAAGTTTGAGACCAACCTGGGCAACATAATGAGACCCTGTCTCTAGAAAAAAATTAAAAATTAGCTGGGCATGGTGGCACATGGGTATAGTCCCAGCTACTCAGGTGGCTGAGGCAAGAGTGTCACCTGAGCCTGGGAGGCGGAGGTTGCAGTGAGCCAAGACCACGCTACTGCACTCCAGCCTGGGTGACAGAGCAAGACTCTATCTCAAAATATATATTTTAAAAAAAAAGAAAAAATATGTGTTAAAAATAATTGGAGAACTCATAACAGTGAAACACCAAGAGTTTATTGATTCTCCAAGATAAATGTGCCTTTTTAAAAGTTCATATAATTTAGCTTTGTCCCTGTGTAATTTTATTTCACTTTTGGGTAGACAACATTATGAATAAGCGTTATTCTCTCCTTAGTGGGGAATTTGTTCCCTATCTCCCTTGTCGTCCAATTATCAGAATTCTGCACTATTTGATTTACACCTGCTTGGTCACAGGCTGATTTCAACAGCTAGCCTGGGGGCATCCGTCGTCATCTGTCAAGGCAGCCAGACATTGGCAGTTGCCTCAGAGAAGTGTGAAATGAGAAGGAAGAGATGGAAAACCTTGGGAGAGTTGTTGTGTTTCCAGATTTCTCTGGCCTATAGCTAAGAAATCCTCAGGAATGACATAAAAGCACAGGA
The DNA here is from genome assembly GCF_029289425.2 of Pan paniscus. Taxonomy (NCBI): domain Eukaryota; kingdom Metazoa; phylum Chordata; class Mammalia; order Primates; family Hominidae; genus Pan; species Pan paniscus. Next base: position 42,990,075 of record NC_073270.2, read on the forward strand.
GGCAGAAGCTCTGGTTTCCCAGGCGGCCGTCGTGGAGGTGTGGAAAGAGCTCCAAGCCTCGAGTCTAGGGACCTGCTGCCTCTCCCAAGCCTGTCAATCATGACCTCTGTGACCCTTAGGAAGTTACTTCTACCTGGCCGGGTGCAGTGGCTCACACCTGTAATCCCAGCACTTTGGGAGGCTGAGGCGGGTGGATCATGAGGTCAGGGGTTCGAGACCAGCCTGACCAACATGGTGAAACCCCGTCTCTACTAAAAATACAAAAATTAGCTGGGTGTGGTAGTGGGCACCTGTAATACCAGCTACTCAGGAGGCTGAGGCAGGAGAATTGCTTGAACCCGGGAGGTGGAGGTTGCAGTGAGCCGAGATCGTGCCACTGCACTCCAGCCTGGGTGACAGAGCGAGACTCTGTCTCAAAAAAAGAAAAAAAACTTCTACCCTCCGGGCCTCAGTTTCTACCTGGAAACTTGAGAGTTGACATAGAACAGCAACTTTCAAACTATTTTTTTGAGAGGGATCCTATCTTTGCCACCCAGGTTGGAGTGCAGTGGCATAATCTCGACTCACTGCAACCTCCACCTCCCGGGTTCAAATGATTCTCCTGCCTTAGCCTCCAGAGTAGCTGGGATTACAGGTGCGTACCACCACGCCTGGCTAAGTTTTGTATTTTAGTAGAGATGGGATTTCACCATGTTGGCCAGGCTGGTCTCAAACTTCTGACCTCAGGTGATCCACGTGCCTCTGCCTCCCAAAGCACTGGGATGACAGGTGTGAGCCACCACACCCAGCCCAAACATTTTTTAAAAAGTAGCAAAACTCTTTCTTTGGAAACCTACAGAGACAGGTTTTTAATATGGGGCTACTCTGGTTGAAGAGGGGGAAGTGGAGACCCCCTTGCCTATCCCTGAGGTACCTCAATGGGTCACAATTACAAGCCAGTAATTTCCAAGAGTCCCCTTAGCAACACTATTTTGTGGTTCTCCTTCTTAGCCTGCACTGAGCCATGTTCTTGGCATCTAGCAAATATGAGATGTTTCTCATAGAAGCAAGGCTTGAGTGGTATGTCACCTTGCTGGCCAGGATACGAAGTGGTCAGGCCAGGCCAGATCCCCAAGGATTAAGAATGGGCTGATAGCGGCCAGGTGCGGTGGCTCATGCCTGTAACCCCAGCACTTTGGGAGGCCGAGGCAGGCGGACTGCCTGAGCTCAGGAGTTCGTGACCACTCTGGGCAACATGGTGAAACCCCATCTCTACTAAAATACAAAAAAATTAGCTGGGTGTAGTGGCGTGTGCCTGTAATCTCAGCTACTGGGGAGGCTGAGGCACAAGAATAGCTTAAGCCCCAGAGGCAGAGGTTGGTGTGAGCTGAGATGGCGCCGCTGCACTTCAGCTTGAACGACAGAGTGAGACTCTGTCTCAAAAAAATAAATAAATAAAAGGCAGGGCGTGGTGGTTCACGTCTGTAATCCCAGCACCTTGGGAGGCTGAGGCGGGCGGCTCACCAGGTCAGGAGATCGAGATCATTCTGACTAACATGGTGAAATCCCGTCTCTATTAAAAATACAAAAAATTAGCCGGGCGTGGTGGTGGGTGCCTGTGGTCCCAGCTACTCAGGAGGCTGAGGCAGAAGAATGGCGTGAACCCAGGAGGCGGAGCTTGCAGTGAACCAAGATGGTGCCACTGCACTCCAGCCTGGGTGACAGAGTGAGACTCCGTCTCAAAAAAATAAATAAAATAAATAAATAATTAAAAATAAAAATAAATGGGTTGATAGCTTTAAATTAATTATTATTATTATTTTATTTACTTAATTTTTTGGAGACAGGGTCTCGCTCAGGCTAGAGTGTAGTGGTGAGATCTCAGCTCACTGCAGCCTTGACCTCCTGGGCTCAAGCAGTCCCCAACCTCAGCCTCCTGAGTAGCTGGGACTGCAGTTGCACGCCACCATGCCCAGCTAATTTTGTTTATTTTTAGTAGAGATGAGATCTCACTATGTTGTCCTGGCCAAAACTTAAATATTATTTAAAAAAAAAAAAAGCACAGGTCACAGCAGCAGGGAGCAGACAAAGCAGTTGGGAGCCCCAGGGCTATGGGCTCTCGCACAGTCAGGAAGTGTGGGGTGATTCCTGGAAATGCAAAGTGGGGACCATGCAGAGCTGGGCACCCAGAGTGGACGCTGGGCCAGGGCACAGATGCAGGTTACACGGAGTTGGCCGGAGAAGCCATGGGACTCAGAATCCAGCCTCGGTTGAAACTCTGTGCCAGGCATTGTGCTACAGACTTCACGCCCTATCTCAGTTTTCTTATTTGTAAAATGGGAGTGATAGAGCTCAACTTATGAGGCTCTCGGGTGAGAATTATTGTGACATTGCATAAAGGGCAGACCTGGCATAGGGCAGAGCTCACAATTTAGCTTTGATAATTGCTGTTCTTGTCATTGCGGTAAATGAGGAAACAGGCATGGAAGGTTACGTGCTCAGCCACAGCCACAGAGCTAGTCAGTAGCTGGAAGAGCTATGACTCAAACATGTTTTCTGACTTCCTTGCAGCCCCAGCTACTTGGGAGGCTGAGGCAGGAGGATCACTTGAGCCCAGGAGTTGGAGGCTGCAGTGAGCTATGTTCGTGCCTCCGTACTCCAGCCTGGGCGATGGAGTGACACCTTGTCTCTATTGAAAAAAAAAGGAAAAAAAGTTTTCTGATTTCCAATTTGTTTGCCCCACACTAAGGCCCTTCCTGGGCCTACCAGTTCTAATTTTTTTTTTTTTTTTTAAAGAACTTCAACAGTTTGGCCGGGCGTGGTGGCTTACACCTGTAATCTCAGCACTTTGGGAGGCCGAGGCAGGCGGATTGCCTGAGGTCAGGAGTTCGAGACCAATCTGGCCAACATGGTGAGACCCTGTCTCTACTAAAAATACAAAAAAATTAGGCGGGCGTGGTGGCATGCGCCTGTAATCCCAGCTACTCGGGAGGCTGAGGCAGGGGAATTGCTTGAACCAGGGAGGTGGAGGTTGCAGGGAGCCAAGATCGCGCCACTGTGCTCCATCTTGGGCAACAGAGGGAGACTCCATCTAAAAAACAAACAAAAAAGAGTTCACATATCATAAAGCTCACTGGTTTTAAGTCTATGGCTCCATAAGCTTTCATACATTTATACGGTGGTGCCACCATTGCCACAATCCTGTTTTGGAATGCTTCTGTCCCTCCAAAAATTCCCTCTAGCCCATTTGCTCTCAGTCTCCACTCTTGCCCCCTGCCCTAGGCAACCCCTAATCTGCTGTCTTACAGTTTTTCCTTGGTAGGAAATTCCTATAAATGGAATCTTTTATATGATGAGTAAATCATAATAAATCAAATAAAATACGCACTTTTTGGTGTCAGGCTTCTTTCACTCAGCATAATGTTTGACCTTCATCCATGTTGATCCAGGTATTAATAGTTTGTTCCTTTTTATTCCATTGTATGGATGTATGACTGTTTGTTTACCCATTCGCCTTGATGGACATTTGGGTTGATTCCAGTTTGGGGCTACTATGAATTATGCTGCTACGAACTTTTTTTTTTTGAGACAGGGTCTTGCTGCCACATAGGCTGGAGTGCAGTGGCACAATCTCAGCTCGCTGCAGCCTTGACTTCCTGTGCTCAAGTGATCCTCCCACCTCAGCCTCCTGAGTAGCTGGGACCACAGGCGTGATCCGCTGCGCCCAGCTAATTTAAAAAAATTTTTTTGTAGCAATGGGGTCTCTCTATATTGCCCAGGGTCTCTCTCTATCAAACTCTTGGGTCCAAGTGATCCTCCCACCTCGGCCTCCCAAAGTGTTGAGATTACAGGTGTGAGTCACCCTGCCTGAACTGCTATGAATATTTCAGTAGGAGACCTTGTGTGAACATGTTTTCATTAATCTTGGGTGGGTACCTAGGAGGGGAATCACTGGGTCATATAATGAGGGTTTAGCTTTTTAAGAAACTGCCAGTCTTTTCCACAATGGCTGTACCATTGACTTTCCCCCCAGCAGCGATGGGGGTCTGCCCCCGAATTTCTTAAATGAGCATTTATTTCCTCATCCCACAAACCCCTCTTAAGCAACTAATTAGGCCCACGTAGAGCTTGCTGGATTAGCTGTCCATCTCCGAGGTGCTTGGTCCCTTTTCTGCAGTTAGGGGAGTGGGGTGGCTCTCTCCCCTCTGCATAGCATCTTCTGGGTGCTATGAGGAACGCAGAGTGTTTGGACACAGTGCTTGTCTTCAAAGAGCTACAGGAGGAAGCTGAATCATTACCCTGGGCAGGTAGATCCAGAGAGGGACACAGTATCAGTATAAATGCAGAGAGGGACACAGTATCAGTGTAAATGTTCCAAGAATCGAGAGAAGGGAGAAGTCATGTAAACCCAGGAGTTCATCATCAGACAGGAGTAGGGAGAAGCTTAAAATGGGAGCACAGGTTTAGGGGGCAAATGGATTTGGATTTGAAACCAACTCTGCCATTTGCCCCATGTGAGATTCTAGGCAAGGTCAATCCCTTAATCTCTCTGAGCCTCAGTTACTACATCTGTACAATGGAGGTGATAAGAACTACCACTCCAGGTTGTTGTGAGAACCAGAAATATGCTTGGCCGGATGCGGTGGCTCACACCTGTAATCCCAACACTGGGAGGCAGAGGCAGGCAGGTTGCTTGAGCCCAGGAGTTCGAGACCAGCTTGGGCAACACAGTGAGACCCCCGTCTCCACAAAAAGAAAGAAAGAAAAAGAAATATGCATGTTGGTGTCTGATATGTAAGTGTCTTGGCAAATGGTAGCAGTTATTGTAGTTTTTCAGAGCTGAGCTCTGAAAAAACGGGCAGCTTGGTGGCAGCCTGGTGGCGGGGAAGGCTGGGAGCCATCTTGGTGACAGGCTTTATTTGCAGTAAATTCTCAAACCCACTGAGAAAGAGCATAGTGGGGCGGGGGGTGGGGGAGGATGGGGAGCCAGAAAGAACCCGGAGAATGAAAACCCAGCCCCTTCCACCGATTCCCACCACCGCCTTGTCCTTGTCCTCCGAGTGATGATGAGAATGCCTCGGTGGCCGCCCAGCTCACTTTCCCAGGACGTGTTTTAACCCAGCGTTAATTAGTGATTGTGGCTGCATCTAGGGCTGGGGGCTTGAGCTGAAGAAAGAAAGTACCCCAGAGAAAGGCAGATTTTAAAAGGCCCCAAAAGTCTGGGGCAGTGAGGCTCTGTGGAGAGGGAGACAAGCCGTGCATTTGTGTTGCAAATTTCCAGTGTGTGCAAGCCAGCCATTCAATGAGGGCGATGCTACTGGCAGCCGGCATGGGGGTGGGGAGGGAAAGGAAGTCCACAAAGGGGGCCTGTCTGAGGACCTCAGACCCTGCTTTGTAAAAGCTGCTTTCATCCCCCTCCCTGGTTGATGGCAGTGTTCCCAGTCCAAGGCCACTGTGCAAGGATCCAGAGGCCTGGACCCCAGACTCCCAGATTCTCTTGACCCTCCCCACTTGCCCTTCTAGGCCTGTTTTTGTGGCATCAGCAGCAGCAGGTGTCTGAGTGCTCCCGGGTACTGTGTCAGAGGATACCAGGTTTAAGTGGTGTGGGCTTGCTAGGTGGCTTCAGGCAAAGTCACTTAACCTCCCTGAGTGTCAGTTTCCTCTTCTGTAAAATGGAGATGATGTGGTCCTTTCCCCTGCTTCACAGGGTCCTACCCAAACAGAAGGGCCTGTGATTGGATGGCAGCTCAGAGCTTCATTTCTTTCTCAAAAAGTCTGCATCTGGGAAAGTCATTAGAAGAGCTCTTTTAATGAAGAGATGAGGTTGATTGTACTTAGCAAATCAATGAAGCAACTCTGGGTTCCTTGGAAATGTTACTCCCACGAGTATTTTAATTTTTTTTTCTTTTGAGATGGAGTTTAGCTCTTGTTGCCCAGGCTGGAGTGCAATGGCATGATCTCAGCTCACAGCAACCTCCACCTCCCGAGTTCAAGCGATTCTCTTGCCTCAGCCTCCCCAGTAGCTGGGATTGCAGGCATGCACCACCATGCCAGACTAATTTTGTGTTTTTAGTAGAGATGGGATTTCACCATGTTGGCCAGGCTGGTCTCGAACTCCCAACCTCAGGTGATCCACCCACCTCAGCCTCCCCAAGTGCTGGGATTACAGGCATGAGCCACCGCACCCGGCACTAATTTTTTTTTTTTTTAAGACAGTCTCGTTCTGTCACCCAGGCTGGAGTGCAGTGGCGTGATCTCTGCCCACTGTAACCTCCGCCTTCCAGGTTCAAGCAATTATCCTGCCTCAGCCTCCCAAGTAGCTGAGACTATGGGCACAAGCCACCATGTCCAGCTAATTTTTGTATTTTTAGTAGAGACAGGGTTTCACCATGTTGGCCAGGCTGGTCTTGAACTCCTGACCTCAAGTGATTTGCCTGCCTTGGCCTCCCAAAGCGCTGGGATTACAGGTGTGAGCCACTGCACCTGGCCCGTGAGTATTTTAAACATTCACCTTGCTTGGAATCTTTGGGCCTGCCACAAGTCAATTAGGCACACTAACCAGGTTGTTTTTTGAGTTGGTAGATTTGGTGCGGGTGCCAAGCCTGCTGCATAGGAGGCTGTCCCCAGCTGATCCTCGGGTAACCTTTCCCTGGTGAAGATATGACCATACTTCAAAAGCCCCCTTGGAGGCCATCTCTTCAAGAAGCATCCTCCCTCCCAGGCCTTGCCTGTGGTTGAGTGATTTTATAATTTTATATGCAGAAAATTGTCTCCTTTCCTGAGACCCTTGGGATGCCTGGGACCAAATCTTTGAGCCCTCTAAAGCTTTCTAATCAAAGTGTGGTCCATAGACCAGCAGTATTGACAGCACCTGGGGGCTTGTTAGGAATGCAGAATGTCAGGCTCCACTCTGGACCAATTGAATCAAAGGCTAAAATCTGTGAGGATTCTAAAGGCATTAGGCACCCTGGTGTCTAAATGCCCGGGACTCTGATCAGGTAGGAGGGCCATGGCCTCAGACAGCCGGGAGATGTCGCTGTTCCCCAGTCATTGGAGTTGTCAGGTTTTGCTACCAACGCCAGAGGCCCCGCCTGTGGGGCTTTGTTCGCTGTGAAATCCCAGGACTACGAAAGGGTCAGGTCAAGTTTGTCATGCCACCTTTTCATCGGCCACTCAACCTGCGCCTCCTCCCATCTTTCCCTGACCGTTGCTGCCCTGGGTTCTCAGCTATGTTTCCAGATAGGGAAGACTGTGTGATCCCCAAGCCCAGCCCTGCCCCAGGATCTCAGGAGAAAGCCCACAGGAGAAAGGGCATCTGGCCAGGCGCAATGGCTCATGCCTATAATACCAGCACTTTGGGAGGCCGAGGTGGGTGGATCACTTGAGGCCAGGAGTTCAAGACCGACCTCGGCGACATGGTGAAACCCCATCTCTATGAAAAATACAAAAATTAGCTGAGCTTGGTGGCATGCGCCTGTAATCCCAGCTACGTGGGAGGCTGAAGCAGAAGAATCACTTGAACTTGGGAGGCGGAGTTTGCAGTAAGCCGAGATCATGCCACTGCACTCCAGTTAGGACAACAGAGCAAGACTCTGTCTCAAAAAAATAAAAAAAGGGAAGTGCATCCTACAGAGTCTCCCTCAGCCTGGCTCATCAGGCAAGAAGAGCTCAGACCAGCAAGGAGGGGGTGTCTACAGGGAGGACCCCCCTCGCTTGGAATCTCTGAGTTGGGGGATCTTAGTGACAACAGGACCTGTGGACACAGTGAGAAGAAGAATTCCCATGATTTGAGTGTCCACAGGCAAAAGTCAAGGCCTGCTTGGGACTTCAGCTTCCAGTTTCTACTTCCCATGTCAGAGCCAGGTTATCTCATGGTCTTACTTCCCCTCTGTGGTTACAGTGCAGTTAAAGGAACCCTAATAGCCTCGACTGCAGCAAACTCAGGTTTGAGTCAGGGCCAAACGGCCCTCACTCCAGACTAGAAGCAGAGTCACTGGGGTTTCCCCCTAGGGCCTGGAGCTCCCACTCTCTGGGCCTTTCCCACCCTGCCTGGTTTAGTCCCTGAACATCCAGGCCACAGAGCAGAAGGAAGAGCAGCCTCCACACCCAGGCCCCCAGCTCCTGACTCCCCAGTGGCTGGGCCCTGTTGAAGCTGGAACCTCTTCTAAGGCCCAGAACCTGGAATCCATGGCTGAGTGAGACCTGGCTCCCTGCCTAGCTCCTGTCCCCCTGGGGTCAGCCCCAGTCACCACCACCCGATGACTCATGAAGTCTAGCTGTCCTGGATTTCCGCAGTCTAGCAGTAACATCTACATGCCAGTCACGTAACATACGTGATCTCATCTCATTCAACAACCTTGAGCCTTAGGAACACATAGTGCTCTCATTTCATGGTGGAAGAAGCTGAGTCTTGGAGATATTGGGTAACTCGTCCAATCTCATACAGACGGTACATGGAGAGGCCAGGGTTAGGAGTGGGGCTCGCCTGACTCCAGACAAGCTCGCCTGCCCCAGAACAGTGCTATCCCTGACCCTGCCTCAGCAGCCCAGGGCTGATTTCTGCCAGCTTGATTTCCCATGGATTGGTATCAGCAGGGTCTATGTGGGTCCTGTGAGGTGGAGTGATAAAGGTGACAAGTGAGGACACTGCAATGGAAGATGGCACTGCACTTTACATTTGCACTTGTCATGGTGATAGTGACATTTCTGATTAACATCAGAACTTTGGTCTGCTGATTTCACCCATGAACTTGGAGCCAGAAGTCCCAGGATCCATCTGATCTCGGACCCAATTCCCACGTCCTTCAGGTGAGAGATGGTCCCAGGCATGCACAAACATTCCAGGATATTAACTGATGATGAAAAGTCATCATTAATTTATTGGCATATTTTGTCTTTTATTCCTGCCTCCTTCCATCCTTTGATAATTTATCCATCAGATATCGATGTAATAATACCCATCAGGTGCTAAGTGCTGTGTTTGGTGTCCAGGAGCCAAGGAAGAGTAAAGCACAATTCAAATGAACTGATATTTATCAAGTGCCGCTATGTGCCATTCACCGAGTTGGGGGCTCCAGGCATTCTGTGGACTTGCTTTGGTGCAATTTTCATCCTAGCTAGACAAGTGGGCAAACAGATAATTACACAGTGTGATATACACAGTCTATAATCGAGGTGCATACAAGGAGCTGTGGGAGCAGAGTGGGTGTGGCCTTCACCCTGCTAAGGAGCAGGAAAGGCTTTGCCTAGGATGTAACTTTTTTTTGGGAGGGGGGCACAAGGTCTGACTCTGTCGCACAGACTGGAGTGCAGTGGCATGATCTTGGCTCACTGCAAACTCCGCCTCCCGGGTTCAAGCGATTCTCCTGCCTCAGCCTCCGGAGTAGCTGGGATTACAGGTGCGCGTCACTACCGCCCGGCTAATTTTTGTATTTTTAGTGGAGATGGGGTTTCACCATGTTGGCCAGGCTGGTCTTGAACGCCTGACCTCAAATAATCCACCCCCCTCAGCCTCCCAAAGTGTTGGGATTACAGGTGTGAGCCACCTAGTCTGGCTCCTTTTTTTTGGAAACAAGGTCTCACTCTGTCACCCAGGCTGGAGTGCAGTGGCATGATCTGGGCTCACTGCAACCTCTGCCTCCTGGGCTTGGGTGATTCCCCAACTTCAGCCTCCTGAGTAGCTGGGGCTACAGGCACGTGCCACCAGGCCAGGCTACTTTTGTATTTTTTGCAGAAACGGGGTTCCTCCATGTTGCCCAGGCTGGTCTAGAACCTGTGGGGTAAGCAATCCACCTGCCTCAGCCACCCAAAGTGCTGGGATTATAGACGTGAGTCACTGTGCCCGGCCAGGATGTGACTTTTAAGCTGGATCTTGAAGAAAGAGGAAAAATTAATCCAGCCTGAGCAAAGGCTTGGAGGCCTGGTTAGTGAACAACAAATTATTTGGTGTGGCTGGAGTGAGGGTCCTCACATCTTTGTGGGCTTCGGACCTGGACCCCAGATTCAGTTGTCCAGGGTAGGGCCCAGGGTTCTGAATTTTTAACTAGGGCCTCAAGTGATTCTGGTACAGGTGCGAGGGCCCACAGACTGGGAAACTTGGGCCTGTGGCTTCAGTGGCAAGAAATGTGGATGAATCTGGAACAATGCATTAGGGCCAAGCTGTGCAGGGTGTTAAATGCCATGCTAAGGAATTTGGACCTGTCCTGTTCTCAATGAAGAGGGTCCATTGGAGGCTTTCAAGCCCTGGAGTGGTGGTTTTGGAAGGAGAATGTTGCCAGCAGCCTGGTGGGAGGAACAGAGACCCGAGAGGCTGGAGAGAAGCCCAGTGAGGAAGCTTTCACAGCTGTCCAGGCCAGCCATCCTGGAGGCCTGAGCTGGGGGTTTGGGGGGGCGGTGGGCAAGGAGCATGGGAGTGGGGGCGCTGGATTTGAGAGGGCTCTGAAAAATGGGGCGCAGGCCTGCAGTAGATGGATGAGGAAGGTGAAGGAGAGGTTGTTGAGAATGGGCTGGGGGGCCTCAAGGGCTGATCAGGATGCACCAGGGCAGTGGGTTGAGGGGAGGAACAATAGAGCCAATTTGCGCATGTTGAGTTTTTCACTCATGGGACCTCCAGGAGGATGTGGGTAACAGGTATTGGATCTTGTCCGAAGCTTGGAGAAGGTGGTTGAAGTTGAGGGGAGAGCTTTTTTTTTTTTTTTTTTTGAGAGGGAGTTTTGCTCTTGTTGCCCAGGCTGAAGTGCAATGGTGCAATCTTGGCTCACCGCAACCTCTGCCTCCTGGGATCAAGTGATTCTCCTGCCTCAGCCTCCCAAGTAGCTGGGATTACAGGCATGCGCCACCATACCTGGCTAATTTTGTATTTTTAGTAGAGACGGGGTTTCTCCATGTTGGTCAGGCTGGTCTCAAACTCCCAACCTCAGGTGATCTGCCAGCCTCGGCCTCCCAGAGTGCTGGGATTACAGGCGTGAGCCACCACGTCTGGCTGAGACTTTGAAGAGCAAAGAGGTATTAGAAGACTGTAGACTGCTTACGAATCTTCAGGGCACGTGGAGGCAGAATTAGAAAAAGAGGCCAGGTATGGTGGGCCACACCTGTAAGCCCAGCACTTTGGGTGGCCAAGGTGGGAGGATTGCTTGAGGCCAGGAGTTTGAGACCAACCTGGGCAACAAAGCAAGACACCCACTCCCCATGTCAAAAGCAGAAATGAGGAGAAGGGGAGGGGAGGGGAGAGGAGAGGAGGGGAGGGGAGGGAAGGGAGAAGGAAAGAGGCAAGAAGAACACACTAGAAAAGTAGGCTGTTTGGTTGTTTTTCAATTTATTATCTCCACTTTGCAGATGGGGAAACTGGGACTCAGACAATTAAATAACTTGTCCATGGCCACTATGCTCATCAGGGTAAGGCTGGAGTTTTGAACCTAAGTCTCTTTGGCTCCAGTGCCCATACTCTCTTGGCTGAGTCTCCCAGAGGCAAATCCTGTCCCCAGACACAAAATAAACAGATTCAAAGATTGGGGGTGAATGGGTGGAGGTGAGGAAGATGCAGCAAAAAGAACTTGCAGGAGTCCGGGCGCGGTGGCTCACGCCTGCAATCCCGGCACTTTGGGAGGCTGAGACAGGTGGATCTCCTGAGGTCAGGAGTTTGAGACCAGCCTGGCCAACGTAGTGAAACCCCATCTCTACTAAAAATACAAAAATTACCCGGGTGTGGTGGCAGGCACCTATAATCCCAGGTACTCGGGAGGCTGAGGCAGGAGAATCACCTGAATCCGGGAGGCAGGTTGCAGTGAGCTGAGATCATGTCATTGCACTCCAGCCTGGGGGACAGAGCGATACTCCATCTAAAAAAACAAAAAAAGAATAACTTGCAGGACAGAGGCAGGGGAGACCAGCATATTAAGTGAGCCTATTTTTCATTCCTTCTCCCGCTAGAATATACTGAAGCAAACCCCAGACTTCATATTATTTCATCGATAAATATTTCAGTATGTATCTCAGAAAGATAAGGCTCTTTTTTAGACATAGTCACAATCCCATTATCACACTTTAAAAAAAAATCTAACAATAATTCCTATTAAGGAAACCTATCGAGGACAATCTGACAAGACCTCAGAATGGAAGTGGGCTTGTGTATCTTGAGCCAGCACTGTCACAAAGCCATGATAAGGAATTTAAATTTTCCCAAGATAATTACAGCCAAGGCGAACAGGGGGTTGGAAATGCAGGAGATTTGAGAAGCTTGTTTGGCTCTGGAAAGGAAATGTTATAAAGGAAGAAAAAAAAGACTGGAAAGGTTTACAGAGTACAAAAGACAAGACTCTTCTTTCTTTCTGACTTCCCCTTTCCTCATGCGAGGGTCTTTAGTCATAAATGAGAAATAGGAACCCGGGCTAGAGTGAAACCAAATGGATAAAAATAACACAACAAATACAGTATTGCTAAATGCAATGAGATAGAGGCATGGGGTTTATTTCCCACAAGGCTGTGCAAACTGCTCACTTCTTAGATAAAGGCTCTTCAGTTGCTGCTATTCAGAATCCCAGCTTCCTGAGAGGTCATGTCCATTGATTATTAACTGGTTATTGTGGACACTGACCTTCTACTAGGCATCAAGAAATCAGATTTCTAGACCAGGTGCAGTGGCTCACATCTGTAATCCCAGCACTTTGGGGGGCCGACGCAGGTGGATCACTTGAGGTCAGAAGTTTGAGACTCAGACTGGCGAAACCCCGTCTCTACTAAAAATACAAAAATTAGCCGGTGGCTCATGCCTTTAATCCCAGCACTTTGGGAGGCCGAGGCGGGCGGATCACCTGAGGTCAAGAGTTTGAGACCAGCCTGGCCAACATGGCGAAACCCCGTATCTACTACAAGTACAAAAATTAGCAGGGCGTGGTGGCGCGTGCCTGTAATCCCAGCTACTCAGGAGGCTGAGGCAGGAGAATAGCTTGAACCTGGGAGGTGGAGGTTGCAGTGAGCCGAGATCGTGCCACTGTACTCCAGCCTGGGCGACAAGAGCAAGACTCCATTTCAAAAGAAAAAAAAAATAAATTAGCCAGGTGTGGTCTCTACTAAAAATACAAAAATTAGCCAGGCATGTTGGCAAGCACTGTAATCCCAGCTACTCGAGAGACCAAGGCACGAGAATTGCTTGAGCCGTGGAGGTGGAGTTTGCATTGAGCTGAGATCGTGCCACTGCACTCCAGCCTGGGCAACAAAGTGAGACTTTTTCTCAAAAAAAATATATATATATTGGTCCAGCTCCTCCATGAAATTGCTCTGTGACCTTGGGCAACTTCCTTGACTTACCTGAGCTGTCTGTAAAGTGAGGGTATTAGACCATAAGACCTCATCATTTCCTTTAAGAGTCGAGTTCTCTGATTCAGTGAATACCTAGTGAAACAGTGCTTACTTCCTGGGGTTTAGAAAGCGTTACTAGGATTTGACTCAATGTTACACTGCATCTGCAAAATGCTTGGATAGGCCGGGAGCGGTGGCTCATGCCCTGCAATCCCAGCACTTTGGGAGGCCGAGGCGGGTGGATCACTTGAGATCAGGAGTTCAAGACCAGCCTGGCCAACATGGCAAAACCCCGTCTCTACTAAAAATACAAAAATTAGCAGGGTGTGGTGGCGCGTGCCTGTAATCCCAGCTACTAGGGAGGCTGAGGCAGGAGAATCGCTTGAACCCAGGAGGCAGAGGTTGCAGTGAGCCGAGATCACACCACTACACTCCAGCCTGGGCAACAGGCGAGACTCTGTCTTAAAACAAAACAAAACAAAAAAGAATACTTGGCTAACCTCGGTGAAGGATGCCATGTGTTGATGATGCAGGTTCATGCTACAAAATCACCCAGCATTGCTCTTGGCTGACGCCCCAGAGGAAATCTGAAACGCAGCACTACGTGAGCTCTCTGGAAATGGATGGTAGACGGAGAGCACGTGGAAACTGCACAGAGCCGTCCACAGATGGAGCCAGCTGCCTGAGGCCCAGGAAGCAAATTGAAGAAATAAGTTGAAACAACAGCCCAATGTGTTTTTTTTGTTGTTTTGTTTCATTTTAATGGCAGGTAAAGGGGTTGACAGATGGGGACCAGGGATGTGGGGCTGAGATGGAGCTAAAGGGGAGGGGGCTGTGAAAGCTGGCAGGTCCAGTTGCTATATGTTGCTGGGATTCTGGGACCTTGACCTGGGGAACTGCATTTGAGCAGAGTCTGAAGAACTTGAGATTGGAGGGGAGCCAGAGGAAGTTGCAGAAGAACTTGAACCAGAAAGGGCAGAGGAAAAACAAAACAGACCCCATCCTGGGCCAGAAGAGAAGCCCTTTCCTGACATCTTGCCCTCTGTCCGGCTCATCATCACGTGAGGAAGGAGGGGCTGTGTGGCTCTTGGCTGCAGCTGCTCTGATTTCTTTTTTCAGTTCCTCCAAGGTGCTCTGTTCTTTCTTGCTGCATGGCCTCTGCTGTGTCCTCTCCCTGGAAGGCAGCTCTTTCCCCCGATCAACTTCCACTCAGACCTTAGCTTAAACCTGTTGCCTCCAGGAAGCCCTCCTTGGCCTTCTGATAAGACAAACCACTCCATTTTAAGTTCTTACGTCATTAGTCACTTTTTAAAAATAGTGCTCCTCACTGTTATCATTCTTAATGTATTTATGTGATTTTATCATTCTTTAATGTATTTAATGAATTTATGTGTATTATGTGATTTACATGTTTCTAAAAAAATGTCTAATTTTGAAACCACATCGAGCTTTTAGAAAAGTTGCAAGAATAATACAAAAACCTCTATAGGCCAGGCGCGGTGGCTCACGCCTGTAATCCCAGCACTTTGGGAAGCCCAGGTGGGTGGATCGCTTGAGCCCAGGAGTTCAAGACCAGCCTGGGCAACATAGCGAGACCTCATCTTTACAAAAAACAAAGTAAGCAAATTAGCTGGGTGTGATGGCACCAGCCTGTAGTCCCAGCTACTTGATGGTTAGGGTGGGAGGACTGCTTGACCTAGGAGTTCAAGGCTGCAGTGAGCTATGACTGCTGCAGCACTCCAGCCTGCGCAACACAGCGAGACCCTGGTTCTAAAAAAATAATATTTCAAAAATTAAATAATTTAAATTAAATGAATTTTATTTATTTATTTATGGAGATAGAGTCTCACTCCGACACCCAGGCTGGGGTGCAGTGGCACAATCTCGGCTTTGCAGCCTCAACTTCCAGGGTTCAGGTGCTTCTCCCACCTCAGTCTCCTGAGTGGCTGGAACTCCAGGCATGCACCACCATACCCGGTTAATTTTATATATATATACATATATATATATATATATATTTTTTTTTTTTTTTGAGATGGAGTCTCGCTCTGTTGCCCAGGCTGGAGTGCAGTGGCGCGATGTTGGCTGACTGCAAGCTCTGCCTCCCGTGTTCACTCCATTCTCCTGCCTCAGCCTCCTGAGTAGCTGGGACTACAAGCATCCGCCACCATGCCCGGCTAATTTTTTGTATTTTTAGTAGAGACGGGGTTTCACCGTTTGAGCCAGGATGGTCTCAATCTCCTGACCTCGTGATCCTCCCACTTCGGCCTCCCAAAGTGCTGGGATTACAGGCATGAGCCACTGCGCCCAGCAATTTTTTGCATATTTTTTGTAGAGAAGGAGTTTCACCATGTGGCCCAAGCTAGTCTCGAACTTCTGGGCTCCAGCAATCCACCTGCCTTGGAGTCCCAAAATGCTGGAATTACAGGTGTGAGCAATCGTGCCTGGCTTAAATTATCTTTAACTTAATTAAATTAAATTTTATTTAATTTTTAAAATTAAATAAAAATAAAAAGAACTCCTGGCTGGGTGCGGTGGCTCACTCTTCTAAGCCCAGCACTTCGGGGGGCCAAGGTGGGTAGATCACTTGAGCCCAGGAGTTCAAGACCAGCCTGGCCAACATGGTAAAACCCCATCTCTACAAAAAAGTACAAAAAATTAACTAGGCATGGTGGTGCACACCTGTAGTCCCAGAGACTTGAGATGCTGAGGTGGGAGGGTCTCTTGAGCCCAGGAGGTGGAGGTTGCAGTGAGCCGAGATTGCACCACTGCACTCCAGCCTGGTCGACAGAGTGAAACTCTGTCTCAAAAAAAAAAAAACCACAAAAAATTGTAAAAACTCCCAGACTCAACAATTGTTAACATTTTGTCACATTTCCTTTGTGATTCTGTCTCCCTGTCTCTTTATATGTATACGTATAGATTATATGTAATCATACCTATATACACATAATATATGATTGTTTTTTCTGAACCTCTTAAGCATAATTTGCAGATATCTTGCCCCTTTACCCCTAAATAAGATCATTCACTTACACAGCCACAGTTGTGTAAATGATCTGATTAATGGAATAACATCTGTTTTGACTTAAATGTAGGTTCCATGAGGGTGCGGCGGTATCTTGCTTTTTCACCCACGTGTGTGTCACCTAGCATAGTGCCTGGTGCATAGCTGGGACTCGAAATATTTGTTGAACGTACAAGAATTCCTGAATTCCAAGGGCTTGCCATTAATATGGTGTTCTTGCCCCGCGGCCAGCTTTCTCACTCAGCCTGCTGCGCGTGTTGGATGGGGCTGGGTGTTGAGACTTGTCCCGCCCATCTCTCGGTGGGGAATCAGGATCCCATCAAGGTAAATCAGTGCCTGAAGATGTGGCTTTGGCTTCTGTCATTTCTGTTAAATCCTCTCCAGCCAGCTCTGACCCTTGCCGAGCTACATTCCCTTTTTTTTTTTTTTTTTTTTGAGATGGAGTTTCGCTCTTGTCCCCCAGGCTGGAGTACAGTGGCATGATCTTGGGTCACTGCAACCTCTGCCTCCTGGGTTTAAGTGATTCTCCTGCCTCAGCCTCCTGAGTAGCTGGAATTACAGGCATGCACCACCACCCCCAGCTAATTTTTGCACTTTTAGTAGTGATAGGGTTTCATCGTGTTGGCCAGGCTGGTCTAGAACTCCTGACCTCAAGTGATCTGCCTGCCCCAGCCTCCCGAAGTGCTAGGATTACAGGCGTGAGCCACCGTGCCTGGCCCCGAACTACATCCTTGACTGGCAGCCACCTCTCCTCTGGCTCGGTGGCACCTGTTGGCCATCACACCCAGTTAACTGGCCCCATGAGAGAGTTCTGGCAAAGGCAGCTGAAATGCTGGCCAATCTTCCCAGGCAGTTGCCTTTGTGAGGCACTGGCCTCAGCCTTGGAAACTGCCCTCTGTGCCCTTGGCCCACCAGGTGCTTTGGCCTACCTTACCGCCCATGTTGTGCTCTCCTGTTAGGATGTCATAGCTCTTAGTTTACATAGGGGGCCAATGGAGGGCATGATGTCCTCAGGGCAAGTAAGAGCTGGGGCCCACAGCCCACAGAATCCTGAGTTGGACAGGCTTTTAGAGATCAGATAGGACAGTGGTTTTCCAAATGTGGTCCCCAGTCAGCACCATCTGCACCTCCTGGGCACTTGGTAGACGTACCCCACCCCAGCTCTATTGAATCAGGAACTGATTAGGGTAGGGCACAACCATCTATGTTTTAATCAGCCCTTCAGGAGGTTCAGATGCGTGCTCAGGTTTGCAACCTTTTGCTTTAGGCCAACCCTGCCAGTTTTCAGGGTGGGGGTGGGGGGTTCACTCTGCTCCTTCCTCTCACATAGCACATTCTTTGCTCGCTGTTGCCCATCTGCAGCTACTGGCTTTTTAAAACAATGTTTTCAGAATAAAAAATAAGCTTATCACGGAGTTATTACATTACCATGGCAACCTGGCACCTGACTAGACAGAAGCAGGTAGCACAACTGCCTTGGGGTCTCAGTGGCACTAAAGTAATCGTGGATTTTTGCTCTGTGGGCTGTTCTGCATATGAACAGCTTCTTTGTTTCTCTTGTCTTTCCCCCCTTTTTTCTCCTCTTTTCTGTTTGTACCCTTATTCCTCTCTCATCTCATTAGGAGCAAAGAATAATTGTTTTAGATTTTCCAAGATGCTGCCACATCTGACCTCTCCTTTGAAACTAACAATAACCCCAAGAGGTAGCTGATATGAGCAGGGCTATTTTACTGCGTTTTTTTGTTCATTTGTTTGTTTGTTTTTAGATGGAATTTTGTTCTTGTTGCCCAGGCTGGACTGCAATGGCGCAGTCTTGGCTCACTGCAACCTCCGCTTCCCGGGTTCAAGCGATTCTCCTGCCTCAGCCTCTCGAGTAGCTGGGATTACAGGCATGTGCCACCATGCCCAGCTAATTTTGTGTTTTTAGAAGAGTTTCACCATGTTGGTCAGGCTAGTCTCGAACTCCTGACCTCAGGTGATCCACCCTCTTTGGCATCCCAAAGTGCTGGGATTACAGGTGTGAGCCACCTCGCCAGGACCTGACTGCATTTTTATCATCATTGAAATGTTGTATTAAAATTTTCTTGAATTGATTGTTTTGAGAAGGAACACGCACAGAAGGCAAAATTCAAAAGGTACAAAATGGTGCATGTTCAGAGTGAGTCTCTGAATGACTCTGTGTCCAGGTGTCCTCCCTGGGCCGGGGTGGGGGGCGGGGTCCCGTGATCTGTTTCTTGTGCTTCCTTACCGACTTGCTGAGACAGCCTACACATATAAAAGGTTTTTTTTTTTAAACCTTTCACCTTTGTTATTTACACAAATGGCAGGTTCCATCCCCACTGCTCAGTACCTTGCTTCCTTCACGCAGTCTGTCTTAGGGATCCTTCTCCAGCGTTTACAGTTGCCTTATGCTTTTTATTTTTTAATTTAATTTTTTAAAAATTTGAGACAGACTCTCACTCTGTTGTCCAGGCTGGAGTGCAGTGGTGTGATCTTGGCTCACAGCAAACTCTGCCTCCTAGGTTCAAGTGATTCTCATGCCTCAGCCTCCTGAGTAGCTGGGATCACAGGTGAGCACTCATTTTGTATTTTTAGTAGAGATGGGGTTTCACCATGTTGGCCAGGCTGGTCTCGAACTCCCAACATCGAGTGATCTGCTCACCTTGGGCAGATCCCAAAGTGTTGGGATTATAGGCGTGAGCCACCACACCCAGCCGCCTTATGGTTTTTAAGAGTCTGTTCCATAGTGTAGATGTATCATCATTTAAGCAGTCCCCTGTTGATAAATATTTGGGTTGCTCCTAGTCTTTGCTATTTTCATCCTCATTTAACAGCTAGAAAAGTTGTGATTCAGAGAGGGACATGACCTGTGAAAGTTCCCAAAGCAAACGTTGGCATCTTCAGGCATTGCTTAGCTACAGAATATAAGAAAAAAGGAAGAGATGACTGACCCCTGAATTAGAGAAAACACAGAGCCATCCAGCGACCTGATTTCCTCTTCTGCCACACTAGTGTCTTAACTAGTTCAGTTAAATTCTTCTAACGTTGCCTGATATGGAATTAAATAATCATTTATGGAAGTATTTTAAATCTGTCTTCCTTGCTAGACAGTAACCTTTGTTAGGGCAGGGACTATGTTTTCCTCACTCCTTCATCCCTAGCAAGGACTATACTCCTAGAAAGTACTAAGTATATAGTAGATGCTCAATAAATACCTGTTAAATGAATGAATGAATGGATCAGGATTGTGCGTGGTTAAGACAGTGGGCTTAGAGATCTTGCTTTGAATCCTGGGTTTAACAGTTATTACTATGTAATCCTAGACCCATCATTCAGCTTCTCAATACCTCCATTTCCTTAGGTGTGACATGGAAACGCTCCCTTGGGATTGCTGGATCAGGTGAGCAAATGCAGGTCAGGTATCCATCACAGGGTCTGTGTGCAGTGAGGCCTCAGCCATTTTTCCTAAGCCAGAGCTTCTTCCAACATCATATGCTGCCTGGAAATTCTGATGAAGGAACTGAAGAATCTTCAAGGCGGAGGTAATTTGAGCTGGGCCCTGAAGGAGGAGTAAGATTCCAGCTTATGTGGCCAGGGCCAGATTTCTTTCCTGAGTTCATCCAACTACAAAATGGAGATGATGACACCCAGTTTCTATCTCCCTCTGGGAGCGCTGGTCTGGCTTAAAGTCTCTCAAGAGGAAAAACATCATACAATTAAAAGGCACCATCGTTATTCAACTGGAAAAGTGCCTTCCCGGGACAAGTGATTCTGCTTGTGCTGTGTATGATTGGATATTTAGTGTGAATTTAACCCAGGGTGTCAACTGTGCTGTCAGTTAGAGCTAAGTGTAATGGGGCACTTAGTAAATGTGGAGGTAATTAAAGCCATCCAGATGCTGGATGTGGGTGAGCTTTGTGCTGCCTCTGGGACTGAAATGCTTTAGAGAGATGAAGTTCTGGAGTCTCTTTTTGGGGTGCACTGGGAGTGTAAGTCCCGGCTTGGGCCTTTGCTGCTGCTGTACCCTTCTGCTGGAGACTGAAAGCCACCTATTCTGGGAAGCCTTCCCTGATCACCAAGACAGAATCTGATGTTCTGGGTTTTCCTGGCACCGCACACACTTCTCACAATATCCTATTATCTTAGTTTGTTTCTATGCCCATCTCCCCCAACCAGTGTCCAAGATATTGTCCCTAAGATTTTTCTGACATACAGTTAGTGCTCAATAAGTGTCTGCTGAATGAAGCTTTTCAGGTTTCACAACCATGGGAAATCTTGGGTCTCAAGAACAGATCAAGGTGTTTGATTTTCCTGGGAAGGGTAGACCCTGTGTAGTTCTGGCAAGTGATCCCTCTTCTGATGGAAATTCTGTTCGATGCCCTCCCTAATGAGCCCAGGGTGGCAACGTGAGCCTATCCTCCTTTGCAGCAGACCTGAGCCCTGTAGATTTACAGATATCTGAGTGTGGAATCCAGCCCTGAGTCCACACCTTGTAGAAAGCAGGAGGAGAGCAGGCCTTGAACAACTGAAGTTGCTTATCTGCTATGAGCCTCCTGGAGGCCCAAATAAAGAATCCAGAATGTGGCGAGTCTCCACTGCTGCCTGGGCCCTGTTGCCTCTAAGATGAACTTATCGCTGACCTTTCTGGCACATGGAGAATGTCCCCACTGCCCGGAGAAGAGAGGCCTCTCCTTGTGGTCCTGCATTCTGGATTCAGTGGGATCCACCGCACTCAGCATTCTTGGCTTCATGCTGGAGCTGAGCGTAAGGTGAGAAGGAGTTGCTGGGAACACTGTGATACCTGGCTCAGGCAGGAACCACCCAAGTCAGGCATGATCAGATCTTGGACTGACAGCCACCTGCTCTGAACAAGGCCCTGGACTCTGGACTTACCACTCTCTCTGACCAACCCTTCCAGCTGGCCTTTCTGCCTCCAGATTTGGAGTCTGGAGTCAGGCTTCTGGCTGGTCATGGTTAGGTCCAGTGTCCATGCTCCAGCAGGAATTGAGGGGAGCGTGTCCATCCCATTCGTCTGCCATTATCTCCCTGCTTCTTGGGATTCCCACAAATGGGGTCTCAGATGCTGGGCAGCGCAAGTGACAAATACTAGCGGGGTTCCCATTCTATGAACTTGATATTCTCTCCTGGAGGGCTCCATCTCCTGGGCCCATCTCTGCCCCATGTGGTGTCTGCTGAGGTGCCTGGGTCTAGAGAATCCACTTCCAAGATAGTTTCTTTGTTCAAAAAATGTTTTTTTTTATTTTTTTATTTTTATTTGAGATGGAGTCTTGCTCTGTCACCCAGGCTGGAGTGCAGTGGCGCAATATTGGTTCACTGCAAACTCCGACTCCCTAGTTCAAACAGTTCTCCTGTTTCAGCCTCCTGAGTAGCTGGGATTACAGGCACATGCCACCATACCCAGCTAATTTG
The DNA here is from genome assembly GCF_029289425.2 of Pan paniscus. NCBI lineage: Eukaryota > Metazoa > Chordata > Mammalia > Primates > Hominidae > Pan > Pan paniscus. The sequence continues at coordinate 43,011,808 of NC_073270.2, forward strand.
TGTATTTTAGTAGAGACGGGGTTTCACCATGTTGGCCAGGCTGGTCTTGAACTCCTGACCTTGTGATCTGCCTGCCTTGGCTTTCCAAAGTGCTGGGATTACAGGTGTGAGCCACTGTGCCTGGCCCAAAATTTAAAAACAAAAAATTAAAACATACAAAAAAGCCAAAAGAATTGTTCAAAAAATGCTATACCCATCATCTATTAGGTTGGAACAAAAGTAATTGCGGTTTTTGCCATTCCTTAACCTAACAGATTCTATGCTTAACTTTCATTCTGCCACATTTACTTTAACACACATGCATCCATCTCTCCACCGCTCTGAGGTGGCTTCTTCACTCTTGGGTCTGATGCCTGATGCTCCCTGCACTCTTTCTCCCTATGTGGCCTGAGCTTCTCACAGCTCGGTGGTCTCGGGATAGTTGTTCTTTCTGCATGGTGGCTGATTTCCAGGCCAGTTCAACACCATGCTTGAAACTGACACAGCATCTCTTCCACAATTGTCTATTGCTCAAAGCAGTCACTGGGTAGAAGAGCATGTGGGATGGGGAATACCAGCCACTTAGGATAAACAGTCAGCTGCAAAGGGTGGTCAGTGGAGCCTTGAAAAGGTGATATTGGGGCTCGGTGCGGTGGCTTATGCCTGTAATTCCAGAACTTTGCGAGGCCAAGGCAGGTGGATCGCTTGAGCTCAGGAGTTAGAGACCAGCCTAGCTAACGTGACAAAACCCCATCTCTACCAAAAATATGAAAATTAGCTGGGTGTGGTGGCACATGCCTGTGGTGCCAGCTACTCAGGAGGCTGAGGTGGAAGGATTGCTTGAGCTGGGGAGGTGAAGGTTGCAGTGAGCTGAGATCATGCCACTGCACTCCAGCCTGGGAGACAGAATGAGACCTTGTCTCAAAAAAAACCAAAAACCAAAAAACAAAAACAAAAAAAAAAAAAAAAAAAGAGAGAAAGAAAGAAAGAAGGAAGGGAGGGAGGGAGGGAGGCAGGATGGGTGGTATTGGGGCTGAGCCCTACGGAAAGAGAATGAGCCTGTCTTGTGGAGAGCCAGAAGACAGCATTCTAGACAGAGAGACCGACAAAGGCAATGGCTTGAAGGTGGAAAAGCAAATCTCGTACCTCTACTTTCCCTTTTCCACATCCAAATCCAGCCCATCATTTGGGACCCACATCGAGCTGCCTCCCTCACGAGGCCTTCCTAGATACTTCAGCGCCTGCTGATCCTGCCCCTCTTCCTAGAGCTTTCATGTGTGTACACTCATCTGACATGCACAGGTCAGCTGGGTAGTGCAAAGGTTATGCATGCAGACTCTGCAAGGCCTTAGGGAAGCTGCTTAACTTTTCCAGCCTTAGGTTTCTTCACCTGTAATGCCTACTTTATAGGGTGCTGGGGGAGAATATTGATATGTGTAAAGTGCTTGGCACCTTTACACATATGAATATGCAATAAACAGCAGCTACAATTAATACAAAACTGGCTCACTCAGTCAAGTGTGACTCTAAGAAAATATTTTTCAGAGAAGAGGCTACGGCTTTTTTGGCTTTTTCTTCTTCATTGTGCAATCACTGTGCCTTGCATAGATATTAGGCATAGAAATAAGCCTGCCACAAAGCTCTCCTCCGTGCTGTGGTGCTCATGGAGCCATGCAGGGCACAGAGACAGCAAAACTCAGCTGGAGGCCTCTAAGAGCTTCTAGAGAGTGAGCAAGTAGCTGTGCCTGTCATTGTGCCTGCAGCAGTCACTCGGGCGATCTTTTACATTTGGATACAGAGAGTAACAGGTTTCAAAGCACCTGCACACCTGGATTAGTATGCTGGGGCTGCTCTAACAAAGGACCACAAACTGAATGGTTTAAACAACAGATATTTACTTTTTCCCAGTTCTAGGGGCTAGGAATCTGAAATCAAAGCGTCAGTGGCACCTTCTGAGGGCTGTGAGGAGCCTGTCCCATGCCTCTTGACTAGCTTCTGGTGGCCTGCTGGCAATCTGTGGTGTTCCTTGGCTGTAGAGGCATCGTCCTGCTATCTGCCTTCATCTTCACATGACGTTCTCTCTATGTGTGCATCTGTGTCCACGTTCCCCCTCATTTAAAATAAACTATTTCCTTTTTTAGAGACAGGGTCTTGCTCTACCACCCAGGCTGGAGTGCAGAGGTGCGATCATAACTCACTTCAGCCTCCAACTCCTGAGCTCAAGCGATCCTCTCATCTCAGCCTCCTAAAGTGCTGGGACTACAGGCAAGAGCCATCGCGCCCTGTCAAAATTTCCCCTTTTTATAAGTACAGCAGTCATACTGGATTAGGGACTACCCTAACACTCTCATTTTAACTTGATTACCTTTGTAAAGCTCCTATCTCCAAATAAGATCCCATTGCGAGGTACTGGGGGTTACGGCTCAAACACAGCTTTTTGGAGGGACACAATTCAACCCAGAAAACACTCTCCTCACTCACACCCTGCAGTGTGTCTCTCCAGGGCAAGTAGTAAGTCCTGTCCTAAACATCTGCACCCTGCAGGCCTCAGTGTCACCCCCTCAGCTATTCTTAGGCTCCAAGCCGTTTCTCACTACCCAGCCTTTCCACCACCCATCGTGCTTTTTCCTCCTTCTCTTTGCCTGGCAAAGTCCTCCTCATTCTTCATTTCTTTTTTTGAGATGGAGTATTGCTTTATTGCCCAGGCTGGAATGCAGTGGTGCGACCTCGGCTCACTGCAACCTCTGCCTCCTAGGTTCAAGCAATTGTCCTGCCTCAGCCTCTCGAGTAGCTGAGACTACAGGTGCACACCACCATGCCTGGCTAATTTTTTGGGTATTTTTTGTAGAGACGGGGTTTCGCCATGTTGCCCAGGCTGATCTCAAACTCCTGGGCTCAAGCAATCTGTCCACCTTAGCTTCCCAAAGTGCTGGGATTATAGACGTGAGCCACCACTCTTCATTTCTTACCAGAAATGTGATCTCATGGACGTCTTCCCTCATCACCTCTCTTTTGATTGTATCTCCCATGTTATTGCTTCTCTCATGGCTCCCCCTTCTTCCTTCCCAACACATCTCATGGTTTTTAAGTGTACATTTATCTGTGTGATTGATTAGTGGGGGTGACAGACATTGACCCCTAGTCTGTGCAGTCAGGGTAGGATCCCACCTACTCACCATTGTCTTCCCAGTTTCATAGTGCATGATCCACAGTAGAAACTCCATAAATATTTGTTAAATGAATAAATTATGCATTTTGGGTCCCCCATGCCACCTCACACAGTATGGGATTAGTGAATGTTGAGTGTATTATTTGTCTTCTAAGAGACTGAATTCCTTTAGGGCAAGATAGGTCTCTCTCTCTCTTTTTTTTTTTTTTTTTGGAGTCTCTGGTATCTAACCTCTGTTCCTTGATCCTCTATGTATGTTATCTAGGCTGCATAACCAATTATCCTAAAACTTAGGAGCTTAAAACAATAACATTTAGTACTTCACAATTTCTGTGAGGCAGGCATTCAAGTGGCATTGCAAAGTATTTCTGGCTCAAGGTTGCTCTTGAGTTTACATTGAAGATTTTGGCCAGGCCACAGTCATTTGAAAGCTTGACTAGGACTGCTGGAGCCACTTGGCTCATACACATGGCTGGCAAGTTGGAGCTGGTTGTTGGCAGGCAGCTCAGTTACTCCCCATGCGAGCCTCTCCATAGGACTGCTTGAGTGTCCTCACAACATGGATTCCCCATGAGCAATCAAGACAGAGGAAAGAGGAAGTTGCAATGTCTTTTATGACTTTATCTTGGAACTCGTGCTCCAAGATTTCCGCAATATCCTATGGGTTATACAGGTCAGTCTTATTCTTGGTGGGAGGTGACTACAGAGGGGTATGGATATCAGGAGCCAAGAATCGTCAGGGTTTATGGTGGAGGCTGGTTATCACACTCTCATCTAGGTTTCTTTTTCTCCGACTACTTGCCCCCCACCCCTTCTTAATCATGGAACACTGTTCTTTGCCTTCAAAAAACTTATCCTGTTATATGATTACACATTCATTTAATTAGTCTGTCTCCCTCCAACGGACTGTAAGCACCACAAGGGCAGAGACTGTATGTGTCTGCTTTAGCACTGTGTCCTCAGTTACCAGGACAATGCATAGAGTACGCGCTCAGTGAATGCTTTTTGAATGAATTATAATGATTTGTTTCTGTCTGAATTACAAGAGGTGTTTCTGTTTGTCTCCTCTCTGCATTGTAGGCTCCTAGCTCAGGACCTGGCATAAAATTAAGGAAATGAACGTGAGAAACACTTTTGAAATAGTGACAACACATCCAGATGAACATTTTGCAGGACAGCTACATACCCGTTTTAGCTCACCAGCTACCAGTTGTGACTGTGCTCTGCTCTGGGAGATGGCTTAGCTTTGCATAGGACAAAATTTTAATCTAGTTTCGCGCAGTTCTTACGAATTTGTTACAATGAGACGGGCCAAGCTATACAGCCCATTGCGATGAATAACTTCTTCTTTTTTTTTTTTTTTTTTGAGGAAGAGTCTCATTCTGTCGCCCAGGCTGGAGTGCAGTGGCGCGATCTCGGCTCACTGCAACTTTTGCCTCCCGGGATTCAAGAGATTCTCTTGCCTCAGCCTCCCAAGCAGCTGGGATTACAGGCGCCCGCCACCACGCCCGGCTAATTTTTGTATTTTTGGTAGAGACGGGGTTTCACCATGTTGACCAGGCTGGTCTCGAACTCCTGACTTCAAGTGATCCGTCCGCCTCGGCCTCCCAAAGTGCTGGGATTACAGGCGTGAGCCACCGTGCCCAGCCCCGAGAAGTAACTTCTTTTGTTTTCTTTTTAATTAAACAAAAATGTTGCTGAAACAAGCTGAGTGATATAGGAGCTTAAAGAACTGACAAGCTCTAGATTTCATTTCCCCAAACCTCTTTGTCCAGCTCGAACCCACAGAACAGGGACAAAAGTCGACAAAACCCAGCGGTGCCTCACCCAGAAACCTGGCAACGTGGGCGGAACAGAGCCGGTTGGTTGCTCAGTGCGCGTCACTTCCGGGACTCAGGGTCGCAGGGAACTACTTCCGGGGGAGCGGCGCGGCGGCGCGGGAGGTGAGTGCCGCAGCTTTGCGGCGGGGCGGGAACCGAGAGAGAGGCGTCCTCGGTGCGGTGGCCTGGCTTTCCCGGCCGGCCTGTCTCCAGCGGCGCCGCTTGGTGGGCCCGGCTGTCGCTCCGCTCAGGGCCTGAATACGTTCCCTCGGCGGTTGTTCGAAAGTTACTTCCGGAGGGGAATTTGAGCCCCCCGGGAGGCGGAGGGCCTCGCCTGGGGCAGCCCTGCGCTTTCGTGCGGAGGCTGGGCCAGAACCCAGGGCTCCTCATGGCCTGGTCCGGGCCTTTCCTCCCACGGGTGGAGCAGTAGGAGAACCCTGAGCTCCAGAGTGAATCTGGCCAGGGTTCGAATCCGTATGGCTCTGTTACCGTGGGCAAGTCACGGTTCCTCTCTGGCCCTCAGTTTCGTCTTCTAAAATGGACATACACGCTTGTACTGCGAGGTACCGAGGTGGTGAATGTAAAGCCCTTAGTAGGTGCACAGTCCATGTTTGTTGTACGAATTCTAAGAGAAGCGAGAAATGAATATGAGAAACATTTTTAAAATGGTGACAACACATTTAGATTAATAATTATATTTTGCAGGGCATCTGCACACCAGTTTCAGCCCACCGGCTACCAGTGTGACTTTGCCCAGAGAGGTGGCTTAGCTTTGCATTCTAATCTAGTTTTGCGTGGTTCTTAGGAATTTGTTTTAATGGGCCGGGCCAGGCTGTACAACCCATTGCCATAAAGCGGTAACTTCTTTTTCTTTCCTTTTTTTTTTTTTTAAAGCCATTCTATTTATTTATTTAGAGACGGAGTCTCTCTCTCGTCCACGCTGAAGGGCAGTGGCGGGATCTTGGCTCACTGCAACCTCCGCTTCTTGGGTTCAAGCGATTCTCCTGCCTCAGCTTTTCGAGTAGCTGGGATTACAGACGTGTGCCACCACGCCCGGCTAATTTTTGTATCTTTTGTAGAGACAGGGTTTCACCATGTTGGCCAGGCTGGTCTCAAACTCCCGACCTCAGGTGATCCACCCGCCTCGGCCTCCCAGAGTGTTGGGATTATAGGCGGGAGCCACCACACCCGGCTTTTTTTTCTTTTTAATTAAAAAAAAGTTGAAATAGAGATGGAGTCTCACTATGTTTTCCTTCCTGGTCTTGAACTCCTGGAGGCAAGATATCCTTCCTCCTGGACCTCCCAAAGTGTTTGGGATTACTGGCATGAGCCACTGTGCCCGGCCTAAAACAGTAACTTCTGACACTGGTTTCTATTCCCCAGTCTGTTTTCAGTTGAATTTTCACGACAGAATTTAAAGTTACTTCGTTAGAAGCCAAGAATGGCCTACCAGCACAGTACACAACATTGGGAGATGAAGGCCTGTGGCAGTCGTGAAATCTGAGTTTTTCAGTCTTAAGATTTAGTATTTGCTAAGTCTTGAGAGCTATACTTGTCTCAGTGGTTATTTATTTATTTGTTTTGAAATGTTGACCCATTCTTTTTTTCCCCAATAACCTTTTTGTTTTAGAATAATTTTAGATTTACAAAGTTATCGCAAAGATACTTCAGTGAGTGCCCATATAGCCCACGTTTCCCCTATTACTAATATCTGAAATGTTGTCACAATTACTGAACCAATATTGATACATTATTATTAACTCTAATCTGTACTTTATTCACATTTCCTTAGTTTTTCCCTAATGTCCTTTTTCTGTCCTGGTATTATCCAGGGCACCCTATTACATTTAGTCATCATATCTCTTGAGGCTCATCATCTCTGTGATCGTTTCTCAGACTTTCCTTGTTTTAGATGAACTTGAGGGTTTTGAAGATAGTACTGACTGGTCAGATATTTTGCAGAAGGACCTTTAATTAGGATTTGCCTGTTTTTGACATGAGTAAGATCAGGGTAATGGGTTTTTGGGGAGGAGGACCACTGATAGGGTTCAGCTGTGTCCCCACCCAAATCTCATCTTGAATTGTAGCTCCCATAATCCCCCCATGTTGTGGGAGGGTCCTGGTGGGAGACAATTGAATCATGGGGGTGGGTCTTTCCCATGCTATTCTCCTGATAGTGAATAAGTCTCAGGAGATCTGATGGTTTTATAAAGGGCAGTTCCCCTGCACACACTCTCTTGCCTGCTGTCACATAAGACCCCTTGCCTCCCCTTTGCCTTTTGCCGTGATTGTGAGGCCTACCCACCCATGTGGAACCGTGAGTCCATTAAACCTCTTTTTCTTTATTAATTACCCAGTCTCGGGTATTTCTTCAAAGTGGTATGAAAATGGACTAATCCAACCACAGAAGTAAAGTGCTATTCTCATCACATCATATCAAGGGTACATACTATCGATATGAGTTATCATTGTTGACATCTGTTAGCTTGGGCCACCTGGCTTGAGGTAGTAGTCAGGCTTTTCCAGTGTAGAGTTACTTTTCCTCCTGCACTTTCCGCACTGTACTTTTGGAGAAAGTCATTATGTACAGCACACATTTAAGAAGTGTGGAATTATGCCCCATGCTTAAAGGCAGAGTATATAATGCAAATTATTTGGAGTTCTCTGTGGGAAATTTGTCTGTTCCTCTATTTTTTGCTTACAGAGTCATATATTTGTATCGGTGTGAACTCATGGATTTGTTTTGTTTTGAGACAGAGTCTCCCGCTGTCGCCCAGGCTGGAGTGCAGTGGTGCAGTCTTGGCTCACTGCAACCTCCACCTCCTGGGTTTAAGTGATTCTCCTGCCTCAGCCTCCCGAGTAGCTGGGATTACAGGCATCTACCACCATGGCTGGCTAATTTTTGTATTTTTAGTAGAGAGAGTTTCACCATGTTGGCCAGGCTGGTCTTGAACTCCTGACCTCAGGTGATCCACCTGCCTTGGCCTCCTGATTACAGGAATCCCCTCTCCTGGGATTACAGGCGTGAGCCACCATGCCGGGCCTGAACTCATGGATGTTTATTTTATACTTTGGACCAGAATCCAGTACTACTTTATTTTGTTGCTCAAATTGTTCCTCCATTGGCCATTGGGAGCTCTTCCACTTGGCTCCTGTATCCCTTTGACATATCCCCCTCTATATGTTTTGCTTTGTTTTGTTTTGTTGAGCACTTTCTTTCTATTCCAGACTCATCTGGTATGTTTCTGCCCGAGTCCTAGAATTAGCCATTTCCCAAGGAGCCCTGGCTCCTTTTATTGGAGAATGGCCCAGAAAACAAGATCTGGGCTCTAGGTATGCTCAGTGCTTCTCAGTGTCCTTGCTTCTAGGCCTTCGCAGTGGACAGAGTAAGAGACATACATATATATGCACAGATCTAGAAGTATTTCCATATATAACCACCTGTATCTACGTTCAGCTAAACATAACTGATGTCCAACTCTTATCCATGACTGCATGGATTGTTCTAGCTTGGCAGTCCCCAACCTTTTTGGCACCAGGGACCGGTTTCATGGAAGACAATTTTTCCACAGACCTGGGGGTGGGGATGGTTTTGGGATGATTCAAGTGCATTACATTTATTGTGCACTTTATTTTCTGTTACTATTACATTGTAATATATAATGGAATGATCATACAACTCACCATAATGTAGAATCAGTGGGAGCCCTGAGCTTGTTTTCCTACAACTAGACGGTCCCGTCTGGGGGTGATGGGAGACAGTGACAGATCATCAGGCATTAGATTCTCATAAGGAGCACACAGCCTAGATCCCGCACATGCGCAGTTCACAATAGGGTTCGTGTTTCTATGAGAATCTAATGCAGCCGCTGATCTGATAGGAGGTGGAACTCAGACGGTAATGTGAATGATGGGGAGCGGCTGTAAATATAAATGAAACTTCGCTTGCTCACCTGCCGCTCACCTCCTGCTGTGCGGCCTGGTTCCTAACAGGCCATGGACTGGTACTGGTCTGTGGCCTGGGGGTTGGGGACCCGTGTTCTAGCTTCCTTCTCTTGCTTGTCTGTAACCTCCCACTCTACCTGTGACAAACCCGACTCCCACCATTCACCATACATTTACTTAATTGTTCCATTTAGCATACATGTATGGTGGTTTTAGAATTGCTCCCCCGATCCCCTGTGGGAAACAACTTTCCAGCTAGAGTACAGTGTGTACGTGCAGTTCCTTTTGCCTTCAGTCTTACAGGCTCCACTCGTTTTCAAAGTTACTTAGGTCAGCACCCTATTCCCCCACTACCCTTTCAGTGAAGTTGTTTAATACATTTGGATTCAGAATGTCACATTCTGCATTCCATCCTGGAACACCCTGACTTCATGCGTGTGTATGTTGGTGTGTTTTAAAAACTGGGTCTCACTATGTTGCCCAAGCTGGTTGCAAACTGCCGGGCTCAAGCAATCCTCCTGCCTTGGCCTCTCACAGTTCTGGGATTATGGGTGTGAGCCACTGTGATGGCCTTCCTATGTCTTTTTAAAAATATTTGCATACATTAAACTTTACTCTTTGTGCTGTCAAGTTTTTTGGGTTTTGACAAATGCTTAATATTTTGTATTCCTAATTATAGTGTCATACAGGATAGTTTCCCCTTCTTCAGGGATTATTTTTAACTTCTTTCAGATTTCACCTCAGCATTCCTGTTGGCCTTCACCAAAATATATCTGTAAGCTGAGAATTTACCACCTCCACAGCTACCACCCTGGTGCAAATGTGTCTTTTGACTGTTAAAGTAGCCTCTTCACTGGTCTCCTTGCTTTCAGTCTTGTCCCCTACAGTCTGTTGTCAACAAAGCAGCCAGAGGGATCATTTTGAAATGAGTGAGACCATGTGATTTCTTTGCTAAGAACCTTCCAGTAGTTCCCTTTTCACTCAGAGACTGGCCAGAGTCCTCATAATGGCCTGCAGCTTGCTTACTTGACTGTTCTTGATCATGATGCTTATTCCTGCCTCAGGGACTTGGCCCTTGCCATCCCTCCATCCTGGGATACTCTGGCAGATGTTTAAATGACTTCTTCCTTTGCTTTCTTCTTTCCTCTGTTGAAATGTCACCTTTGCAGAGAGGCCCTTCCCCGACCACCTCATATTAAACAGTACTACCCTCTTCTTCCTTCCTGTATGTATTGTAATACTCACCCCTGACATTGCATGTGTATGTGTGTGTGTGAGTACTTCTAACTGAATGGAAACTCCGTGGCAGGGATTAGACCAGTGCCTGGCACATAGTAGATTCACAATAAATATTTGTCCAATGAATTAATGTCTTACGTCACCAGTGTCTGGCATTCAGGGGTGAACTTCGCAGTGTCCAGTAACCTCTTGAAATTATTTGCCACATTCAGTAATAATTAATTATGCACCTTTTGTTAAATTCTGATGGGGTATGAAAGTCCCCTGGTGTATAAAAACCTCTACCTGTAAGCAAGTCTGGAGCAGGACAGGGCTAGAGACCAGGATAGCAGCTCTGCCCTGACTCATCAGGAGAGTCTAGGGAAACCTCGTGGCCTCTCAGCTCCTCCTTGTTGTTAAATGATGACTCTGTTGGTTGAGGCATCTGCTCTTGCTTTCGAGGTGGGAAACAGAGGCATAGGCTTAGTCATTTACCAAATATTTATGAGTCAGGACCTGGAATAAACTCAAGATGTACCCAAGATCCTTGCTGTTCAAGAGATTACAATGGATCAAATAGAAAACAGTAGATTCCAGTGTAATATTTCTCAAACAATAAGAAATAACATTCTAAAATTTGATCCAGCACATGCATGCTCAGATGTAGATGGATGTTGAAAAAGCTTCAGGATATAATACCGGCCTTAATGTGATACTCTGATATTTTCTATTGTTATTTACCTACTTAAATAAAGTGCTGGCTAATAAAAAATGCTGGTTGCAGCCCCCTAAATGGTTTTCCTGGCTCACTAATGGGCCACAGCCTGCAGTTTGAAAACGATTGACATACTGGGTAAGCGCCCTGGCTCTGGAGAAGCCAGCCCCTTTGAATCTTGCCTTTGCCACTTATCAGCCAGGTTATCCCTGGGTAGGTCATATAACCTCTCCAAGCCTTGGTTTCCTCATCCTCATTAGTAATACCACCTCCCAGTGTGGTGGTGAAGTATGCGAGTTGCTACCTGTAAAGTGCTGTTCGCAACACCTGGCCGTTCATTTGCCGACTGCTGCTGCTGCTGGAACAATGGCCAGGGAACAAAACCTGTCACAGCCAGTCGAAGGGGTGTCTCCTAGTTGAGATCTGCAGGATGAATAGGACTTGTTTGACTTTGGTCATCAGGAAAGGAAAGCCCAGAAATACTGGCAGGAGGGCTGGGAAGTAAAGCACAGAGGTGCAGAGAGAACTAGATGAGAGCCGTACGGCGCACAGTGTGTGTAGAGCAGTTTATGTTTCCAGAACCTTTTCACAACCACCCTCCTGTTACACCTGTGCTGTCCAGTAGGGAACCTTTGGCCACGTGTGGCTTTTTATTGTTAATTAGTTAAATAAAATTAAAAATTCAGCTTCTCTGTAACATTTAAGTTTTCAACAGCCACATGTGGCTGGTGGCTACCATTTGGAGAACACAAATACAGAACATTTCCATCACTGCAGAAAACTTTATTGGACAGTATGACATTATACCCTAACAAAAGTCTTGTGAAGGAAGTAGGTAGGGCATAGATTTTTCTTAGATACTTTATTGTTTCATAACATTCCAAAAAATTAAAACTCATGACTTATTCACCTTAACAGCAACTATTTATGTTTCTGTAGCATCTTTTGATCTTTAGCCCATGAAATCAGCTTATAGATGGTTCCAATCATAGTGTTTATACAATTGCTTATTTTTTTCAATTACTGTTACTTTGCAAAGACTTTCCACTGACCTGATACACAATGTTTATATTTGCCGGGTAGTGAAGAGGGATTATGCCATCATGTACCATCACTGGGTTAACTGCTTCCTGATTGTTGGACGCCTGGGTTGCTTCCTGTTTTTCAGTATTATGAATAGTGCTGCCATGAACTTTTTTGTACCTGAAGGCTTTTTCTTCTTTTGAATTGTTTCCTTACTATAAATTCTAGGAAGTAAGTTATTCAGTCAAAGGATATAATCACTTTTATGGCTCTTGTTATATTTTGTCTAATTGCCATTTGTTAAAAAAAGGCCTAAATGTATTATAGGTATTATTGTTGCTTGGCTCATGAGAACATCCCGTCTCCAGAGGTCAAGAGATTATTAGCCCAAAGTGTAGCTACTTGCAGATAGAGCAGGGGCTTTTGTCCTCTGCTTCCCAACTCTTGCCCTATCTTTCTGTTGTACCACTCCAAATATTTCTTATCACAATGTTGCTGTTAGTAGTAACACTAGTAAATCTGAGTATTTATAAGCTCATAAAGCTTGTTACAGCCTTAAGCAAAAAGCTTGGGGCCAAGGGCGTTTTAAAAAATGCACACTTTATGAGGTGCAACTGCGGAGGAATGAGGACGCGTTCTTAAGCCTTGGTATTCACATGGTGGTGGTGCTGGTAGAGGCTGTTACATTTCTTCCAGTGAAGCTGTTCTTGCAGCCGCCTTGGAATTCACTTCAGGGCCAGTTTATGAGCCACCCCAAGTAATCTGCTTGGAGTCTGAGCATCATACCTTGTATTTGACCAAAAATGGTATTCCTGAGCTCAGTGCCACCTGATTCACTGCACTTGGAACCAGATGATGTTGGGCTCTTTCCAGAAGTCAAATCCTTCCTGGGAGGATGAAGATCTGCCAGCTCTGAGGATTCTGGGGGGGATAAAAAAGAGCCTCAAGCTTTGAAGGCCATTCCCATGGTAGACAGAGCTGATGTGAAAAGTGGCCATCCTGTTGCCCCAGGCACATGACCTTCTGAAGTGACCAGGCTGAAAGGGAAGCAATACTCGTGTGTAAGTCCGGCTCTGTTTACTTACGAAGGTTGTTTTTATTATTCTTCGGTTACTTCATGTTGGAAACATGGTGCAAAGCAGTGAAGCAGCAGAGCCAAGGTGGCGGCAGGCCTTTTTTTTTTTTTTTGAGATGGAGTTTCACTCTTGTTGCCCAGGCTGGAGTGCAATGGCGTGATCTCGGCCCACTGCAACCTCCGTCTCCCGAGTTCAAGCGATTCTCTTGCCTCAGCCTCCCAAGTAGCTGGGATTACAGGCACCTGCCACCATGTCCGGCCAATTTTTTTGTATTTTTAGTAGAGACGGGGTTTCTCCATGTTGGTCAGGCTGGTCTCAAACTCCTGACCTCAGGTGATCTGCCCACCTCAGCCTCCCAAAGTGCTGGGATTACAGGCGTGAGCCACTGCGCCCTGTGAGGCAGGTCTTTAGGATTGTCTCTACCCCAGGGCTTCCCCACAGAAATACAATACAGACTATGTATAATTTTACATTTTCCAGTAGCCACATTTAAAAAGCAAAAAGGGATGATACCTGTAATCTCAACACTTTGGGAGGCTGAGGCAGGAGGATCACTTGAGCATAAGAGTTTGAGGCTACAGTGAGTTATGTTTGTGCCATTGTACTCCAGCCTGGGTGACAGAGTGAGACCCTGTCTCTAAATAAATAAATAAATAAATGGGTAAAAAGAAACAGATTTTTAAAAAATTGTGACAAAATATATGTAACAAATTTACCATTTTAACCGTTGTTAAGTTTAAAATTCAGTGGTATTTGCAGTGTTGTATAACCGTCATCACTGTCTATTTCTAGAACTTTTTCATCTTTGCAAACTGAAACTCTGTACCCAGTAAACAATATCTCCCCATTTCCCTTCCCTCCAGCCCTTGGTAACCTCAATTCTACTTTCTGTCTCTGAATTTGCCTATTCCAGGTACCTCATATAAGGGGACTCATACAATATTTGTCCTTTTGTGTCTAGCTTATTTCATATATATTTATTCAAAGCTCATAATGTTTTCAAGGTTCATTCATGTTGTAGCATGTATCAGAAATTCATTTCCTTTATGGCTGAGTAATACTCCATTGTATGTATATACTACGTTTTGCTTATCCATTCATCTGTTTATGGACTCTTAGTTGTTTCCATCTTTTGGCTATTGTGAATAATGCTGCTATGAACATTAGTATCTTGAGTCCTTGCTTTCAATTTGATTTTTTTTTTTTTAAACAGGATCTCTCACCCCGTCACTCAGGGTGGCGCAATCACGACTCATTGGCTCACTGCAGCCTCGACCTCCCAGCTGGAGCAATTCTCCTGCCTCAGCCTTCTGAGTAGCTGGGACTACAGGTGTGTACCACCACGTCCGGCTAATTTTTAAATTTTTTATAGCGACAGGGTCCCACTCTGTTGCCCAGGCTGGTTTCAAACTCCTGGGTTCAAGTGATGCTTCTGCCTTGGCCTGTCAAAGTGTTGGGCTTACACTTTGGGCGTAACCCACCATGCCCAGCCAATTATTTTTTACGTGTATTTTTTGGTGGCAGGGTGGGGTGGGGGCAGGGTCTCGCTCTGTCACCCAGGCTGGAGTGCAGTGGCGTGATCATGGCTCACTGCCTTAAGCTCCTGGGCTCAAGTGATCCTCCCACCTCAGCCTCTCGAGTAGCTGGGAATACAGGAGTGAGCCACCACTCTTGCCTAATTTATTATTTTTTTTGTAGAGATGGGGTCTCGCTGTGTTGTCCAGGCTGGTCTCAAACTCCTGAGCTCAAGTGATCTGCCCACCGTGGCCTCCCAAAGTGCTGAGATTATAGGCGTGAGCCACTGCAATCGTTTCAGCATGTAATCAATATGAAAACATTATGAATGAGATAGATTACATTCTTATTTTCATACTAGGTCTTTGAAAATGGGTGTGTAATTAGCATCTCAATTCAAACTAGCTGCGTTTCAAGTCTTAATAGTCATGTGTGGCTCATGGCCACCATATTGGATAGCTCAGACTTAGCAAAATATTGCATTGTGGCACAGATCTCTGGAAACACAAAGGGTTTTAGATTCAAGTGGGCCTGGTTCCAAAGTAAATTTGCCCCTTTATCATTGGGATGGGCAGAAGAAAGCCACTGATGGGTGCTGTGGTAAAGGGGGAGCAGTTCAGTCATGCCAGGGGAAGAGGAGGGTGACAGGAGAGGCATGTTGGGGAGATGACACTTGAGCTCAGCCTTAGAGGCAGAGTGGGGGCTTTGTCAAGCAGTCACAGTGGGAAAGGACATTCTTTGCAGAGTATGCAGCTTGGGCAGAGGCCCAGGATTTTGAAAGAGCCCAGTGCTCTTGGAGAACCACAGCAGTTCTTTCAGCTCGACTAGGATATTAGGAGTGGGGGCCCTGCTGAGAGGAGAGGCTAGAATGCTGGGCTGAGGCTGGACCTTGCACCACTGGCCACCACTGCCCCTGTCATTCACGCCATCAGCAGCTCTTGTCTGGCTTATTGGCAGGGGCCTCCTCCTGGCTCTCCCTGTGTCCACTTTGCCTCTCCCCTTGTTGTCCCTCCTCCATTTAAAAATGGAAGTCAGATCATGTCACTTTTCTGCTCAAAACCCTTCAGTAGCTTTACATTTTACTCAATCAAATTGGAGGTATCAGGGTCCGCCCCCACTCCTCTCTGACCATACCTCCTTCCACCCTCCCTCCTGATCACTTCTCTGCCTGTACTGGCCTCATTTCCCCACCCTGGGGCCTCCACACTTGCTTTTTTCCCTGCCTGGAACATGTTTCCCTCAGATACACAAATGGCTCCCTCTCTCACTTCTTATCTCTTCCACTCCATTCCCGTCTCTGTTCTTCAGAGAGAGCCTTCTCATCACAAAATAAAATGATGCCCTTAAGTTTTTTCCAAAATGCTTATCACTACCTGGCATATCACATCTCGACGTGTTCATTGTCTGCTTCCATCCTGAGCATGTAGAGGCTCCAAGAAAGCAGGGGTTTGTCTGTTTTGCTCATTCTTCAGTGCTTGGTATTCAAGAAATATTTGTTGAATGGATGACTACATGAATAAATAAACAACAAAACCTGAAACGTTGCAGCCTTTAGTAAATGTATGTTGATTTGAGATTTTTGTTGAAGTGCTTCCCTTTGCATTTATTTATTTTTCTCAACTTTATGTTTGGAAAACATCAGATATACAGAAAAGTTGAAAGAATGGTTCATTGACTGACCATATGTCCCCAACTTAGATTCAAGAGTTGTTAACATTTCACAATTCCTGTATATATTATTGGGTGTGTGTGTGTGTGTTCAAGTTAAAAGTCAGTTGCAGGCTGGGTGAGGTGGCTCACACCTGCAATCCCAGCACTTTGGGAGGCTGAGGCAGGCAGATCACCTGAGGTCAGGAGTTCAAGACCAGCGTGGCCAACGTGGTGAAACCCTGTCTCTACTAAAAATACAAAAATCATCCAGGTGTGTTGGCCCACACCTGTAATCCCAGCTACTCGGGAGGCCAAGGCAAGAGAATCGCTTGAACCCAGGAGGCCGAAGTTGCAGTGATCATGCCATTGCACTCCAGCCTGGGCGACGGAGTGAGACTCCATCTCAAAAATAAATAAATAAATAAATAAATAAATAAATAAATAAATAAATAAATGTCAGTTACAGAAATATGACACTGACCCTTTGCATTTACAAGTTGGTTCTAAAGAGTGGTGAGTCAGAAGAGACGTCAGGCAGCAAGCGACTTGGGCCATGGCCTCTGACCTAGACTTCTCACCTCCGGAGGTGCCCGAGCCCACTTTCCTGGAGAACCTGCTACGGTACGGACTCTTCCTGGGAGCCATCTTCCAGCTCATCTGTGTGCTGGCCATCATCGTACCCATTCCCAAGTCCCACGAGGCGGTGAGTTTTTCCCTGGGAGCCTCAGCTCCTCTGAGTGCCAGGCTGGGTTCTGAGTACTAACAGTAGGTGCCACCACAACTGAGATCAGCAGGGTCTACATTGGGCCTTTTTGATTTAGTGTGCCTCTGAATTTCCACCTGGTGGGTTGAACCACATAGCTAATACTTTATTTGTTCATGTACCCATTAAGGAGATTTTTATTTAGTGCCTACTACATTTCAGACTCTGCTGAAAGATGTAGTGTCTGCACCTGAGGAGCATCTAGTCCTTGGGAGGAAGGCAGATAACAAAAACATACCTCCATGTGCTCCCATGAGAAGTACAGAGTCCAGTGAGGCTATATAACAAGGGGGAGAGAGACCTGATCTTACCCTGGGCTGTGGGCCCTGCCGAGGAGGCAGTGTTTGAGCTGAGACTGAAGGAATGAGCAGGCTTCTGCCAGGTGAAAGTGGGCAAGGGGCGAGGACAACATTCCAGGGAGAGGGCACTGCACGTGCAAGGGACTCAATAAAGGAAGGGGCTAATTCAAGGAACTGAATGAAGGTGACTGTGGCCAGACCACAGAGGGGGCATGATGAGTGGTGCAGCCAGAGGTGTGGGCAGGGGCCAGAGGGTTTTAAGTGTGAGAATGACATGGTCAAATTGGCTTTTTTGTTGTTGTTTTGACTCTTCTTCTGTAAGTATCTTTATAACTATACACCCTCCTTCTACCCACTTTCTTGCCCACTCCCATTTGCTCGTGACATTGATTTATTGGAGAAAGCAGGTCGTTTGTCCTGTGGGATACCTACATCCCAGGAATTGGCTATTGCTTCTCTGTGGTGTCATTTAACGTGTTTCTCTGTTCCCTGTGTTTCCTGTCAACAGGAGTTCCATGTAGAGGCCTGATTCCATTCCAATCAGGTTATTGGGTGCGAATACCTCAGAGCTGGTGCTATGTACTCCCTACTGTGTGGCATCAACAGGCAGGTGGTGTCTGGCTGCCGCACATTTAGAGATTCTTGGATTGATCGGTGGGTTTAGGTGGTATCAGCTGATCCCTCCATTATAAAAATCTGGTCAGTCTTTCACCTAAGCGGTTTTAGCATCCACTGATGGTCGTTGCTTAGATCCATTATTTCCTTCTGCATCTGTTAGCTGGAATTCTTTAACAAAGACCTTTTCCTTATCACCTGTATGATTACTCTGAATTGCTCTTCATAATGAAAAGCAGGAAAAATGCTTGGTTCTTTCCCTTTATTTATCAGTTTTCAAAGTTGTGAGTTCAGGCTCTAGCAACTTCCAATGATGACCAATGAAGCTTTGGTTTTCATAGCATTTTGAACATATTTTTAATATATTTAATATGTTTTAGTTTTTTTTTTTTTGAGGGCACTTATCTGCCATTAATTTGTTTTTTATGTTCAGTGGGAGCCCCTTTAAGTTGATGTCTTTGTTCTTTGTCATACTTCATTAGTCTTTGATAGCTTCCTTGCTTCATGGTTCAATAAGATGTCACAGGCTCTTTTGTGTGTGTGTGCGAGACAGGGTCTTGTCTGTTGCCCAGGCTGGAGTGCAGTGGCACAATCACAGCTCACTGCAATCTCTGTCTCCCAAGTTCAAGCAATTCTCCTGCTTCAGCCTCCCAAGTAGCTGGGACTACAGGTGTGCCACCACGGCTGGCTAATTTTTGTATTTTTAGTAGAGACACGGTTTTGCCATGTTGCCCAGGCTGGTCACAAACTCTTGGGCTCAAGCCATCCACTTGCCTTGACCTCCCAAAGTGCTGGAATTATAGGCATGAGCCACTGCGCCTGGCCCCAGGCTCATTTTGTACATTTCCTGCCCCAGTCTTGGAATCAGTCATTTCTCTAAAATGCTCTGGTTCTTTTTAGCTAGAAAATAGTATCTAGAGGCTACAGTTGGGACATTAGAAGTTTTCAGTGCTACTGAGCTGTGATTGCATCTAGGCCTTTCAATAAACAGAAATAGAAAGTAAACATTTTTTAAGAAATGAAAAAGTTGTGAGTTCCTACTGGTATTTCCAATTCAAATGTAAGGTGATAGTGTTTCTATTTATTTGATTTTATACTAGTGTCTTGTAACTCTTTATCTTATGCTGGAAATCTTGTTCTCAATAACATTAACAAAATGATGTATCTGCTAGATCCTACTGAATCTGAGGTCCCCAGGACCACCCCAGGTTCAGTGATGCACTAGGACTCTCAGCTGTGGCAGTGAAAGGATACCAGGTATGGCGGCACAGGGAAAAGGTACATGGGGCAGAGACTGGAGGAAACAGGCGCAGGCGTCTGAGTGCTCTCCCATTGGATACCCACAGGAAGGATTTGTGGCAATGTGTGTGAAGTGTTATCTAGCAGGGAAGTGAGTTAGAGATTCAGTGCCCACATGTCTTACTGAGGACTGGTTACAGAAGCACCCTTGGCCTAGCATGTACCAAAATTCCAGACTTCCAGAAAGCAAGCAGGTGTTCAGCATGAACCTTATTGTTTACACAGTATAGGCGTGGTGAGCCACTCTTATCATTTCTGGGAATTGTGAGAACCACCTGGAATCCAAGTTCCCAGATGCCAGTCAAGGGCCAACCTTGCAAGCATGCTTCTCTAAGATTAGCAATTTATATTAACTTTATTCTGCTCATCTACAATATACCAGTTACACTTTTAAAATAACTATATTTTTTACTACTAAGACTCAGAATGAAATTTAAGACTTCTTTGTGATTCTTTTTTGGCCTTAAAATATGTCTTTGTGGAGATACAAGGTCAAAATGTTGTGTTTAGTAACTATTTTTCTCTGTGTAGGTCTCCCATCATGAGATATAGTTTGGTTAATTTGCTTCAATCTGTTTTTAATTTTTAGAGATTTTTAAAATTTTGATTTAATTTGTTGTTTTAATTATATAAAACATTTATATACAATATTTCTCAAAGTCAAAACTATATAACAAGGTACATTCACAGAAGTTTCCTTTAATCTCATTCTCCTCCACCCTATTCCCTTCCTTCCCACATAGTTAACAGTTGTTATTAGTTTATCTTTCCTTTGTTTCTTTTTGAAAACAGTAACAAATGCATATATATGTGTATGGTGTGTACATATATATTTATATTCCCCCCTTCATTAAATAAAAGATAGCATACTATTAAACACAGTTTTGCAACTTTCTTTTTTCACTTAACATACGCAATATGTTCTGGAGATCCATATATCTTGGATATCACTGTTCCTGGAGATCCTGCTTCTGTAGCTGGGAGGATGATGGGGAATTACTGATACAATGTGGAACCTATTGATGCAGTGGAGAACTATGGTGAAGGAACAGGCTTAGGGTGGGTGCAGGGAAGGAACATGCCAAGTTCAGTTTTAAACAGATACTTTAACATGTCTGGGTGGTTCTGTCAAAAAAGCCGGTGGATTTACAAGGTCTCTAGCAGGAGGAGTGCATGGGCTGAGTGTTGACCAGCATGTGGGAGTTGATACGATGTCATTTGAAGCCACGGGAGGGGACAGGGTCTCCTAAGGAGAGAATATGGAGGGAGATGAGAAGAGGACCTAGGCCAGAGCCTGGAGGGGCTCCAGCATAGAGGGCACAGGCAGGGGAGGAGCAGCCAGCAAGGGTGGGAAAACCTTGGTGAACAGGGATGGGTTCGTGGCCTCTAGGTTGTCTTGTCCATCTCTTATTCTGGTATCTTGAGAAGGAGATCACTATTGGAGTTCTTCCACCCACAATTGTATCGCATTTTAAAAACATCACCTCTGTGCTCCTGGGCTCTGTCCCTGCAGACGTGGCATGCTATTCGGTATTATAAATAACAAATGTGGTTGTTGGTGGCTGATGAGGCCTGCTAAGAGTCCCGAGGGAGGGAGGTGATGAGCCTTCTTGTTTTATAGGCAGAGGTGTGTGGCTGTTTGGAGAGCAGGGAGGCCGCTCACCTCCTGTTGTGCTTGAAGCCCTTAGAAGTAAGCCACAGAAGCCTGGGTTAGTTCAGCAAACTTCAGAAAAGGAGCCTCTTTATTGTTCTCTTTAAGATTTTCAGTGGGATAGTGCGTTAAAGTCTTTTGAGGCAGGGAGTTGATGAAGGGTTCAAAAATATGCCATCATACCCCCCTACCCACTGCCATTTAGAGGTTACTTTTGGACAACAACCTCATGTTTTTAAATTTAAATATAGTACATGACATCTCTCATTTTTATTAATCTTGCATTTAGGGAAACAAGGCTCACACAAGTAAATTGTCTTCATAACTGAAGCTTACTGTTTTAACTTTTTTTTTTTTTTTTAGCTTTTCAATGGATCAGTAGCAAAAAAATACAGTACTGTTGATCTAACTTTTTACTGGCGCATCAGGGGAGCAAATGGCCCCAGGTTATACAGGGGGTTCTGTTGCTAGCTCTCTGTGTGTCTCCATAAGGCAGCCTTTCTCACTTCCCAAACTCCTGACTAGATAGAAAGGAAACACAGCATTCTGTGCATAAACAGGATTACAAAGAGAGGGTGGATGCTGAGACTGTGCTGCTTAGAGGTTGTCCCTAATAGCTGAGATTTGGAAGGAGTTTGGAGGGGAAAGAAGGGGGTTTTAACATGGGGACGGGGTACTCTTAGGGAGAAAGGGAGCCCATGGGAGTAGGGGCAGCTTGTAAGACCCTAGGCAGCCAGAGGGCAGTTGGGAGATACCTGGAAGTGGAGGGTGGCAGGAGGTAGGAGAGGGGGCAGAAGTGAGGGTGGGAGGACCCAGAGAACAGTCTTGCCCTCTTTGCCGTTTTGCTCAGGGCAAAATCTTCCCTCTTGCTTAGCCTATAGAAACAGGGTTTATTAGTGGCTTTTTGGGTCAGAAGATAATATTTTTGGCTCCAGATGATGGGAAAGCCTTTGAAAAGCAAAAGAATGTTTCCTGTTCTAGTAAGCCGATTTTTTGCAACTTGCTTATGACTTCAGTATTTCAATACTTAGCAGATTATTTGAAAGCTCTTTTGGGGTTAATCAGGGAGGAAAAGAGGGAACACATACAAATGCTTCCCACCCCACCCCCTTCCTTTTCATAGTAGGAGCAAGAATCAATTCGTAAAATCAAAAACCAAGTCCCTAGAATCGTAAGCCAAATGAAAAGGTTTTCTCATTGGCAACTCATTAAATTCAGACCTAAGAAAACAAACATTTGTTTGAGCCTGATGGAGGCGTGGGCCACACTTAATCCAAGCATTTTCTTGTAGGCTGGATTCTAAAATAGAAGATAGTAGGTCCTAGTACCATTTCCATCTAGTCCAGGTTAGCAGGTAAGTTTCATCTCTCATGCCAAGTCTGATCAATTGCGTGGTGGCCATGGTGAAAAGGATTCTGGGGGCTGCTGCTTTGCTCTGGAGGAAAGAAATTGATCAATGATGTCTGTTTGCTGTGAGCTGGGATTAGAGAATGACAGTGCCGGTCCTTGGACTGGCCAATGATTCTCCACAAGGCTGCACATAGAACCATCTGGGGAACTTTCAAAGGCCTAGACCACACCCAGAGATTCTGATTCAGTTGTTCTCTGAAGGCTTGGATCAGTATTTTCTTTTTATTTATGTTTTTGAGACAGGGTCTTACTCTATTGCCTAGGCTGGAGTGCAGTGGCACAATCGTAGCTCACTGCAGTCTCGACCTGGACTCAAGTGATCCTCCCTTCCTCTGCCTCCTCAGTAGCTGGGACTACAGGTGTGCTCCACCACACCTGGCTAATTTTTAAATAATTTTTTTGTAGAGACACGGTTTCACTATGTTGCCCAGGCTGGTCTTGAACTCCTGGGCTCAGGTGATTCTCTCACCTTGGCCTCCCAAAGTGATGGGATTACAGGCATGAGCCAGTGTGCCCGGCTTGGATCAGTATTTTTTTAAAGTGTCCAGGTGATTGTAATATGCAGCCACTACTCAAGTCTTTAGATAATTTCCCTCAAACACAAACCAATTTTAGGAGGACAGGATATGTTCAGTTCTTAGATGTGTTAAGTTTGAAATAATAGCAAAATGTTCCATGTGGGAAAGGAAAGGCGAGCAAGAAGTTGGGAATAGAGACCTGAAAATTATTTTATTAACAGAGCATTATGATGCCTGTAAACCCAGCACTTGGGAGGCTGAGGTGGGCGGATCACTTGAGGTCAGGA
The DNA here is from genome assembly GCF_029289425.2 of Pan paniscus. NCBI lineage: Eukaryota > Metazoa > Chordata > Mammalia > Primates > Hominidae > Pan > Pan paniscus. The sequence continues at coordinate 43,034,760 of NC_073270.2, forward strand.
GTTCAAGACCAGCCTGGCCAACATGGTGAAACCCTGTCTCTACTAAAAATGCAAAAACTAGCCAGGCGTGGTAGTGTGTACTTGTAATCCCAGTTGCTAGAGAGGCTGAGGCAGGAGAATCCCTTGAACCCGGGAGATGGAGGTTGCAGTGAGCTGAGATTGTGCCACTGCACTCCAGCCTGGGCGACAGAGCGAGACTCCATCTCAAAAAAAAAAAAAAAAAGGAAACCAAACAAATACAGCATTATTACTTGAAACCCAAGAATGAGTTGCTGAGTTTTGCAAGGGAAATGAAGATCCAGGAAAGACGTGAACTTGGAGCATACCCAACCTGTTGAAGTAGTTTCCGTGCAATGTAGATAGACTGAGAAGGTGCGGGTGCTGTCCTAGAACCCAAGAGCAGGAGCGCCGCAGGGCCTCCGGGAGTGGTGGGAACTGGGACTTACTGCTCGTCACTGGCATGCCCTCTGCCTCCCTTCCTGTCTCCCTCCTGTCTTTTGCTTTTCTAACTAGGACCCTGCTTCTCTGCTTGCTGGCCCTGTGGTGAGATGCAGCACAGCCACTAAACACAACCATGCCTTCCTGCTGGTCTCAGTTCCAGCATCCCCAGGGAAGGAACTGTGGCTGACCCAGCTTGGGACAGCTGTGGCCAGTGGAGGGGAGGGGAGGGTTCTGTGGAGTGACCTCTGAGTGAGGATGGGAAGGTCCATTCCCACAGGGGGACTGCTAGGCAGACAAAGCTGGGGTCTCCCTTTCTCTCCCTCTCTCAAGTGACAGGCAGAGCAGTGGGCAGGAGACCAGGAGAGTGTGGCCTCCCTGAAGTCCACCGAGTGGTTCATGGAGAGCACATGTGACACCAGTTCCCTGGAGAGGATTGGGGAAAGCCAGCCTAGTCTGACACCACCACTGTGTTCCAGCTGCTGTCCTTCAGAGTTGGGTTTCAGTAGAAGAAAGTTCTCAGTAGGGAGTTCCTGGCTTTCTAGGGAAGTCCTGGGATAGGTTTGAGGGGTCTGTGATCCCCCTCAAATTGTGTACAAGAATGTGAGGTTTTATATGCCTAGGCACATTTTCTGGGGGAGATGGTCCATAGCCTCTCTACATGGAGTGCAGTGGGAAGTGGGGGACAGGTTTCCTCTCAAGGTGGGGAGCCTGTCTTCCTCCTCCCTATAACCTTCCTCCAAGCCTCTTTCGGATCGATTTCTACACAGAGTGTTGATTCAGCCAGATAAGGTGCACGAAGGTAACTAAGCAAGTGGGTGTTGACTTTGAGTTCAGCAACTTGTGTGGCAGATAGTCAGTCATACACGGTAGTGAATCAGAAACTCTCCTAGCTTCAGTGTTGACTATTCTCATCTGTTCATGTGCTTATAGTACATCTCGTCAGCTCACAGCCAGCTGCCTGCTTCTAGAAGGCAGGTCCTTTCACTTCTACTCTGCCATGTTTGTTGATGGCCACCGTCTCATATTAGTGGGGACTCTTCCTGTTGCAAGTTCAGAAACAGCTCCAGCAGCTTCCCCGAATGGAAACAGTATTGGCTTTTGGAACTGGGAATTTCAAAGGACAGCTGGATTTAGGGGTTCAAGGGGTCTCCAGGGCTTCATGTGTCTCTCTCTCTCCTGGCTTTCCTGGGAGTGCTGGCTTCCTTCCTAGGCCCTTGTTCTGTGTTGGGAAAGATGGCTGCAGCAGCCACAGTCAGTGCCCTTATCAGGCGGGATTGACAGGTGAGAGAAGCCATTTCTCTGCCTCTCCTCACCTTCTGAGTCTCATGGAAGGCCTCTCCTTGGCCACATACACCTTGTCTCACAGGTGGGAAGCAGGAATGAGTGCTGTCTCTGGCCAGGCCACATTTAGCTGCCTACTCTTGTGACCCCAGTGACTGAGAGTCCCCCAGACCCCCATGGGATAGGGAAAGGGCAGGGTCCCCATGGAAAAGAGGTGCTGGGAAGACAGACAGCCGGTGGCCAGCATTGCGATCTAGTGGAGGACTCGCCACAGGCGATGGTGAGAGTGGTGGCTTCCAATATGATGCCCGTGGAGACTTCACAACCAACCAGAAAGCCCTGCAGTGTTTAGACCCCTGATGATGTTTTGGCTCATCAGGATGGTGAGCCACCTGCACCTACTGCACCACAGGTGGCTCATTCCTGTGGTGCAGTAGGACAGTGGCCTAGAAGGTCAGGACTCTTCTGGAAAATTTTGCACAAGGGTCTTGATTTTAAACGAGGCGGCTAGTTGCCAGTGAGGCCTGCCGTAAATAAATAATGAGCCCCAGGCAAGCATCCACCCATTCTCAACACCTCAGGATACAGACTCACAGAAGCAACTGTGCATTTCTGCTCTGTGTGGTTTTAAAGCTTGGGAGGAGGTTGCAGTTGAATTGAGAGGCAGGCTGTTTTTTACTTAATGACCCGTTCTGGAGAGATTGCCGTGTGATGAGGGTATAAACATGCTTCCACCAGCCTGTGGTCTGGAGATGTGTACCGACCGGTTCTTGGGAGAGACGGCTGGACACACAAGGAGCCACAGAGCAGCCAGTGGGGAGGGCCAGCATAGTCGTGCTGAATTGTGTCTGGAATGAACTCCCAAGGCTATTCTTTCTAATCACAGTTCTCCCCGCCTGCCAAGCGCATCCTGGACTCCGTGTCTCCGTTTGCCTTGTTGAGTCCACATGGATGGCCTTCCTTGCTCTCTGTTTCAGCCAGTCCTATCTTTCCTCAAGGCCACTGCTAGTTTCATCTCTGCGAGGCTTTCTCAGCTCCCACCCTGTCTCAGGCCCTCATGGCCCGCTGGGATGGGCAGCACCTTCAGCGTTAGGCAGACTGGTCTGAGTGCTGACCTGCTCTTAGTCTGCCTCCGTCATCAGAAGAGGATATTCCTGCCTAACTCCATTGTTCTTAGAGGGTCATGCAAGATAAGGTGCACGAAGATGCCTGAGTATAGCACCTGGGCCATTTTCAAGGAAAGAGTGGCCTGCGTAGAATGACATTTTGTCCTGATTTACAGGACTAAATCCACATTGAACTGTAGAGTGGAAATCATAAAATTCAATGCACTTTTCATGCTGGAAGGGATGTGATGTATTGTGGCACACATTTGATTATTTGGATCTGATGAATAGCAGCAATTTTCTGGCCTGGTAAGCGCTGCAGAGCTGCTTCATTATTGATGGGGCCTGTGTCCACAGAGGACGCCACTGTGAACCCAGGAGCCACCTGGCCTCGGGAGTTTTCTTTTATATGTGACAGTGTGATTGCTGAGGAAACTTGAGGCTCACTTGAGAGGAGGCGCAGTGCTCCCAGATTTAAAGGCAGGGCTGTCGGCTTTGTAGTCTGCCGTCTGTGTGGCTGGTACGGGCGGTGTACATTTGAGGAGAAATGAAAAGGCAGCCCTTAATTGAGAGTCATTCTTGTCAGTGAAGAACTTGGAGCTACAGGCCCTGTGTGGCTGGGACCCCAGGGCCCAGGTCATGTGGGTCACGGCCGCCTTTGCTTCCCTGCAGCTTGCAGGGGCCGTCACCTAGCCTCAGGGAGCCTGAGTGGCCTTGCCAGTGGAGTGTGGCTCGTGGTGGCTGGCTCACCAGGGCGATGGAGAGGCTCGGTGAGCATCCACATGGCACACACCCACTAAGTGTGCGTTCTCATCTTCATTCCCTGTGGCACAGTGCCCACATCTACTGGGTGCAGGTAGAGATACAGAGGAGGAAAGGGAGCAGAGTACTGGGAGACACTGGCTGGCCAGTAGCTCAGGGTGACGAGTAGGCTGCACGACGGGGCCTGCCTGGAAACAGGGGCCAAGACGGAGCGAGAGGCCTGGAGCCCCTGCTGGGTGTCTTGGAATTTATCTCACACAAAGGGGAACCAGCAAAGTTTTTGAAGGAGGAAACAGACACGATTGGGATTGTTGTTGTCATTGTTTTTTTTATTTGTTTGTTTTTGTTTTGAGCGAAACTTTTTTTGAGTTTTGCTCTTGTTGCCCAGGCTGGAGTGCAATGGCATGATCTCGGCTCACGGCAGCCCCCACCTCCTGGGTTCAAGTGATTCTCCTGCCTCAGCCTCCCGAGTAGCTGGGATTACAGGCATGCACCACCATGCCTGGCTAATTTTGTATTTTTAATAGAGATGGCATTTCTCCATGTTGGTCAGGCTGGTCTTGAACTCCCGACCTCAGGTGATCCACCTGCCTTGGCCTCCCAAAGTGCTGGGATTACGGGCGTGAGCCACCGCGCCCGGCCTGTTGTCATTGTTTTAGGAAAATCGACTCTGAAAGGAATGTAAAGTAAACTCTGATGAGCATAGGGAGGTAGAGGCACGGGCAGGAGAGTCTGTAGGAGGCAGATGCAACCAGTGGGGCCGGCAGGGGACCTGGGTCTGAGCTGGGCAGTGGAGTGTGTCCAGAGGGGACTGGCTGGGTCTAGAGCCCGTTGGAAAGCGGAATGGACAGACCTTGGGGACAGGTTGGATGCTGAGAACTCATAAATGACTTGGAGGTGTCTAGCTTGGGTAACTGGGTGTGTGACGGCTCTAAAAGCTGAGGTAGGGAAGAGAGGAGGAGGTCTGGGGTGAGGAGGAGACAGATCAAGCATTCAGATGACTCGATAACTGTAATATGTACACACACCCACAGAAGACTGCCTTCAGCTGTAAAAAATCAAGCGTGATCTGGAGCACAAACCCACTTTTCTGATTGCTGTAGGGACTTTAGTCACAAACAAGGGGTTGTAGGTGACCCATTGACAGATAGGTTCTCAGAGGAGCGTACTTACCATTCCAGAGGCACCTTGTGGTTCTGGGGGCTGCTAAATAGAGAGTAGATTTCATAGTTAACTCGGATTCAACTTATTCCTACCCCTGAGGGCCCCAGGAAACCTGGGAGAGGCTGGACCGTGTACCCATGAAGAGGTTAGTTTCAAATCTTGGGTCTGCTACTCACCAGCTAAGGCCTTAGGCAAGTCATATGACCTGAGTGTCTGTTCCTTTGTTTATAAATTGGGCCTCATTATGGCACTTTGTGAGGCCGTCATGTCCAGACACATAACACAGGGTCTGGCATATTATAAACAATAAATAATTAGCAGCTGTTGTGTCTCTTGTTTTTTAGAGAGGGAATCTCTCTCTGTTGCCCAGGCTGGAGTGTAGTAGCTATTTACAGACACAGTCATAGCGCACTACAGCCTCAAATTCTTGGGCTTTAGTGATCCTCCTGTCTCAACCTCTCGAGTAGCTGGGAGGACAAGCATGTGCCACCACGCCCAGCTGTTGTTATTATTGGCAGCTATGCTTAAGGCATAATTTAGGCCAGGGTATGTATATTCGGTTTTAAGTCTGTTCATATCCTCTGTGATCATGGAAAAGTGAGGCCTAGTTTTAAGTGCTGTATTTTCATGGGAATAAACAAGAATGAAGTTCTCATGGTTACTGGGAGACCTTGGCTGTTCTTTCATTTCATTCATTCATTCACTCATTCATTGATTCAGCAACAGTTGAAGCTATCCCAAAGTGCTCATGGGCTAATAGGGGAGACTAACATGAAAACATGTAACTGGCCGGGCGTGGTGGCTCACGCCTGTAATCCCAGCACTTTGGGAGGCCGAGTCGGGCAGATCACGAGGTCAGGAGATCGAGACCATCTTGGCTAACACGGTGAAACTCCGTCTCTACTAAAAATATAAAAATTAGCCAGTAGCGGGTGCCTGTAGTCCCAGCTACTCGGGAGGCTGAGGCAGGAGAATGGCATGAACCCAGGAGGCGGAACTTGCAATGAGCCGAGATCGAGCCACTGCACTCCAGCCTGGGCGACAGAGCGAGACTCCATCTCAAAAAAAACAAAGAAAACATGTAACTATGGGAAAATAATAGTGGCATTATGGGCTGGGCGCAGTGGCTCACGCCTGTAATCCCAGCACTGTGGGAGGCTGAGGCGGGTGGATCACTGGAGGTTAGGAGTTTGAGACCAGCTTGGCCAACGTGATAAAACCCCATCTCTACTAAAAATATAAAAAATTAGCTGTGCGTGGTGGCGGGTGCCTGTAATTCTAGCTACTCAGGAGGCTGAGGCGGGAGAATCACTTGAACCTGGAAGGCGGAGGTTGCAATGAGCTAATAGCGAGCCACTGCACTCCAGCCTGGGCAAAAGAGTGAGACCCTGTCTTAAAAAGAATGGTGGCATTATAAGGTTCCTGGGTGCCTAGGGGCCCGAGGAGGGAGGAGGGGCTGCCCCCAGCTGGAAGGAGGAGCAGGGAAGGAAGGCTAGACAGTGAGTAGGAGTGTATTCATGGACAGGGCCAAACCATGGGAGCAGTTTGCCGGGTGGCCAAGGAAACAGGTATTCCTGTTGATGAAGGTGACCAGCGGAAGCTCTGGGGCCTGACTCAGTGTGGGGGATGAAGAGGAGCCCATGTGAGGCTGGAGAGGTGGCCTTTCTTAGATGCCATTCCAGAGACAGCCACTGGAAGCTTTAAGGTGGAAGGTGCAGTGGTCAGACCTGCACTTTAGAATAGTTCCTTTCGTGGGTGCATGAGGAATGGACAGAGACAGCAGGCACTTTGCTTAGCTGTGGGCGGAACTGAAGGGGGAATTGGATGCTGGAGAGAGTAGCAGAATCAAGAGGTAGAGGGGGTCATGTCAGCAGGACATGGTGACCCACTGGACAGTGGGGAGCAGAGAGAGGGTGAGGTTACCGGGTCTCTGGTTGCTCCACCAGTGGGAGGAGGGCCGGGCCTTCTGGGTCTGGGACAGTTAAGTTGGAGGTGCCTTGGAGACGCCAGTCCTGATTGTCTGGCAGACAGCTGGATCAAGGGAGAGGTCTGGGAGGTGCCAGAAGGGTTGAGGCTCTAGAGACAGGGCCTGTGGAGTGAGGGAGGCACTGGGGCGGCAACTGGGTCTCACTGTCCCTGTGGTCTCTGAACTGAGCCCCACTGAAACTGGAGGAGCCCCCAACCTTGAGCTCAGAAGGCAGACTCCTTCCTAGAGATCCAGGCAGGCCTTGCAAATTTTGTTTTGTTTTGTTTTGGCCAAGTTACATAAACAGAGTAGGGGGACCTTCAGATCATTTTGATTTTTGGTGGGAGGAGGCTCAGCAGGCCGAAGGAATCCAGCACTGCAGTGAGAGGCCTGGCTGGGGAGGGGAAGCCCTCCAGTTATCTTGGGACAATCACTCCTTGGGGGCCTGGGACCTGGCTGGCTCTTCATATCTGGTTATCTCGCCTGGCTGATGGGAGACGATGTTGGCCGATAGGAGGGAGCTGACAGGCCTCTGGATCAGATCCGAGGCAGGGACTGCCCTTCCCTGCATGGGCCCTCCTCTTCTGTAGGGTGGGCTGAGGCTTGGGCCACGGTCCAATGGGGCAAGCAGGGAAGGTCAGGGAGTAAAGTGAGCTGGAAGCCGGGGTTGGGAAATGAAACACAGAGGGGTATTTTTCTCATCTGGAAGTGTCCCCCCTCCCAGGAGTCTTAGTCTGCTTCTTATTTTCCCATTTCTTATAAAGAACATGGGCACTGAGAAACATTTCCCAATCATAGTGCTGGGGGCGGCAGGGTGTGGGGGCCACGGTCGGCACCTGAAAAGGGGCAGCGCCTCCTCAGCCCCTCACTGCCATGAGGGAATGCAGGGCCATTGTCACCGGATGGTTAGTTTCAAGAGAACCTAGGAATCCAGATTTCATGGGAAATCTCCCAATTGGCTTAAATTTTTAAATAAACACTGCCGGCCAGATGAAGTCTGTGGCCTGGACGAGGCCTGTGGGCTGTGGTTGGCGTTCTCTGGGCTAGCCCGGCCTCTCTGACGTCCGTCCTTTCTGGCCACGGCACACTGCAAGTTATCACCCAGAGGAGGAGAGGACACTAGATAGGAGCACACTGAGCCTATTCCAGATACTTCTCTGACATGAGCCTGAGTGGCTGGGCCAAGCGGTGTCCCTTCCCTGGAGTCTCCCTTCCTTATCAGCACAGTGAACGCCAGGGCTAGATCTGTGGGTTTCAACCTTTCGTTCCTTAGCAGCAGAACTTTGTTTCATTTCAGTCTTACAAGGGACAAATCACAGTGTATGAAATAGATTGAAAATCAGAGCTGCTCCTGTCGCCCAGGGAGTCTGGAATTCTGCCCCGAGGCTGCCTCTGCCCTCCCCCACAGAGGCACCTCTGACAGGCTCCGCAGAACACAGTGTGGGACTGCCCACCTGCCGGCTGGCCTTCTGCACCCCTCCCAGTCCTGGCATTCTGTGGGTTGAATGGGAGGACAAGAATGGCAGCCAGAGGAGGGCAAGCCACAGTGGGTCTGCCCCACAGCCAGCTCCTCGCCCACATTTTGTCCAGTCCCTGGCACGAGGTGATCGGCCAGTCACTGGGTGCAGCTGACACTTCCTGGGTGCTTTCCACATAGTTTTGCCTCCTCACATCAGCCCTGTAAGGCGGGTGTGGCTATTTCCATTTCACAGGTGAGTAAACCAAGACACAGAAAGGGGAAGTGAGTTTCACACAAGGTCAGTTGGCTGGAAAGGGAAGGATCCCAGGTTCTACCTGGGCGTCTGAGACCCCACAAGCTGCTCCCTCCCCGTGGGGCTTCCTTTATTCTTCACTGAGAGCCACGATGCTCCGGGGCAGTCCCACATCCGTGTGGGTGCTAGGTCCCGGGAATGACGGTTTCCATCTCTCGTGTTTCTGTGGCATGCTTCTTTGCTTTCAGATGTGATCTCCTTTTGCTGGCGTCAGGCTTGATCCATCTAAGCAGGACTCTCCTTTTTATCACCTCACAGGAGGCCGAACCGTCTGAGCCCAGAAGTGCTGAGGTGACGAGGAAGCCCAAGGCTGCTGTTCCTTCTGTGAACAAGAGGCCCAAGAAAGAGACTAAGAAGAAGCGGTAGAAGAGGAGGCCTGAGGAGCCGGGCGGGCAGGGAGAGGGTCTTGGGGACAGCCCTCCTGGGAATCTACATTGTGTTCCCCCGCATTCCAGGCTCAGGGTCTGAGGAGGCTGTGACGCCCTATGACCGCAGAGATCTAGACAGTCGTAACAGTCCCCAGGCTCCAGCTGGGCAATCCACCACTTCCTCTTCCTTCTGCTTCTGTGACGGTTTAGAGTCAAGGGGGCTGAAACACACTGTGAGCATAGACTGTATTAGGTTTGTTCAGAAGCCGGGTCAGCTCACAGAGTCACATTTTCTTACTTAGTCATGTGTCCCTCCTTGAGTTGCCCCCTCCTTGTGGGTTTACACTACATTTTGGAGTCATTGTCTAATGCTGACAAGCACACCCTCTCCCATTATTTGTGCACTACAGATCTCCTGCTGATCAGTCACCTTTGTTGCTGCTGTGTAGACAGAGCCAGGCCTCACCTGTTTGTTTAGGCCAAGATGCCATGGACATGCAGCGTTAGTGATTCCACTAGCTGCGACAGCCAGGCCCAGAAAATGCCTGGCGTGAGAGCCAGCAGACAGCCAGGCCAGGGTAGGCAGTGCCTGCTTCTGCTCCATCAGGTGCAGGGGATTTGGCTGAAGGCGTGCATATTTCCTGGGCACAAACTTCCTGAGCCTCTGAAATGGGAGGCTCGTCAATTTCAGACCAACCTCTTTTCAACCCATCATAGCACGTTCAAGGTGTGCCTTTTACTTCTACCTGTACATCCCCCATCCCTTCAATTCTTTCATTCCCTGACCAGTGAGAGGGTTCCTGAGGGAAGTATGGTGAATAAACTGACATGCATGCTTCAGAGCCTGCCTGTGTTGTCTTCTGCTGAGGGAGAGGGGAAGCCTAGGGCCCTGCCCCGGGGATGAGGGAAAGGCTTGCCCCCCAGAGAAGTGGGACAGTGGGGGTGAGGATGGCCAGAATAGGGTGGCTTTGGTAAGAGCAGTTCTGCAGGCTGAGCCATTCTGGAAGAAGTTTTCAGGAAGGATCCGGCTAAGTGCTTCGTGTGGCCCTTAGTCACTGGAAACACTTGTGAATGGCCATGGGTGTGTTTCCACTGGGTCCAGGCCCCACTCATTCCCCAGGTTCCTTTTGAGGAAGATGCTGCTTGTCTTCAAAGTGGCTTGAGAAAAACCAAGTGCAATACAGTAAAAGGCCTTACGTGGCATTGGCCAGGTCTAGTCACTTGCCCTGAATCAGCTGCTGAGGAAAAGCCCTGACCTCTTGGTAACTCGGATTTGCCCAGCTCATTTACAGCCTGCCAGACAGCTTTCCCAAATGCCAGGACTGATGAGGATCTTAAGAGATGAGCGGCTATCGTCTCCGTTTTGGAGATGGGAAACTGAAGTCCAGACTACTTTGAGAATGTCCAAGCTGGGATTTAGACCCAGCCCACGGCACATTCCTTGGTATTTAACAGGTATTTAGCGAGTGTTGGTAGGCACGGTGCTATGAGGGTCCTGCTCTGCTGCAGAGGGGCTTGGCAAGATCTCCCAGCACTTCAGGTTTCAGGAGAGGAAGTCCAGGGGCTGGGGATTGTGCATAATGAAGGGCCAGTCTTGGCTAGATACTGGCTTGAGAAGGAGCTTCTGCGGATTGTTTCTGTTTCATAACACTGAGAGCTTCAATGCCAGGCACCATGCTAGGAACTGAGGATGCAGAAATAAGGAACCTTCCCGGAAACCCAGAGTGCACCTGGCTGAGTGGGAGACGCAGACATGTAAGCAGGTTTGATGTGGGGAGTTTCTCCAACAGAGGAGCAGCAGGTGTTCCCAGGGGCACCCAGCTCAATCTCGAGGGGTCGGTGCAGCCACCTGGCAGAGTGGAAGTGATGGAGCTGAGTCTTAAAGGCTCAGCAGGACTTGAGACCACAGGGAAATGAGGCTGGGAGAGCAGGGGCCAGGCCTGTAGTGCAGACCTGTTTCAGCTTGTGGAGGAGAGACAGCTTCTGGCTCCCGGGAGCAGTGCTACCTCAATAGATCCAACTTCCTTAAATTCTCTCCCTTAAAGGCTGGGCCAGAGAATGGCCCTCAGAAAGCAAGGGCTGTCATCCTCTGCTCCACCAAACCCTTCTTCCACATGTACTGTGGGCAGAGTTTGCAGCATTTGGTTCTCTTGGTTTTCGGGACCCATCCTCTCCCGATTTCCCTCCTGCATTACTGGTTCCTCCTCTTGAGAGGGGCCCAGGCTTCAGTCCTTAGTCCTCTATCCTCTGTTACACAGAAGCTCCAGTCCCTAGACTTCCTCTCTGCACATACTTCTTTGAAGATCTCATCTAGGCTCGTGGCTTTAAATACCACCCGTATTAGGATTTTCCAGAGAAACATAGAAGGAGACTTTAAAAGTTTGTTTTTTTTGAGATGGAGTCTTGCTTTGTCACCCAGGTTGGAGTGCAGTGGCGCGATCTCAGCTCCCTGCAGCCTCCGCCTCCCGGGTTCAAGCGATTCTCCTGCCTCAGCCTCCCAAGTAGCTGGGATTACAGGCACGTGCCACCACGCACAGCTAGTTTTTGTATTTTTAGTAGAGATGGGGTTTCGCCATGTTGGCCAGGCTGGTCTCGAACTCCTGGCCACAAGTGATCCACCTGCCTTGGCCTCCCAAAGTGCTGGGATTACAGGCATGAACCACCGTACTCAGCGAGACTTCTTATAAGATATTGTCTCCAGTGATTATGGAGGCCGAGAAGTCCCACGATCTGCCTGCAAGCTGGAAACCCAAGAAAGCCGGTAAGGGGCCGATGGTGTAGATTCTGTCTGAGTCTGAAGGCCTGAGAACCTGGAGTGCTGAGAGAAGACAAATGTCCCAGCTCATGCAGTCAGACAGCGGGAGGGTGAGTCCAACCTTCCTCTATCTTTTTGTTCTGTTCAGGCCCTTAAATGGATGAGGCCCACCCGCTTTACTCAGTCCACAGATTCAAACGCTAATCTCTTCCGGAACACAGACACACCCAGAAATACTATTTAATCAGATACCTGCTCGTCCTGTGGCCTAGTCAAGTTGACATATAAAATTAACCATCACACCACTCACATGCTGATGTCTCCCAGACGGATCTCTCCAGCCCTACTCCTGAGCTCCAGACTCACATATCTGACTTCCTACTCATTATCTCCATCTGAATACACAACAGGCATCTCAAAGCACATTCCTGATCTCACCAGCAGCCCCAAGCCTGCTCTTTTCGTGATCTTCCCTATCTTAAAGAGCATCTTAAGAAAAACAAAGTATCTATTTAAAGTATACAACTTGCTGATTTGATATACGTATATGTTGTGAAATAATCACCACAATCAAGCTAATTAAAATATCCATCACCTCACATAGTTATATGTGTGTGTGTCGGGAGGTGGGGCGTGGGGGTGAGAACACTTAGGATCTTAGAAAATTTCAAGTATATGCGGTTGACCCTTGAGCAACATGGGTTTGAACTGTGTGGTCCACTTATACGCAGCTTTTTTTCAGTAAATACAATTCCTTCATATCCACATCCACATCTACAACCAAAGGCAGATCAAAAATAGTGTTTGTGGGATGCGAAATCCACATATATGGAGGACTAACTTCTCCTAGAGGTGGGTTTCACAGGGCCCACCTCGAGACTTGAATATGTGTGGATTTTGATGTCTGCGGGGGTCCTGAAACAAATCCCAGGCAGATACCCAGGGATGACTATAGCACAGTATCATTGTCTATAGTCACCGTGCTATACATTAGATCTCCAGCACGTTTTCATCTTGCATAACTGAAACTTTGTGCCCCTTAACCAACAGCTCCCCGTCACCCACTACTCCCAGTCCTTAGCAACCTCCATTCTACTCTCTGATTTTGTAGGTTTTTGACTATTTTAGATTCTACATATAAATGAGATCATGCAATATTTCTCGCTCTGTGTCTGGCTTATTTCACAGGTCCATTCATGTTGTTGCAAATGGCAGAATTTCTTTTTTTTTTTTTTTCTTTTCTGTTTTTTTTTTTTTTGAGATGGAGTCTCGCTCTGTCACCCAGGCTGGAGTGCAGTGGTACGATCTCGGCTCACTGCAACCTCCACCTCCTGGGTTCAAGTGATTCTCCTGCCTCAGCCTCCTGAGTATCTGGGACTACAGGCACTCGCCACCATGCCCGGCTAATTTTTGTATTTTTAGTAGAGACAGGGTTTCACCATGTTGGCCAGACTGGTCTCGAACTCCTGACATCGTGACCTGCCCGCCCCGGCCTCTGGGGTTATAGGCGTGAGCCACTGTGCCTAGCCTGGATTTCCGTTTTGTGTTTTTTGTTTTTTGTTTTTTTTGAGGCAGAGTCTTGCTCTGTCGCCCAGGCTGGAGTGCAGTGGCCCGATCTCGGCTCACTGCAAGCTCCGCTTCCCAGGTTCATGCCATTCTTTTACCTCAGCCTCCCGATTAGCTGGGACTACAGGCTCCCACCACCACGCCTGGCTAATTTTTTGTATTTTTAGTAGAGACGGGGTTTCACTGTGTTAGCCAAGATGGTCTCTATCTCCTGACCTCGTGATCCACCCACCTCGGCCTCCCAAAGTGCTGGGATTACAGGCATGAGCCACCACGCCCGGGCTCCTTTTTTTTTTTGTTGTTAAGGCTTAATAATATTCCATTGTATGTACACCACATTTCCTTTATCCATTCATCAGTTGATGAACATATAGGTTGTTTCTGTATCTTATCTATTATGAATAATGCTGCAATAAACATAGGAATGTAGCATTTCTTTGAGATACTGATTTAATTTCCTTTGGATAAATACCCAGAAGTGGGATTGTTGGATCATTTGGTAGTTCTTTTTTTATTATTATTTTTTGAGGAGCCTCCACACCATTTTCTATAATGGCTGTACCAATTTACATTCCCACCAGTAGAGTACCAGGTTCCAATTTCTAAACATCTTTGCCAACAGTTACCTTTTGTTTTTAAAATAATAGCCCCTCTAATAGGTGTGAGGTGATATCTCCCGGTTTTGATTTGCATATTTAGTGATGTTGATAACCCTTCCATAGACCTGCTGACCATTAGTATGTTTTCTTTGGAAAACTGTCTATTTAGGTCCTTTGACCGTTTAAAAAATTGGGTTCGTTGGGTTGTTTTTTTGCTATGGAGTTGTATGAGTTTCTTATATATTTTGGATATTAATACCCTATCATATATATGATTTGCAAACATTTTCTTCCATTCTGTAGATGGCCTTTTCATTTTGTTGATTGTTTCCTTTGCTGTGCAGAAACTTTTTAGTTTGATGCAGTCCTATTTTTTTTATTTTTGTGTTTGTTGCCTGTGCTTTAGTTGCCATATCCAAAAAATTGTTGCCAAGGCCAATGTCAAAATGCTTTTTCCCGGCTGGGTGTGGTGGCTCACACTTATAATCCCAGCATTTTGAGAGGCCTAGCTGGGAAGACATTTGAGGCCCGGAGTTTGAGACGAGCCTGGGCAACATAGTGAGAACATAGTGAGACACCATCTCTGCAAAAAAAAAAAAAAAAAAAAAAAAAAATTAAATTACATATGTATGATTTTAAAAAGCTTTTCCCCTGTTTTCTGCTAGGAGTTTTAAAATTTCAGATTTTATATTTAAGTGTTTAATCTATTTTGAGATGATTTTTATATATAGTATAAGGGTTCAATTTCATTATTTTGTAAGTGGCTATCTAGTTTTCCAAGCACCATTTATTTTTTTTTTTTTTTGAGACAGAATCTCTCTATTGCCCAGGCTGGAGTGCAATGGCACAATTATGGCTCATTGTAGCCAAAGACTCAAGCGATCTTCCTGCCTCAGCCTCCCAAGTAGCTGGGACTGCAGGTGCACACCACCACACCCAGCTATTTTTTTATTTTTTGTAGAGACAGAGTCCCAGTATGTTGCCTAGGCTGGTCTTGAACTCCTGGGCTTAAGTGATCCTCCTGCCTCACCTTCCCAAATGTCTAAGATTACAGGCTTGAGCCACTGTGCCCAGCCCAACACCATTTATTGAAGAGGTTATCTTTCCCCTTTTGTGTATTCTTAGTGCCCTTGTCAAAGATTAGTTGACCATATATGCTTGGGTCTATTTCCAGGCTCTTTGTTCTTTTCAATTGAACTATTGTTTTTATGTCAGTACCATATTGTTTTGATTACTAGAGCTTTGTAATATAATTTGAAATCAGGAAGTGTGATGCCTCCAGCTTTGTTCTTTCTCAAGATTGCTCTGGTTATGTGAGGTCTCTTGTGGGTCATATGAATTTTGGGATTTTCTTTTTTATTTCTGTGAAAAATACCATTGGAATTTTGATAGGGATTACATTTCATCTGTAGGTTGCTTTGGGTAATATGGACATTTTAGAAATATTAATTCTTCCAATCCATGAACACATTGGAATATCTTTCACTTCTCTGTGTCTTAAACAACATCTTAATTCTTCCAGTTGCTTGGGCCAAAAACCTTGAAGTTATTCTTAACTTCCCTCTCTCTGTCATACTCCACTTCTGACCCTGAAGTATCTCCTTGACACTCAACCTTAAAAATCCAGAATGATACTATCTCACCACTTCACTATCCTTATCTCACCTGGATATTGCAGCAGCCTCCTCACTGGTAGTCTGTTCTCAAAACAGCAGCCAGAGGGATCCTCTTAAAACTTGTGAGATCACCTCCATCACCTGTCCCCATCTCACTCAGGTAAAGGCCAAAGTCCTCACTGGGACCCACAGAGCCTGCAAGAACCACTTCACCTCCTTCGCCTCTCTGACTTCATTTCCCCCCACTCCTTCCTTGCCCACTTCACTATCTAAAGGACTAAATCACTAATGGCAAAATTGTGCTCGTCAATGAGGAAGAGACTCTAGAGAAGAGTTTTGTTTTTATTTTTTAACTTATTGGAGTAAAATTCACATGACATAAAACTGACCATTTTAAAGTATACAATTCAGTAGCATTTTAGTGCTTTCACAGTGTTGTACAGCCACCACCTCTATCTTGTTCCAAATTTATATATTTTTTAGAGGCAGGGTCTTGCTTTTTTACCCAGGCTGGAGTGCAGTTACACCATCATAGCTCACTGCAGCCTCGACGTCCTGGGCCCAAGCAATCCTCCTGCCTCCGCTTTCTGAGTAGCTGGGGCTACAGGTGCATACCACCACCCTCAACTAATTTTTAAATTTTTTGTAGAGACAGGATCTCACTATGTTGCCCAAGCTGATCTCGAACTACTGGCCTAAAGTCATCCTCCCATCTTGGCCTCCCAAAGCCTTGGGATTATAGGCGTGAGCCACCATGCCCCGCCAGTACAGCCACTTTAGAAAACTGGGGTTTCTGGGAGCTAAATGATGAGAACTTATGAACGGAAAGAAGGAAACAACAGACATTGGGGTCTACTTGAAGGGGGAGGGTGGGAGGGGGAGAGGAGCAAAAAAGATCACTATTGGGTACTGGGCTTAATAACTGGGTGATGGAATGATATGTACAACAAACTCCCGTGATATGTGTTTACACATGTAACAAACCTTCACATGCACCCCTAAACCTAAAATAAAAGTTAAAAAAATTAAAGAAAACTGGAGTTTCTTTTAAAAATTTAACATACATCTAACCTATGAGCCAGCATTCCACTCCTAGATATTACCCAAGAGAGATGAAAATATTTGTCCACAAAAATCTTGTACTAAATTCAAGCTAGATTGTTCATAGCTGCTTTATTCATAGCAGTCAAAAACTAAAAATAGCCCTGATGCTCATCAACAATAGAATGAGTAAAATGCAGCATATTTATACAATGAAATACTACACACCATCAAGAAATGATCTACTGTCAGGCATGGTGGCTCAAGCTTGTAATCCCAGCTACTCAGGAAGCTGAAGTGGGAAGATCCCTTGAGTCCTGGAGTTCAAGGCTGCAGTGAGCTACGATTGCACCACTGCACTCCAATCTGGGTGACAGAATGAGATCCCATCTCTTAAAAAAAAAAAAAAGAAAGAAATGATTACAGATACAATATGAATATGAATGATTTTCGACTTTAATTTTTCAACTTTATGATCCTGTGAAAGAGATACACGTTCAGTAGAAACCGTATTTTGAGTACCCATACAACCATTCTGTTTTTCACTTCAGTACAGTATTCAATAAATTACCTAAGATATTCAACACATCATTATACAATAGGCTTTGTGTTAGATGATTTTGCCCAACTGTAAGCTAATGTAAGTGTTCTGAGCACATTCAAGGCAGGCTAGGCTAAGCTAGGATGTTTGGTACGTTAGGCGTATTAAATGCATTTTTTTTACTTTTTTTTTTTTTTTTTTTAAAGATAACTTCTCACTCTATCATCCAGGCTGGAGTGCTGTGGTATGATCATAGCTCACTGTAGCCTCTAACTCCTGGGCCCAAGACATCCTTTCACCTCAGCTTCCCGAGTAGCTGGGACTAGAGGCATATACCACCATGTGTGGCTAATTTTTCAAAAAAATTTTTTTTTGTACAGGTGGGATCTTACTATTTTGCCCAGGTTGGTCTTGAATTCCTGGCATTCAAAGTACTGGGATTATAGGTGTGAGCCATTGTGTCTGGCTTAAATGCATTAAAAAAATTTTTTTTGTCGGTATAGTAGGTGTATATGTTTATGGGGTACACGAGATATTTTAATACAAGCATACAATGTGTCATAATCACATTGAGGTAAGCATTTATCATTTCTTTGTGTTACAAACAATCCAGTTATATTCTTTTAGTTATTTTAAAATGTATAACAAATTATTGTTGACTGTAGTCACCTTGTTACGCTATCAAATACTAGATCTTATTCATTCTACCAAACTCCAGCCATTCTACCTAACCATTGCCCCTTCCCCTGCTGAATGCATTTTTGACTTAATGATATTTTCTATTTAGGATGGATTTATCAGGATGTGACACCATTGCAAGTTGAGGAGCATCTGTGTACTGTCTGCTTCTATTCCAGTGAAATTCTAAAACAGACACAACTAACCTGTGGTGATAGAAAGCAGATCTGCGGCTGCTTCTGGGAAGTGGGTTGACTAGGAAAGGGCATGAGAAAACTATCTGGGATGATGAATTTTTTCTTTGCTTTTCTTTTTTGAGGCGGGGTCTTGCTCTGTCAGCCAGGCTGGAGTGCAGTGGCAGGATCTCAGCTGACGGCAGCCTCCCCCTCCCAGGCTCAAGTGATCCTCACACCTCAGCCTCCTGAGTAGCTGGGACCACAGGCATGTGCTACCACATCCAACTAGTGTTTTGTATTTTTTGTAGAGACAGGGTCTTGCCATGTTATCCAAGCTGGTCATTAACTCTTGGGCTCAAGCGATCCACCCCTTGAACTCCCAAAGTGCTGGGATCACAGGAGTGAGCCACCACCTGCACCACCTGCTGGAAATGTTTTATATCTTGATATGCAGTTATCCAAGTTGACTGAATGCTTCAGATCTGAGCATTTTGTTATGTGTAAGTTGTTTTTTCCTAAAATATTTTCTTAGGCTGAGGCGGGAGGATCACTTAAGCCCAGGAGACTAGCCTGGGCAACATAGTCAGGCCCTGTCTCTATTAAAAAAATAAAAATAAAAAACTTTAAAAAAACTTTTCCTGTGGGTCAGGACGTAAGCTATGTGTTTGGGACACAGTATGTCATTTAACTTGTAAGCAAATTCATTAAGGTAGATATTATTGTCTCCGCCTTACAGATGAGAAAACTGAAGCTCAGAAGGGTTAAACAATTTGCCTCATTAAGAAAGGTGGGATTAAAACCCAGCACTATGGCCGGGCTCAGTGGCTCACGCCTGTAATCCCAGCACTTTGGGAGGCCGAGGTGGGCGGATTACGAGGTCAGGAGATCGAGACCATTCTGGCTAACACGGTAAAACCCCGTCTCTACGAAAAATACAAAAAATTAGCCGGGCGAGGTGGCGGGCGCCTGTGGTCCCAGCTACTTGGGAGGCTGAGGCAGGAGAATGGCGAGAACCCTGGGGGGGGGACCCTGCAGTGAGCCGAGATCACGCCACTGCACTCTAGCCTGGGCAACAGCGAGACTCCGTCTCAAAAAACAAAAACAAAACAAAAAAACCCGGCACTATGACCCGAAAGCCCATACCTCAAGGGTTATGTCTTCTCTCTCAACCCATTCTTTTCCCTAAGATTTTACAAAAGAGGAAACTGAGTCCCAGAGAGGGTTGGAGACATACTCAATGCCACTTAGCTCTTTGGAATCAGCATGGAACTAGAATCCAGGTTTCCAGAGCTTTCTTACTGCATCCCCCTTGGGCAAAGAAGTCAAGCTCACTCCCACCTCCACCCAGCTGGAGGTTGGGAACTCAAAGTATAATTTCTAAAGACTTGAGTATAACATTCACGTTATGGGAGGCCCAAATTCAGGGCATAGATATCCTGTGACTTCAAAATGAGAGACTGTGCTTTCCATCTGTCTTTGTATTATTGGAGTCATTCCAGGCTGGTTTTCTGTGAATCACAGAGGCTTGCCATCCACCCTGCTGCAATTATCCCATTTTACACCCAGGACCCCCAACCAGACTCACCTATTCCCTCCCTCCGTGGCTTTTTGGGTGGCAAGATTTCCAATCCAACACGTTCCACAAGCTTCCCTCTGCTTAATTTAAGAGGAGCCAGCATGAGTTTCTCATCTGCTCCTTGACACTCAGAGTTCTGACATGGATTCATGTCAAGAACTACAAAAACAGCCAATCTAATTTGGTTTTAACCCACATCCAATCAATCAACAATAAGAGTGGCTGTTGTCAGGTTCAGCCCATCACATTGTTCAAAATCAGTGTCGTCTCTTGTGTTGTTAGAAGGTACCATCTTGTGTTTTGAGAGAATTAGGCTTAAATGATGATGATAGATTCCTCCCAAAAAAGCTTGGTTCTCCGGGAGGAAAAAAAGTCGTGTGTGTCCCAGCTTCTTTGGCCTTCTTCTGCTAAAGAGAAGTTTCATTAAAAAATGCTGGCCCGGTGTGGTAGCTAATGCCTGAAATCCCAGCACTTTGGGAGGCCAAGGTAGAAGGACTGTTTGAGCCCAGGAGTTCAGGATCGGCCTGGGCAACATGGCAAGACCCCCATCTCTAAAAAAAAAAAAAAGAAAACACCCCAAATTAGCCAGGTACGGTGGTGCACACCTGTAGTCCCAGCTACTCGGGAGGCTGAGGTGGGAGGATCGCTTGAGCCCAGGGAGGTGGAGGCTGTAGTGAGCTGTGATGGTGTCACTGCCCTCCAGCCTGGGCAATAGAGAGAGACCCTGTCTCTGAAAAAAAAAAAAAAGTATTTTCCTCCTCCTTAAAAGTCACAGAGTATGTTTCATGGGCTGCCTCTTCTCTGGAACTGGCAAGTGGTGCTGTGAATGAATCACCCTGTTTCTTGGGAATGTTTTGCTCCAAGAGCTCAAGGGGGTACAACAAGATGATAAACAGCCTCTTGAAAGGGCCTCTCCTCCCCCCGCTGCGGGGCTTGGAGCCTGTGAGTTCACGGAACTGGACAGTGGCCGAGCTTTCAGAGACTGCCGAGTCCAACTCAGTTTTGCAGACGAGGAAACCTGGGCTTTCACATTTATGGAAACGGAGCCAGGAGCAGGGCCGAGGCCATGTGAGTACGACCCATCCCCACTGCTGGCGGGCCTGTGGGCCGAGGCCATCTTAGTACGACCCATCCCCACTGCTGGCAGGCCTGTGGTTCATCCTGCATCACTCTAAGCTTCAGCCTCCTTCTCTGGAAGATGAGGGCAGGATGCCTGATGTTCCCTGTGGTTTCCTATCATTCAGGGATCCTGAGTCTTTGCTCCTATGTAGTCACTTGGTAGAAACGCTGAACCTGAAATGTGGCACTTTGCTTCTCAAGCCAGAGAAGGATCCAGGCTTATGGCCCTTAGCAAAAGCCCAAGCGGTTCAGTTCAGCTCAGGTGGGTTCAACAAATACACTGACGCCCCGGCCCTGTTTAGCCCCTATGCTGGGCATCGGGGATGCCAGGTGAATCAGATCTGGCCCCAGCCTCCAATCAGTGGGGCTAGGCAGACACACAGACAGACTATGACCATAGGCTGTGGCAAGCCTGGGGATATTAGGCCTGAGGGGCTTTGGGAACACAGGCCAGGGCCTAACCAAGCCTAGGGGAGAGCCAAGGAGGGCCTCTGGGGCAGGTGGCCATGCTGGAAGGTTCGCACCTGGTGGCACTGATGAGAGGAGGTGACGGACAAATGGGATGAGACCTTGGGCAAGGCCCTTCCCCAGTCTGGGCCTGGGTCTTCCCAGAATGCACTTGCAGGGGATGGCGGAGGTCTCCCTACCTCTGGACTTCTTGGGTGGGGAAAGTGTTAATGTTCGCTGTGAGCTTGGAGGGCGCCCGTCCATGGCCAGGAGAGTCTGTCCTATCCTGGCACCCAAGGCTGTGGCCTTTTTCACCTCCTACAGGTCCAGAGTCCTCTGGGAGCATAAGGGCGCTGCCTGGCAGCCCTCTCAGCTCTGACTGAGTCCCAATGTGTGTGGGAACACCCCGAGCTGGGAGAGGGGAGAGTGAGGCACCCTGCCCTCTCCTGACCCCTGCCTTGTCCTCAGTCCATTGGAGAATTGCTGCAGGCAAGAAACAGCCCTCAATAATACCGAGGACTGAGGTGCACAGCTGCTGATCAGTACCAAAAAGGAAACTCTTTTTTTTTTTTTTTTTTTTGAGACAGTGCCCCTCTGTTGCCCAGGCTGGAGTGCTGTGGCATGATCCTGGCTCACTGCAACCTCCACCTCCCAGGTTCAAGCAATTCTTGTGCCTCAGCCTTCAAGTAGCCTGGGCTACAAACACATGCCACCATGCCCGGCTAATTTTTTTTATTTTTTACTTTTAGTAGAGATGGGGTTTCACCATGTTGCCCCGGCTGGTCTCGAACTCCTGACCTCAGGTGATCTGCCTGTCTCAGCCTCCCAAAGTGCTGGGATTACAGGTGTAAGCCACCGCGCCCAGACTCAAAAAGGAAATTCTTATTCTGAAGTGTCCATCTCTGACAAATCCCTGGAGTCTCTGGCTCTAGATGGGCAGGGGAGTATCCTGGGACCCCAGTCCCTGTAAGCGGCGTCTGTCTCCCCCCTACCCTCCCCAGCCAGGCTTAGCTGCCTCCACCTCTCCTCCCACTCTTTCCAGGACCTCTAGTGGTCTAGCTCCCACCTCTACTCCCCTGAAACCTTACTCCCTGAGGTCAGCTGGAGCTGCTTTGTGATTGGTGGCTCAATGACCTGGACACTTTATTGGCCCTGACTTATCTCACGTGGTCTCCCAGCAACATCTAATCCCAGAACAACATCCTTCCAGGAAGCCTAGAACCCTCTTTGGAGGCCTCTTCCTGCAGCGTATTAGACATGAGGACTCCCCCTGGCTCTTCCTGGCTTTCTCATCCTTTACAAAACATCATATTCTGAGCCTCAGCTTCACCATCAGTGAAATGGGAATAATGATACAGGTTGAGCACCTCAAATTCAAAAATTTGCCATCCAAAATGCTTTAAAATATGAAACTTTTAGAGCATTGACATGACATTCAATGGAAATGCTCACTGGAGCATTTCAGATTTCATTTTTTATTTTTTGGATTAGAGATATATAATGCAAATATTTCAAAATCCAAAAAAATTCAAAATGGAAGCACCTCTGGTCCCAAGCATTTCAGATAAGGGAGACTCAACCTGTAGCACTTTTTCCAATGGGTTGCAATGAGTTAATGCATATAAGGCACTTGGCAACTGATGCAGTGTGTTCAAAAGTGTTGGTTAAATTATTCATTTTTTTCAACATCTCCATGGATATCTGACAGGTTTGCCCAAAATAATTTGGCCAAAACCAAACTCGTGACTTTTTGGCCTCAGTGGGCTCCTACCCAGGCTTCCCCATCTCAGTAAATGCACCTCCACTCACCCACCCAAAGCCTGAGAATCCGTCTTGAGCTGCCCTCTCTGTGCCCACACCCCTCAACCATCAGCAGGGACTGTGGGTGCTTCCTCCTAATGCACTCAAGTCATTCACTCTCGCCACCTCCCCTGCCAGGCTTGCAACATTTTCACTCCCTCCTGGAGGACATCCCAGCCTCCTTGCTGGCCTCCCTGCCTCCACCCACGTCCCTTAATCCCGCTCTATGCAGCTGCTGGCAGGGCCTTGCAAAAACATACATTGGTGGCTCATGCCTGTAATCCCAGCATTTGGGAGGCCAAGGCGGGCGGATGCCTTGAGCTCAGGAGTTCGAGACCAGCCTGGACAACATAGGGAGACCCTGTCTCTACAAAAAATAAAAAAAAAAATACATTAACATCTTGTCACCAACACCTGTCTCCTCCTTTAACATCCACAGTGGTCTCCCAGAGCCTGGAAGTAAAGCTCAAGCCCCTTCCCCATACCCCAGGAGGCTCCAGTCCCCGTGAAGAGCTCTGGTTCCATCTCCCACTAATCTTCCTCCACCCATTCTCCATCCAGATCCAATATACCCAGTTCCCACCTTGAGGGCCTTTCCCTGAATGTTCTTTTCCTCAAATCATTTTCTTTTAATTTTTTATTTTATTTGAGATGGGATCTCGCTTTATCACCCAGGTTGGAGTGCAGTGGCACGATCATAGCTCACTGCAGCCTCAACCTCCTGGGCTCAAGCGGTCCTCCCGCCTCAGCCTCCCAAAGAGCTGGAATGACACCGTGCCCAGCTCTCCCGAATCTTTGTATGGTCATTCTTTTTCATCCTTCGAGGTTTAGCTGCCCAATTCTAGTCCCAGCTGCTTGGGAGGCTGAGGTGGGAAGATCACTTGAGCCCAGGAGTTTGAGGTTGCAGTGAGCCAGGATTGTACCACTGCACTCCAGCCTGGGCAACAGAGCAAGACCCTCTAAAAAGCAATAAGAACAATAAAAACCAAGCTTTAGCTACTTTCCTCTGGGAAGCCTTTCTGACCTGCTGTCCTCAGCACTCCTCACATCCTCCTCACCCTGTCCCTCACTGACTCCCGTCCTAGCAGGTAGCACATTCTGCATTTCTGCATCACTTGGTTCAATTTTTTTTACCGACCACCTCTCACGCCAACCTGTGAAATCCACAAAGGCAGGGGCCGTGTGCATTTTATTAACCAACGAGCCCCCACCAGACACTCAGCAAATGCTTTACCCGCTCCCAAGGCCTCAATCAGATCTCCAGACCTGGGCTCTGTGGCCTTGGGGAAGTTACTCACCCTTTCTGGGCCTGTCTGGCAGGTAGAGGGGCCTGGCTGGTGATGGATGCCTCCTCTTATCCCTGGCCCACGTTGTGGCAGGGAGGGGAGGCTGCCCAGGCTGGCCCTTCACGTGCTGGGTACTTCTGAGGGCAAGCTTCCACAGACAGAGCTCCCCGAGTGTTTGCTGAGTTGAACAGAAGGACCTGGAAACCTCGATGCCAACACCTCCAGGAATGAGAAGGCTGCAGGGGAGCCAGCTCAAAGCCCAGGGAGCTAATTGCACCATTAGATGATTAAAGATGTTTAATGACAGGGATGCAGCTGTGGTGGGAAGTTAAGCACGGACCACAAGCGGCCCGAGGCTTGGTTCAAATTTGGGGTGTGGGAAGGAGCCTCCCCCAGATCCAACCATCTGGATAGGAGAGGTCACAGCCACAGTCTGTGGCCCCAGGTGGCTGAGGCCTGAGCCAGCACTGGGGCTGGGCTCCTTCCGGGCTGCCTGGGGATCCCTGCCTCCGGAGTCCTCCCTGAGCTGGCGGGGCCCTGAGAGAAGGTGAGGCCAGACTCAGGGTGCGACGG
The DNA here is from genome assembly GCF_029289425.2 of Pan paniscus. NCBI lineage: Eukaryota > Metazoa > Chordata > Mammalia > Primates > Hominidae > Pan > Pan paniscus. The sequence continues at coordinate 43,059,393 of NC_073270.2, forward strand.
GGGGGGGGCGGGGTGGCTGGCTCAGTTCCTGCTCTGGAAGCCAGAGCTAATGTGCTAGCCTCAGACAGGGGCTGAGATGGGCCTGGCATGGCGCCAGCTGATCTGGGGAATCCAGGCCTGAGATTCCTGTCCCAACAAGTGTTGGGGCCTGTTCAGCGTCAAGCGCTGGTCTGAGCAATGCCGGAACATGATGATGACCCAGCCCACCCTCTCCCTGCTGGAGAAACATCCACTGGGAGGAGTGCAGATGGGATCTACGAAGCTTTGACCTGGGCTTGGGGGTCAGGGGAGGGACCAAAGAATGGAACAGGAGTTAGCAGGGGATTAGAGACAGGAAGGACATCCCAGCAGAGGGCAAGCAGGAGCAGGGCCCACTGGGGAGACAACGGCAGGGGCAGGGAAGAGGGATGGTGGAGGTTCAGCCGTTCAGCCTTGCAGGCAGATGAGGTAGGACTGGAGAGGCTGGCGGGGCCCTGGTGGCCTCTTAAGTGTGAGCTTTGGCCTAAGGCCCCTGGAGAGCCACTGAAGGATCAGAGCTGTGATTTGGAAAGAAGAACACAAGGACTGTTTTTTAACATTATTTTATTTTTTTGAGTTGGAGTCTTGCTCTGTCACCCAGGCTGGAGTGCAGTGGCACGATCTCGGCTCACTGCAGCCTCCGCCTCCTGGGTTCAAGTGATTCTCCTGCCTCAGCCTCCTGAGTAGCTGGGATTACAGGTGCACACCACCACGCCTGGCTCATTTTCTTGTATTTTTGGTAGAGACGGGGTTTCGCCATGTTGGCCATGCTGGTCTCGAACTCTTGACCTCAAGTGATTGACCCGCCTCAGCCTCCCACAGTGCTGGGATTACTGGCTTGACCACTGAGCTTGGCCACAAGGACTGTTATAGGATGAATTAGGGAGGGGCACAGCTGGTATCTGGATGAGCCAGGCCCCACCTGAGTACCAGGGAGGGGATGGAAGGAGGGGATAGTTGGAGTGGAGGAGGGAGGCTAGGGATGCCAGGTTTCTGGTGGAAGTTCTTTTTTGTTTTTTTTTTTTAGATAGGGTCTCCCTCTGTTGTCCAGGCTGGAGTGCAGTGGTCATGGCTCACTGCAGCCTCAACCTCGCTTGCTCAAACAACCCTCCCACCTCGGCCTCCCAGGGTGCTGGGATTACAGGTGTGAGCCACCTCACCCATCCTCTGGCTGAAGTTCTTGAAAGTGTGGGATCCCAGAGGAGGGCCAGTTTCAGGGAACAGAAGATATGTTCTGCCTGGGATGAGTGGAGTCTCTGGGATACTGTGTCGGGGTAGGAGGACGTTCTACGGAAAGGTCTGGATGATGACTGGACAGATGGGTCCAGAGTTCTGGAGGGAGGCCAGGGCTGGGGAGGGAGATCTGGCATGCAGCTGCGTAGGTAGTCCCTTCTCGAGCCTACAGCGGCGACCTCCAGAGTGCTCCATGTATTGGCTTTTCTCCTTCCCTGCCTTTCCCTTCCTGCTTCTTTGCTCCAGCTTCCTGGGGTCACTTCTCAAAAGAGTAGTCTCGGGCTCTGCTTCAGGAGAACCTGAACTAAGATAGAGTGAAGCTGAAGCCACCAGACAGTGGGCTGGCTCCTCTTGGGCTAACACTGGCTGTGTCCTCAGCCCAGGCCTAGTGCAAAGGAGCCTCCCTTCCTCATTACCCGCTTCTGCCCTACCCCGGGAACGTGTGTGGACGTAGAAAGGGTGAGTCAAGGCCAAGGGGAAGGGGAAGGGGAAGGGGACATCCCAGAACGTCACGGAGAAGAACTGGGCACTTCCTCCTGGGGGTAGCACTCTTTCTCATCAATGGTGCCACGACAGGTGCAAAATGCACAACAGACGTCACAGAGCATCCCCAGCAGGTGCCCCCAGAGGGACCAGCCCAGAGCGGGTGCGGAAAGGCCAAGTGCATGACCAGCCACCTTGAGGACTTTGGCCCCCAGGAACCTTGGGCTGTGGACTAGGCCTCGTACTTGGGCTTCCCGACTAGTTGGGAAGCAAAGATCCGTGTGCTTAGAGGGCGCTAGATGGCACTTTAAAAATAATTCATAGGCCGGGTGCAGTGGCTCACGCCTGTAATCCTAGCACTTTGGGAGGCCAAAGCAGGAGGATCACTTGAGCCCAGGAGTTCAAGACCAGCCTGGGCAACATAGGGAGGCCCTCGTCTTTACAAAAACAGTTTTTTTTTTTTTTTTTTTTAATTAGCCAGGCATGGTGGTGGTCGCCTGTGGTCCCAGCTACTTGGGAGGCTGAAGTGGCAGGATCACTTGAGCCCAGTTCAAGATCAGCGTGGGCAAGATGGTGAGACCCTATCTCTTAAAAAAAAAAAAGAAAAAGAAAAGAAAGAAGGAAGGAAGGAAAGAAAGGAAAGAAAGGAGGAAGAAAGGAAGAAAGAAGAAAGAAAGAGAAGGAAAGAAAGAAAGAGAGAGAAAGGAAAGAAAGAAAGAGAGAGAGAAAGAAAGAAAGGAAGGCAAGCCAGGTGTCATGGCGCTCATCTCTAGTCCCAGCTACTCTGGAGGCTGAGGTGGGAGGATTCCTCGAGCCCAGGAGTTTGAGGCTGCAGTGAGTTGTGATGATGCCACTGCACTCCAGCCTGGGTGACAGAGTGAGACCTCCTGTGTCTAAAAAACACATAAATACATAAAACTAACTTAAGCTATTTTCTATTGCCTGAGCAGCATTAGCTCACTGTAGAAAACTTAAAAAATGCCCAGGCGCAGTGGCTCACACCTGTAATCCCAGCACTTTGGGAGGCCGAGGTGGGTGGATCACCTGAGGTCAGGAGTTCGAGACCAACCTGACCAACATGGCAAAACCCCATCTCTATTAAAAATACAAAAATTAGCCAGGTGTGGTGGTGCATGTCTATAATCCCAGCTAGCTGGGAGGCTGAGGTGGGAGAATGGCTTGAACCTGGGAGGCAGAGGTTGCAGTGAGCCGAGATAGCGCCACTGCATTCCAGCCTGGGTGACAAAAGCAAAACTGTCTCAAAAAAAAAAAAAAAAAAAAAGAGAGAGAAGAAAACGTAAAAAATAAAGACAAGCATAAAAGAAAAAATTATTAAGCTCATCGGTGATCCCCCACCCCCAGGGCAACTGCTAGTATCATGGAAGTGTTTATTCCATTTTTCCTGTGCCCACTTTTTTAAAAGACAGAAATAGTTACATCATTAATGCTATAATATTTTAATTTACTAATATAACATGAACTCTTTCCATGTCAAAACATATGAATCTTTAGCTGGGCGTGGTGGTGTGCGCCTGTAGTCCCCGCTATTCAGAGGCTGAGGTGGGAGGATCTCTTGAGCCCCGGAGGTTGAGGCTGCAGCAAGTCGTGATTGTGCCATTGCACTCCAGCCTAGGCAACAGAACAAGACCTTTTCTCAAAAGAACTAAAAAAGAAAATAAAAGTTATGTGGATCTACATTATTAATTTTAAGGCCATCATAATTATCTACTTTATTAATGGACTTGTCTGGCTGCACCAGAAATGATAATAATATGCATTCACTGGGTATCTAGCATGTGTGTCATTACACAGCCATATGAGGTGTGTACAAGTATCCCCGTTTTACCAATGAGAGAAGTGAGAGTCGGGGGTTAATGACCTCCAAGGCCACACAGCTACCGAGGCAGGATTCAAACCCAGGTCTGCTCTTAACCGTGATGTTCAGCCACCCGGCAGGTCCCTCCCACTGACCCCTATATTTGTTTCTGCAAAAAAATTCTGATGAGTCAGAGCCCTGTGTGTGCATTTTGCCAGTTCCACTTGGAGGGAAACTTTATTTGCAGGGCATTACATTGGGGCAGGAAGGGTTGGGGGAGCAGTCATCACCATCCCTCCTGCCTGCCCCCTGGACATCGCACTGCTTCCCTTAGCAGCTATGGAAACCACTCCGACCAGAGAGGGGAAGGGACTTGCCCAAGGCCACACTGTTCAGAGGCTGCACAGGACTGCAGTCCTGGCTTCCGATTCCCCACCGGGGTGTGGATGAAGCATGCGGGACACACGAGACATAGGGATTAGAGGCCCCAGGTCCAAAGGGCAGGGACGGTGCCAGTCTTGGTCACTCACTGCTCACTCGTCTGTCCCCAGCTCCAGCACAGGAGCTGACATGCAGGCCTGAATGGATAAAGACGATAAGGAAGGCAAGACTGGGAGGGATCTCTGTGGAAGACTTCCAGGAGGGGCCGGGGTTGGGCCAAAGGGGAGTGGGGCTTGGACCAGCAGAGAGGAGATGGTGGTACCGCGTGGGCAGGTGTGTGGAGGAGGGAGGAAACCTGGCCTGCTGAGGAGAGAAATGGGTCTGGGAGCAGGCCAGCCAGCCAGAGGGGATGAGTCTGGGCGTGGCCAGAGCAGACCAAGGAGGCTCCAGGCTCCGCCTCTGGGGCAGCCCCACCCCCCCACCAGCCCCCCGTCCCCCAGCCCCACCACAGAGCCCTGCCTGGGTAATTCCTGAACAGGAACAGAAGGAGGAAGCTGTACAAGTGACACTCAGCTGGTGAGTGGGAGGCAGGGTTTGGTTTCCTTTCCAGACGAGCCCTGGGTTTGTTCAGCCCTGGTGCGTGCCCCCACCCCTGCCCCTCCCCTGCTGCCTGTGGCCTTGGCTCAGGCACTGGTGAATCTCAGAGGCCAGGCAGGCCAGGAAGGAGCCATCCAGGCCAGGAAATGGGGAGGTCCTGTTGCGTGGGAATCCCCTGGGAGGGTGGCTTGACGTGTCCCCTTCTCTCTCGGACCAGACTGTGAGAACTGAAAGCTGGGACCGCAGCTTTCACATCCTTCCGGTGTGGCAAAGTCCTTTCCATCCTTCAGGACCCAATCTATTTTATTTTTTTACTTTGGAGATGGGATCTTGCTTTGCTGCCCAGGCTGCAGTGTAGTGGCACAATCATGGCTCACTGCAGCCTCAAACTCCTGGGCTCAAGTGATCCTCCTGCCTCAACCTCCTGAGTAGCTGGAGTACAGGCACACCTACCATGCCTGGCTAATTTTTAATCATTTTTGTAGATACGGGGCCTTGCTGTGTTGCCCAGGCTGGTCTCAAACTCCTGGGCTCAAGCGATCCTCCTGCCTCACCCTCCCAAAATGTTGGGATTACAGGCGTGAGCCATTGCACCCAGCCGAGACTCAATCTAAATGTCCCTCGTTTGGTAAACTCTCCGAGAATCCCCTATCAAGGCAAACTGACAAATGCTCCCCACCCCCGAACTCCTGTAGCACTCAGAACACACTTAAAAATAAAAAGAATCACTGTTTATTGGGTGTCCACAATGCACAGGGTCCCACATTTCACCTCCTTGTTGTACCTCTCAGCATCACTGACAGTTGGCACCATCCTTAGTTCCATTTTACTGAGCAGCTCAGTGGGGCACAGGGAGGTTGCAGGGTTGCAGGCAGTGGGGCTGGGTCTCCTGGATACCAAAGTGTGTCGCTCTCTGGCCCTCCTGCTCATAGTGTTTCAGGGTCTGTTTCCTCTTCTGGCTTGGAGCCTTCAAAGGGCAGAGTCTGTGTCCCTGGAGACCTGGCCTTGGGGAGGTGTCGACCCATGGACAAATCTTTGAATCTCCCCACCAGCCTTCACCATGATGAGGACCTAGGCTGGTGCCTTGTATACAGTAGGCTGTTACTGAATTCTTGTGACATTGAGAAAGCTTGATCTTAGTCCAGGCTCTGTCATAAACTTGCAGTTTGAGTTTGGGCAAGTCACTTCTATTCTCTGGTCCTAAGTTTCCCTCGGTTTAGAAGGAAATGTTTACAGACAAGTGTCTTAACTTCCTCCCTGTCCGAAAATTCAGTCCTTTGCTCTAGAACATGGCACATACCCCACACTCAATTTCCCTTATTATTATTGTTATATTAAGTTTTTTTTTTTCTCAAGTGGGCTTGCTAGGGAATCCCTTATTATTAATATCCATGATAGTATAGTATGTTACAATTAACGAACCAATATTGATACATTATTATTAACTAAAGTCCATATTTGCTATGGAGTTCCTTAGTTTTTCCCTAATGCCTAATGTCTCTTTTTTTTTTTTTTTTTTGAGACAGTGTCTCGATCTGTCACCTAGGCTGGAGTGCAGTGGCATGATCTTGGCTCACTGCAACCTCCACCTCCTGGGTTCCAGCTATTTTCCTGCCTTAGCCTCCTGGGTAGCTGGGATTACAGGCATGCACCGCCAAGCCTGGCTAATTTTTGTATTTTTAGCAGAGATGGGGTTTCACCATATTGGCCAGGCTGGTCTCGAACTCCTGATCTCAGGTGTTCCACCTGCTTTGGCCTCCCAAAGTGCTGGGATTCCAGGCATGAGCCACTGCACCTGGCACCTATGTCCTTTTTCTGTCCCAGGATCATGTCTCCTCTTGGCTTTGATAGTTTCTCGGACTTTTCTTTTTTTGATGACCCTGACAGTTTTGAGGAATACTAGTTAGGTGTTCTGTTTTTTGTTTTTCGTGTTTTTTTTTTTGTTGTTGTTGTTGTTGTTTGTTTGTTTTTTGAGATGGAGTCTTGCTCTGTTGCCAGGCCAGAGTACAGTGGCGTAATCTCAGCTCATTGCAACCTCCACCTCCCGGGTTCAAGCAATTCTCCTGCCTCAGCCTCTCGAGTAGCTGGGACTACAGGCATGCGCCACCACGCCCAGCTAATTTTTGTATTTTTAGTAGAGACGGCGTTTCACCATATTGGCTAGGATGGTCTCGATCGCTTGACCTTGTGATCCGCCCGCCTTGGTCTCCCAAAGTGCTGGGATTACAGGCATGAGCCACCTTGCCTGGCCTTTTATTTTTTATTTTTTGGATAGTGTCTAAGTCTGTCACCCAGGCTTGAGTACCGTGACACAATCATAGCTCACTGCAGCCTCCACCTCCCAGGCTCAAGCGATTCTCCCACCTCAGCCTCCTAAGTAGCTGGGACTACAGGCATGTGCCCCCATGCCCAGCTAATTTTATTAAAAAATTTGTTTTTTGGTAGAGATAGGGTCACACCATGTCACCCAGGTTGGTCTTGAACTCCTGGCCTCAAGTGATCCTCCTGCCTTGGCCTCCCAAAGTGCTGGGATTATAGATGTGAGCCACAGTGCCTGGCCTAGTCTGGTGTTCTGTAGAATGCCCCACTATTAGAATCTGTCTGAGGCTTTTCTCATGGCTAGACTGGGGTTCCAGGTTCTGAGGAGAAAGACCACAGAGGTAAAATGCCATTCTAATCACATCATATCAAGGGCAAATGTTATCAGCAGGCCCGATCACTGCTGATGTTGGCCTGATCACCTGGCTGAGATAGCGTTTGTAAGGTTCCTGCACTGCAAAGGCACCGCCCCCACCCCTCTTTCCACCCTGAACTCTTTAGAAGGGAGCCACCAAGCACAGCCCACACCTAGGGACTGGGGAGTAATGTTCCTCTCCTTGAGGGTGGAGTATAGTGTGAATATTTTTTCTTCTATCTACTTTTCAAAGTACTCCCACAAAACATTGCTACATTGCATCTTCCCAATGCCTAGGAAATGTGGAGGATGGAGGCATTCCATTGAGGTGGAGGCCAGTGCTCAGAGGGGCAGCAGTGGTTCCCTGCCCGGCCCCTGTGGATCTGGCCTTTTGCTCTTGGATGTGAAATATGTGAGCTTTGAGGTTCACAGACCCGGGTAGCACAGAACCGCAGCGCCTGAGTTCCAGATTCAGGAAGGCTTAATTTTTTTTTTTTTTTTTTTTTTTTTTTTGAGAGGGAGTCTTGCTCTGTTGCCCAGGCTGGAGTGCAGTGGTGCGATCTCAGCTCACTGCAACCTCCGCCTCCTGGGTTCAGGAAATTCTCCTGCCTCAGGCTCCTGAGTAGCTGGGATTACAGGCACCTGCCACCACACCCAGCTAGTTTTTGTATTTTTAGTAGAGACGGGGTTTCACTATGTTGGCCAGGCTGGTCTCGATCTCCTGATCTCAGATGATCCACCTGCCTCGGCCTTCCAAAGTGCTGGGATTACAGGTGTGAGCCACCGCACCCAGCCAGGAAGGCTTGAATTTTGTTTGGGTTTGAATTCAAGGTCCCGCCCTTCCTCACCACGTCATGTCACCTCACTGAGCCTCAGTTTCCTCATCTGTATGGTGGGATAACAATAGCTAGCTCCTACCTTGTTGCGTTGTGAAGAATGAACTAGATGCTACATCCAGAGTCCCTGGAAGCGATTCCCTGCTCAGGAAACTCCTTGCACCAGGACTGTGAGCCATGGTGATTATTTTTACAATGATTCTTTCAGCCCTCCTGTCGTGACCGTCTCCTCTCTGTGCGGCAGGTTTCTCACCCCCTGTGGACTGTGGGGTCACAGCTCTAGCTGCAGATTTCCGGCTGCCCTCTGCCCTCCCATCAGGCCAGGCAGATCAAGGGCCCAGCCTCCTTTCATCTTTTCTCACAAACATTCTGGGATGTGGCGGAAGGAGGCCTGGGCTGGGGTGGGATGGTGGCTCTGCCTGCCAGCGACTCTGTGTGACCTTGGGAGAATGCTTGTCCTTCTCTGGGCCTCTTCTGCAGCCTCAGGGGAGTGAGGTGTTGAGCATCTGAGTTTCTTGGCACTTGGCCGTCATGCGAGCCCAGTGGGGCCAGGCGTCTCCCCCATTTTCACATGGGCAGGTCTTTTCTGCCTTTGACGTCTGTGTTTTGTCTCCAGATTCTGGGCTGGGTAGAGACACACTTGAGCCTGAGGTTCCCCATCTGTGAACCGGCCACACAGCCCAGAAGGTCCGGCTGTGAGGGTTTGAATGTGTGGGGCTGTGCTCAGTGGTTAATGCCATTTGAAGGTCACCACTCAGGCGCCACCTGCTCAGGTGCTGCTGTCACCATCTCTTCCCTGACGGGGGCACATTTGTTATGATTAATGAATCAATACAATATTGATACATTATTATTATTTAAAAAAATTTCAGAGGCAGAGTCTCACTCTGTTAGCCAGGCTGGAGTGCAGTGGTACCATCACGGCTCGCTGCAGCCTTGACCTCCTGGGCTCAAGCGATCCTCCTGCCTCAGCCTCCCAAGTAGCTGGGATACAGGTGCACACCACGCCTAGCTAATTTTTTGTTGTTGTTTTTTGTGGAGACAGGGGTCTCACTGTATACCCAGGCTAATCTTGAACTCCTAGACTCAAGTGATCCTCCCACTTCAGCCTCGATGCTGGGATTACAAGGCATGAGCCACTGCACCTGGTCTGATACATTATTATAATTGAAGTCCATGCTTTAGTCAGACTTCCTAAGTCTTTCCCTAATGTCTTTTTTCTGCCCCAGGATCATGTCTCCTCTTTGCTCTGATAGTTTTTCAGATTTTTCTTTTCTGCCTTTGACACCCATGTTTTGGATGCCCCTCCCGGTGCCGGCCGCTGGGGGAGAACAAGCTCATCTGCTCCTGGCTCCTGACTCCCATGGGGTTGGGGATGCTTCTCTAGTGTCTTGGGTTTCCCACCTTCGGCCAGTTTGGCCTCACTTCCTGGAACACGGATATATGCCCATGCACACATTCCTGTGTGAGCCAGGCCTTCTGCATCAGCTGGGTCCCCACTGCTCCTCAGCACAGAGGCCTCCTGACTGCCCCCTCCCTGTCCCCTAATGTGACCGCCACTCCATGTCTCCCTAGGCCCTGCTCTGCTCACCACCCTCCGTGGCTCCCACCACCTCCAGGACAGAAGCCACGCCTGGCACTCAGGGATCCTCAGGTTCCCCTACCACCCTTCCCACCTCACTTCCCTGACTCCAGCCCAACTGCCATGCTGTGCTTCGCAAACACCACCTGCTTCTGCATGGAGTTGCAGACGCAGCGGCGTTCCCCATCTCTGTCTTTGCTCACACTGTCCCTCTACCTGCACACCTGTCCTGTCCTGTTTGTTATTATAATTATCTTGTTTTTTGAGACAGGGTCTTGCTCTGTCACCCAGGCTAGAGTGCAGTGGTACGATCATGGCTCACTGCAGCCTCGATCTCCTGGGTTCAAGTTATCTTCCCAGCTCAGCCTTCCCAGTACCTGGGACCACAGGTGCACACCACCACATCTGGCTAATTTTTAGTTTTTTTTTTTTTGTAGAGACAGGGCCTCACTATATTGCCCAGACTGGTCTCAAACTCCTGGACTCAAGTGATCCTCCTGCTTCAGCCTCCCAAAGTGTTGGGATTATAGGCGTGACCCACCATGCCCTGCCTCCCTGTCCCATTTTCACCTGGCAGCCATCTCCCCAGGCTTCTAAACTCTCCATAGACAACTCTCTCCTCAACACACATGCTGGGTTGGGGGCCCCACTCTGGGCCCTGCAGCCCCTGTACTTGCCCATCCCTGACTCCTCTAAGTTAGAGACCAAAGACCAGCCTTGGTTTTTTCACTGCTGTATCCCAGCATGTAGCACAGACCCTAGCATATAGTAGATGCTCAATAAATGACCACTGCAGGAGGAAGGATGAGTGAAGCCAAGCCAAGGACTAGGGGGTGGGGAACCTTCTGGGCAGAGGGATCAGCAAGTGCAAAGGCCTCAGGACAGGGACTGCTTGTGGAGGGACAGCAGGAGGCAGGTAGAGGAGGGGAGGAGACCAGGGCCTGCACAGCACGACATCTCTGTGTAAACTGTGAAGTGCAGTGCCAGGGGAGGTGCCAAGCCCATTCCACAGACTCAGGCTAGAGCCCATCCCCCACCCCACCCTGTCCTGTAGCCCTGAGCCTGGTGGCTTCAACTAGACCACTCACAGCACACCATGTGGAGAATGGCAGAACTGTTCTGGAATTTCCCACTGAGGCCTGTGATGGGTCCAGTTTCCTGGCTGCTGCAGCAAGGGTGAGCTGGGCTGGGGCTGGGCATGGCAGATCAGCCATCATTGAGCCAGGGTCACCAGGGCACTAGGTGTGCTGTGGGCAGCACCTCTGATCCCATGTCATGGGACAACTCTGGCTCGTGGGTTCACTGCCAGTCGTGGAGGGCCAGGTCTCACCCTTCCCCCTCCACCCTGCCCTCAGTTGTGGCTTTGGCCCACCCAGGTTGAGGGAAGGAGGGAAGAGGAGGTTTCTGGAGACAGAGGACTATACAACCAGCACTCACCATCTCAGCAATGTTGATGTCAATAGCATCTATCATCTGCTGGGTGCTTTTGGGTTGGGAAGTGGTTCCTGTTGGTGTTCTAAGACTGGCCTGGGGCCATATATACAGTTGGCAGTCAATAAATGCTTGCTGTCCATTAACGATGATTTGCAGGAATTAAGCAATGAGTTGCTGCTTTACCAACAAAGAATGTTTTAAGCAAAATAATTTGCACAAAGAGTCACTTATCTACCAGGCCAGACCAGCAACTCCCAACTGCACAATCCTGGAACTTGCCAGGGTTGTTACCCTCGTTTTACTGATGAGTAAACTGAGGCCCAGAGAAGGCAGGTTCACATAGTCACTGAAGGGAAGAGCTGGAACTTGAACTCTTGTCTGTAGGTCCCAAGTCAGTGTGTGCTGCCTGGCCAACTGGGCAGTGCCTGCTTCGTGCTGGGCATGGGCCAGGCCTTGGTCACTGCCCTCAGGGTGGGGACAGACACACTCAGAATGGACTTAGCACGTGCCTCCATCAGGGCGTGTCAGGAAGCATGTTGTGGAGAAGGTGGCGTTTACTCTGGACTTTGAAGAACAAGGCGAGGTAGCCAGGGACAGGGGCTGAGCCTTCCTGGCAGGGGTTACAGCCTAGCAAAAGCCCAGAGGGGTGGTTAAAAATAAAGAGTGCTTCAAACACTCAATAATGGAACCATTGTGCTGGCCACATCCTCCCGAGAACCTCAGCCGCTGAGCCAGGCCCTTGAAGTCGGCAGTGGCTTCAGGTGGGAAGCTGCATCTGTGCTTGCAGAACCTTTACTTGTCTAAGTTGCCTCCTCTCTGATAAGAGCATGTAGGGTATGAATGAGAAAGAGATTTCACATGTGCTGAGCGGGCATCACCTCATTTCATCCTTACATGCGTCTTCTGGGGGCTGTGATATCTTTAGCCCACTGTGCAGGTTGGCATACTGAGGCTTCTTACATTATCTGCAAAGTGGCAGAGTTGAGACTTGAACCTGGGTCTGGTCCAAAATCTGTGCTTTTAAGCTCTCTGCCATCCCAGTTCTCGAAAAGCCCAGAATTTTCTGTTGAACTCCTGGGGATGAGTTTAGTGATGTGCTCGTACGTATTGAATAACCAGCTCTCTGGAAGAAAAAAGAGGCTTGATTGGTAGCGTATTCCGATGTCCAAGGGGTAAATACTCCCACTGTGGCTGACATGGAGCTATCAGTGTGACATTCTTGAATATGGAGTTGGGAAGAGATGAGCACAGTTGGTTCTTGCAAGTAGGTAAGGGCCAGCTCCAGCGTGTCACTGGGTAAATGTCCCTGCCTCCCCCCGAGCCCAGTATGGCCAGTAAAGGCCTTTAGACATGTCTAAGGAATGGAAGAGGGCTGAGAAACCTGCTCCTCCAGCTAGGGGCCCGCCCTGAGCCCTGGGAAGCTGCGGTTAATCTTTAAGCCAGCCTTGCAAACAAGTGCAGCCATTTCACCAGCCCAGGCTGGCTTCTGCTGTTGACTGGCTGTGGCACCTCAAGCAGCCCCTTTCCCCTCTAGCCTCAGTTTATCACCGCAAGAGCTACCATTCATCTAGCACAACCTGACCATCCTCACACTGGTCAGTTCCAACCTTCCCAGGAATCTTCTGTGGCCATGTTCACTCTGGTTTTACAGGTGAGGGGGCTGGGCTGGGAAGCTGATCGACTTGTCCACCCCACAGCAGAGGGGCAGCTAGCCTAGATGCGAACCTAGATCAGTGTAGAGTAAGGCTTTGCTCATTCCTGGTCTCCTGGAAGGTATGTTGTACCCAGAGGCCTTTGCCTTCCACATTCTAGGGTGCTCCTCCCAGCTCCTCTCAGCAGGGACCTTTGCCCAGGGAATAGAAGCCTGACCTGTCTGGGCCTTAATTTCCCATCTGTGAAATGGGAGAACTTTCAAAGAAGGAATATGGAGGCAGGTGTGATATTTAAAGCTGGACCCAGGCCCACCTTTCCCTGTGCTAGGATTCCAGGACAGGTGAGGAGCCAAGGGTGGGGTGCCCAGCCCCAAAAGGATAGCCCTGGAGCCTGCGCCAGGGGGTGAGAGGGCAGTCTTTGTGGCCTAAAGCAGCATTTCCTCAATGTCCCGTTTTTCTGCTACATTTCCTGCCCTGGTTCAGAGGTACTTAGCCTCTTTACTTACTTGGAAGTGTGACTGCCACTCAGATGCCCTGGTCAGCCCCTCCTAAGCAGTAATAATTAGAACTAGGGGACTTCCAATGGGCTGCCAGGGATGTTTCGCCCTTATGCACTTAAAATGAACCCGTAACTATTAAAATAAATGTCGCTCCTCCCCACCCTGTCCCTCCTGCCCCAGCCCCTACTTTGAGAAACTCAGGACAAGGCTAAAGTCCAAGGCCTGGTTCTTGTCAGTGCCTCAGTTTCCCCATCTGTAAAGTGGGGCGATCTTCTGCCGCTCAGGCCAGGTGGTGGTTAGGATTAAACCCTGAAGTCGACCTGAGCAGCTTAGCATGGCGCCTGGCCCAGAGCGGGCGCTCCACGCCCGCTGATATTATTACCAATCGTGATTTCGGGAGAGGCGGATCTGGGGCGTAGAGGGTGGGTGGGTTGGGGAGGGCATTTTGGCCTGGGGGCGGACGGGGCCCGCGGGGTGCGGCGCCCTGGAGGAGTGGGAGGCGGGGCTTCTGTGCCCGGTGTCCCCACCCCGCCCGGACCCCCGGCTCGGGCCGCCCCTGGGTCTCTCCCGGGTCACCGGCGGGGAATCCGTCCCCGCGCGCTTCCTCCTTCCTCCTCCTCCCGGCTGCCTGCCGGGCCCCTCCTCCCAGCTCGCGCGCTCCCTCCCTCCTCTTCCCCTCCCCGGGCCGCCGCCGCCTCCTCCTCCTCCTCCTCCCTTTCTCTCTCGATCTGTCTCTCCCGGCCCGGAATCCATTCCGGCCTGGGAGCCGGAGCGGCCAGGCCGCCGTCTGCCCGACCCGCTGGACGTCCCGCGGTCCGCCCTCCCGTGCGTCCGTCTGCCGGTGAGCCCGCCCGCCCGCCGGCCCAGGTGAGCGCCCCCCGCCCCTCCGCGGACCCCCCGCCCCGGCCAGCGCGGGGGAGCCCCCGCCCCGGACCACCCTGGCGTCGGATCGCGGGCCGGCGGGGACTCCTGTCCACCCACCAATTCCCACCCCCGCCCCCCCCGGGCCGAGCCGCGATACCCAAGCGCCGGGCGGGCGCACGGGGCCATGCCCGGCGCGGCCTTTTGTTGTGATGCAGCGGGGGGAGGGGGCTGGGCGGGGGGGGTGCGCAGGGGTCCTGGCTGCGTGGGGACCCCCTCCAGCTCGTGCTCCCCATAGGATCCCCCAGAGAAGCCAGCGAGCTGGGCCCTAGCCCCCGGGCCAGGTCTAGGCCAAATCTGAAATCTGAGCCAGTCGGCGCCGCCTCTGCCTGGGCTGCCCGGCCCTGCGCCCCCCGGCCCCGGGTGGGAGGTGGGGGGATCGGCAGGGCGGGCTGAGGGGCCCCGGGGTCAGGGCGCCAGGCCGAACTGCCAGGACCTCCCTGCCCTCGTGGGGCCTCGGGTAGGGCCTGGTGCTGCCGGCCTGGAAGGGACGGGCCAGACTGCGTTTGGTCTCCCCTGCCCACAGCCCCCAGCCTCGCCCCTGAGCAGGCCCAGCTACCAGACGGCTCAGAAGTTGGCAAAAGTTTTGGGGGTTGGCCACCGGGCCAGGTCCACCTGTCTGCCTGGGCTGGGATTGGGGTGGGTTTGAGTCCCCACCAGGGCTGCCACTTGCCCTGCTGTGTGTCCTCAGACAACTGCCTGCCTCTCTGAGCTGGGTTCCTCATTGGTGGCAGGTGGGCCTGGCTGGAATTGCTAGGCTGGTGGAAGGATGGGGTGAACAGAAGGGGCTCACCTGTGTGGTATCCTTTCAGCCCCTGCGTCCTTCAGGTGGACTTAGGAGTGGACAGAGCCTGTGTGTGCCCCTGGGCAAGACCTCCTGAACTTCATGGACTCTGTACAATTTGGGGCAGTGGTTGCTGGGTCACCTGGGGTAAGTCCAGGCCCAGCCACAGCCACAGTGCAGCTGGGATCAGACTTGGTTTCAAGGGTGGGCCAGGCTGATCCTGTTGCAGACCCTCTTCTCAGCCCCCTGGCTGGGGGATCAAGGCACCGAGTCTTCTTGTCTCACCCAGTGACCTGGGCCAAGAGACTGCCCCTCTAAGTCCCTATACGTGAAATGAGAATCCTCAGGCGAAGATTCTAAGCGCTTCTGCAGGTAGAGGCTTGGCGTGTAGTAGATGCTCAATAAATGAATTGTTCACTGGACACATTGGCTGAGAAAGATGAGTGAGATGTGAGGTTGCTGGCTAGTTCATTCTAGAAGAGGATGGGTTGGTGCCTTGAGAAAGAAATAGCCCTGGCACCGTCCTGCCAACCAGCAGCTGGGTGACCGTAAGCAACTCACTTTTCCCTTCTGGCCTCAGTTTTGCCACATATAAAACTGGGCCAATGGTAATAACAGCTGCCAACATCTACTGAGCACCTTTTAGGAGGTATGGACTCTTGTTTATCTTCATTTTGCTGATGGGGAAACTGAGGCTAAGAGAGGGGAAGTGACTTGACCAAGGCCCTATAGTTGGAAGCTGGAATGAAAGCCTAGACCTCAGAGACCACAGTCTGGCTGTCCCTGCATCCCTCCAGTGATGGGGCAGTGGAGGTTCGCAAGACAGGACTGCACACACAGCAGTGTCGGAAAAGACTGCTCTGCTGAGGGATTGAATGAAAGCCACGAGGCCTTTTTGATGATGTGGTGATGTGGTCTTTCCACCCAAGGAAATGATTTACAGTGTGTCACCTCTCTCAGCTGACTGCCTGCCTAGGCCCTCCCGCATGCCCCTGGGCCTTTGCTCCTAAACTGTGTCCCTCCCAGAGTGCCCTCTCCTCCAGGTGCTGCTTATCTGCCCTTGCCCCGCCAGGCTTAGCTTAGGCCCCTCTCTTCTAGGAGGAAGGCCCGTGGCTCTCTCTCCCTGTCCCCTAGCTCTTGTTGGAGCATGACTTATCCACAGCTCAGCCTGGTTCCTGCTTTTGCTTCTCTGATTGTGACCTGGGGGGTGGGGTGGAGGGATGTCTGGCTCCCCCAAGCCCCAGGAACCAGAGAGGAGATGGCTCAGTGACCTGTTGAGGGACCTTCTGCCCATCTCCGTGGTCCTCAGCTGACCCCATTTTCTCAAACCTCCCCATGTATAAGCATTTGTGACCCCTGTATTGAGCACCTGCTGTGTACCAGGAACTTGGAACTCGGGCTGAGCAGTATTGTGCTGGGGTTAGCAGGGAGTGGGAGCTGTGGGAGTCATGGAGGCTTCTAGAAGGTGGCAGGGCCTGAGCTGAGGACGAGCAAGAGTTCACTTGGCAAAGAAGGGGAGAGGGAGCTCTTTTTTCCCTTCCCAGGGGCCCTGGGGTGGTGGGGTGTGGTCAGCCTGGTTGGATACTTGCTGGGGAGCTGGGAACAGGTCCTTGGCCTCCCAGAAGTTTGAATCTGGAGGGTGAGCAAAGTTGCAAACAAGTTGCCAGTTGAGTTACTATATAATCACAGATATGATAAGGGCTCAGGGAGAAAGGCCTAGGGTACACAAGAATCTTGAAGGAGGCATGTAGGGGTTGACCAGGCATGGAGTTAGGGAAAGGGCTTGCCAGGCAGCAGGAAGTGCATGTGCAAAGGCCCTGAGGTATGTGCCAAGACGTGCTGTCATGGAGAATCAGTGGGGGAAGCTGTGAGGCTGGAGCGTGCACAATGAAGGGGAGTGGGTAAGAGGTAGAATGAGGGGGTGTATCAGCAGGGCTGGACCATGCTGGGGCCTTGTGGGCCCTGGGGAGGAGTTTGGCCTTCATCGTCACACAGGGGGCTGATTGGTGTCCCCTGTGTGAACAGCCCCAAGCTGGAGGCCAGAGGTACAGAGCTGAACAATAGAAATAGATCTGATGATAGACCTAGATCTGTAGGCTGGACTCCAAAATTTTATGGAGGCCTAGATCAGGTCTCAAGAGGAGCGGGTATTTGAGGCTGGGCTTTGGAAGTGGGGTAGGAGTTCACTAGCAGCAAGGCTGGAGAGGATGAGAGCCGGGGGTGTGGGAAGTGCAATGCTGGGTGGCTGGAAGCTGGGAGTGAGGTAGGGAGCAGGGAGGGGTCAGCCCGAGAGATGGGGACCAAAGGTTTGGTAAGGGCTTAAGAGTCAGACAGGCCTGGGTTTATGTTCTGACCGTCCCACTTGCTGTGTGTCTTTGGATCATTTACTGTGTCTTTTGAGAGACTTAGTCTCTTTGTCATGAAAATGGGGACAATAGATACCTCCTTGTTGGATTAGGGTTATAGGAGGGCTGTGTGCCCAGTGTCTGGCACCGGTAGGTACTTGGCAAATGGGACCTGCTTTGCGCTGTTGCATTGGACAGGTCACTCGGCCTCTCTGGGTCTGGCCCTGCTAGCTCTGTGGTCAAGCCCTTGCCTGGGTGATCTCACTGAGTCTGAAGGTGCCGGTTGGGGCAGGGCTGGCTCAGGAGAGGATGTTGGCAGCCAAGGCCGCCAATGTGCAGGGTGACTTTGAGTCCTGCCCTGCCCTCTCTTTGCCTTCTCTGTGTATGAAGAGGCTAAACTGGGGAGAATGCCATGCGTCTAGCCCCAGCCCCGCTTCTTCGAAGCCTGCCTTCGGTATGATTGGTCCCATTTTCCGGTTGTAAGTACTAAGACCCACGAAGGGAAAGCCACTTGCCTAGGGTCTCCCAGTTGCCAAGTGACAGGGCCAGGCCTTGGCTGTAGGCTCTGGACTCCTAGTCCAGCAGAGCCACTGAAAAAGGCCACCACTTCCCTGCTCTGGGCCTTTTGCCGGAGCTTCATTTCCTACCTCGGTGTGTGTCCCCACATCTCTATCTCCCTTCGGATTCCCACAACCCTTTCCTTCCCCTCCATGGCCCCCACCCCTTATCTCCGTGGGAAACCCCTCTGGCTTCCCCTTGAGCTCCTGGGGGCCACTTCCTCTGGGGAGCCTCAGTTTCTTCATGCCTGAAGTAGGATAGTGAGTCATGGTTCCCAGGATGTCCCAAGAGGACAGAAATAAAGTGCTTAGCACACATTAGGGACTCAATCAGTGGAGGCGGGGGAGGGCCAGGCACCTGCTCAAGTCCTGCCTCCTCTGGCAGCTGATGCCCTGTCCTGTGATTCAGTTTCTGAAGCTGTGAAATGGGCCTAGGGCTTCTACCTGGTAAGGCTAACAAGAGGATGGTATGAGGCTGTACCTTAGGTCCCCACCTGGTGGCTGGCTCCGTGTTGCTGTTCCTGGGGGAGAGAGACCCAGTAGAGGCCTCCCCTGTGTTCAAGGCCTCATTCCCTGCTGTTTGTCCAAAGCCAAGTCACTTAGTCTCTCTGAACCTCAGCCTCTGCACACCTCCCTTGTGAGGATTAAATCAGCTAATGTATTCCCCGTGGCTCAAATCTACTGGGTGCTTAGAAAATTTTATATTTTTCTTTCCCCATTCTCCTCCCTCTTGGGGACTCAGATATTATCTAGTTTAGGGAAGCTTCTGGGCTTTCATCCCCCTGGCCTAGAGTGCTGTGTTGAGAAGCATTCCGAGGCTCAGTGTTGGCTTCATGGGAAAGAGTGCTGTGATAGATTAGTCATGTCTGCCATGGGCACAGGATAAGAGAGTATTGTATGTGTGCCATGAGTTTGTCATTCTTGATCTATTCTGACCTTCTCCTTTCACAGATGGGGGGGATTGAGGCTAGAAAGACCCAGGGCAAATCATCTACGCTGGGAGAAAAATGCAGAGCTCTTGTCTTCGATCCAGGACTCTCCCCAGCCAGCCAGCCTCCTCCTTCCCACAGTACAGCCTGGTAAGGCTGAGTCAGGGATAGATGACCGGGGAGGATCTCAGAGCTGGGAGCCAGACCTCCATCTCCCTACTCCTTGCTCTGGGTCCTTGGGCAAGTGACTTTCCCCCAACTTTGGTCCATTTGGTCCTTCTTCTCCCTTAGAACTACCCAGAGAAGTTCCAGAGTAAAAGGAGAAGCCAGAAGGGAGGAGAAGTTGAATGATCTTGGCCAAATCCCTTCCTGTCTGGTCCTCAGTTTCCTCATCTGTATGGTGAGGACTCCTCCCACTGAGGCTCTGTGATGGTGATCCTAGCTGGGGAGTGCTCCAGGGGCAGGCCCAGCGGAGTCTTCTTTGGTGCTCATGTAGGGGTGGGGATGTCTGTGGTGGGTGGGTGGTGATATTTGTGGACACACTGAGAAACTTTAGGAACGGGTTCTTTTGAACCCTTGGACCTGCTGGGCTATGAGGCCGGCACAGGCAGAATCCAGTTGCTGGGAGTGGAAATTGAGCTGGAGTGGCCTGGGGAAGCATGGCCTCCCTGTTGGGGTCTGATTAGCTTCTCTTAGGCTGCTTTGCCCAAATTCATGGCCTTGACTTTTACGTTGTCTGATGTCGATATCTTCATGTCATGCTCTTCTGAGCTGGGTCATAATAAGGTGACCCATTGTGTCCCTTGCTCCATCCTGGGAGCAGTCAAACTCTTATTCCTGTTACACAGAAGAGGAGACTGAAGCTCAGAGAGGCTAAGAGCTGGGGCCACAGGAGTGCAGCAAAGTGAGGTGTGAGCCCAGACTTCTGGCTGCTGAGTAATTTGTGGGTATCTGATTCTTATTAATTAAGTGTGCACCCAACATGGCTAAAACTTTTCCCAGGTATAGGAGGGGTGCGGTGCTGGGGGCAGGTGACCCTGACTCTCTGGGTTCCAGCTCTGGCTGATGGATTCCCCAGTCAGACCTGGAGTACTGGGATCTTGGGTGCTCAAGGATGCTTATGCCATAAAGGGTAATGGAAGTAGCAAAGACTTTGAAGCCAGTTGGTTCTGGGTTCAAATCGTGGCTTGGCCACTTGTTTGCTGTGTATGATTATACAGCTTAGAACCTCAGTTTCCCCATCTGTGAAATGGGGATGACGAGACTGGCACCAGCTTTGACAAGATGGCATGAAGATCCGATGAGCCAATGTGTGCCAAGTGCTTGGGTGCAGGGCCTGCACTCAGGAAGTGCGTGATATTTATGAGTGCCTGTTAGAAAGGTGATTCCCTGATGAGGCAGGAATCCTGGGCCTCTGCAGGCCAATTGATCCGGAAATCACCAGGGCAGTGACCAGCCACCTTTGTCTGTGGTTGGCTTGTTCTGTGGGGAAGGGAGTTGGGGGAAGATTAACTAGAAACAGACAAGCTTGGTGACTGGATTGATTGGAAGCCACCAGCTCCATCCAGCCTCCCTGAGCCTGGCTTCTGCCTTAGCCCTTGCCTGCCTGTGGCCTAGCATAGCCTCCCAGTGCCCCAATGCCTCACCCTGGCCTCCCTCCTCCGCCTCACTGAATGGGCCCCCCTCTTCAAAGGTGGATTCTATTTGAGCATCCTTGCCCGTTTGATCTGAGAGGTGAGAGCTGTTCCTGCTCTTGTTTCTTGGGAGGCAGCTGAAGCTCAGAGAGAGGCAGGGATGGGCTCGGGCTGCACAGCAAGGGCCCCTAGAGGTGCCCTGCCCCGATCATCTCCCACATTTTCGAGCTGTAGCTATCTTCCTGCCTGACCGGGGTTATCGGGCCGTACACCTTTGCCTCTGCAGCTCCCACTGCCTGGTGTGCCCTCCCTCTCAGTACCCCTCCAGTGGCTGAGATGCTTCTGGCTTCAGAAGGCCTTTGTGACCACCCTGCCGGTCCCACTGAGTCCATGAGTCCGTACTGACCCCACATCCACCATTGAACTTCACCTTGTCCCTTCTTTGCCCTTCCTCATGGCTCTGACACATTCTGCCTTAGATGACAAGTCATAGGATTCTTTTTGCCTCTAAGGGAATATGGTAATCATCATATTCCCAAGGGCACAGCCCTTTACAGTTTACAAAGAACTTTCCGCAGTTACCTCTGTGCATCCCCAGCACCAGCGGGGCTGAGACAGACAGAACCACTGTAATAAACTTTGTGTGGCAGATGAGGAAACTGTGACCTCAAATCAGGGTCATGCCAGGTGCTCTCTCTGCTTGGGCAAATGGAACTGGACTCTTTCCCCACTGAGCCCGTCTCCTCAGTCTGGAACCCCTCTCCCAGAGCTCTGTGAATAGCATGACTTATTGTCAAAAGGAGGATTTGGAGGTTCAGAGAGGTAAAGTGACTTGCCTGAGGTCACACAGCCCTGAAGGGACTTGGAGGGTTCCTTCTAAAAATCAGAGAAGAGGCAGATTGGGCCAGTTTTCCTCCCACTTCTGAAGGGAGGACCAGACACGCCCGGGACCCTGAAGGAGCAATGAGCCACCGTGAGACCTTGCGGTCCCTTCAGCCAGCGTTCATTCCTCCAGCACGGAGTTGAGCCCTTCTGCAGTGCCAGGCAAATGGTTGTCTCATGCTCACAGCAGCCTCGCGGGGTAGTGGTCCCGGCCCCATTTCACCAAAGAGGAAGCTCAGGAGCCAGGGGACTTGCCCAAGGTCATCCAGTGCATGGATTTGAACCCAGGGCTTCCTGGGCATGCCAGGCCTGCCCCGCCTCATCTGGGCTGAGCCCTTCTCTGCTTCCACAGACCCTTGATCAGCCCTCCAGCCCTTCCCACAGTTCCTCACTGGGCAGCGTGAAGACAGGGAGACTTCTCCTCTACCCCCAACTGCTGTCACCCACTAGCTGTGTGGCTTTGGTGAGTCAGTTTAACCTCTCTGTGCCTCAGTTTCCCCATCTGAAAAATGAGCCTAGCGGTAGAACCCACTCCATGGGCTTGTTGCAAGGATGAAGTCTTGTGTCCAACGCTCTCAGCAATGCCAGCACACAGTAAGTGCTCGGTGCTTGTTATTTTATTGTAATTTGTATCAACCTGGGGAAGAAGGGAAAGACCACCCCGTTATCCAGATGGGAAAATGGAGAGAAAGGAAATAGCATCCGCCAGGTCACAATGTGATGTCACAGCCAGAAGTCTCCTGGGGCGCATTCTGCTTTCCAGATGGGGAAACTGAGGCCTAGAACCTGAGAAGGGACTCAATCAAGGTCCTAATTTCTTGCCTTTAGTTTGGGTTGAAGCCTCCTTGTCCATCTGCTTGCCCTGGGACTATGGGTCAGTTGCTTCCCCTCGCTGAGGCTCAGTTTCCTTATCTGGGAAATGATGGTAACAAGTGTGCACCTGGTGGGGCTGGGGTGGGGACTGGGTACGGTCATCTCCATAAAGCATTTAGTTCAAGGCCTGGCCTGGAGGCAGCACTCAACAGCTGCAGGGACGGACTTCCAGGACTCAATTTTCTCATCTGTGCCATGCTCTGTGCATGTTGTTGGGGAGACAGTTCCATCTTATCCCGCCAGTGTGTCTCCTCAGTCTCTTAGAAGCCACCCTAGGCAGGGGCAGGGGCAGGGGCCGGGAGGTGAGGTCTGGCTTCTTATTCTGCCTGGGAGGCCAGGGCTGTGCCTTGTGGACTTTGTCCCTGAGTTGTGCCAAGTCCTCAAGGCTGGGCCTGGTTGGGAGACTGCACCAATCCCCACCAGGCCTTCTGGGTGCCCTGTGGTTGCCAGCACCCAGATCCTGCCACATCACTGCGTCTGCCTGCCTTTGCTGCCGCGTGCCCCGGCTGGTGGCTTCTCTTTCTGAGCCTTGGTTTTCCCACCTGTGAGAAGGGGTAAGGAGTCTTCCTCACCGGGCTGTTGGGAAGGCTTGATGTGCTCATTCTCCCCATGCCAGGCTTATAGAAAGTGTCACTGTTAATGGGTATGGCTGTGAGGACGGGTAGGATCCTGACTGGCAGGAGGGGCGAACAGCATCTTGGGTAGAGGATACACGTGAGCACAGGCTTGGAGGTGGCACAGTTTGGGGAGCACCCTGTAGCCAGGTGGGTGAAGTGGGAGAGGACCCCATAATGTGGGGATTTGGACTGGCGCTGGGTGAAGTGGGCAGGATCTCAGCGCCAACTGTGGTGATTTTGGGTGATGCTGACTCCCCTGCCCTCTAAACTTTAGATTTGTGTTTGAAGCCTCGGGAGCAGCCTCCTGCCCTCCCCACCCCCACCCCACCAGGTGTTCCCGAAGGCCCCGGAACCAGATGAGACATAGTTCTATTTGGGGACAATACTGCTGTTCCCGTTTCTCTCCTGTGCCCTAGTTTTAGAAACGGAGTGGGTTTGGTTACCAGTTGGCCATTTGCAGCGAGCTCCCCCCTCCGCCCACTCCACCCATACCTTAGAGCTGTGGGCATCGCGGGCAAAATAGGACTCAGTGCTGCCACTGGGAGCGGCTCCTGGGCTCTGCCCCTGGGTTCTCTGGGTAGGGAGTTGGCAGCTGGACTCTCTGTTATCCACCGGTGATATCTGGGCCTTGTGATGGGTGCTGGGAACCCTGAGGATGTACTTGGGACATAGCTTATATTCTGGGGGAGCCAGACAGACTCCAGTCATTTCCCTATGGCACCATGGGGTAGGGGCCATATGAACTATGGCAGCCCAGCACAATGCCAGGAGAGCTTCCCGGAGGAGGTGATACCTGGCCTGGATCTTAAAGGATGAGCAGGAGCTCATGAGAAAAAAAAGAAGGGTGAGGGTGGGCCGGGAAGAAGGGACCGTGTGCAAAAATGTCTGGGGGTAGGAAGTAGCCAGGCGGTGTGGATAGCCATGGAGGTGGGGAGCAGCAGGCCAGGTACAAGGGGGTTAGAAGGTGGCTTGGCTGATCAGGCAGAGCCTCAAACCCTCACAGGGCACTCAGGCTTGGGCCTGGGGGTGATGAGAGCAGAGCAGGTTGAGGCCAGACTCTTGCTGCAGGTGTGGAGGACAGAGAAGGATCAGACCGGCCTCAGAGGCTCAATTACTTTTGCCAAGTAAAGGCAGCCCACAGGGTTCAAGACAGGGATCTAAAACCTCTCCCTGGGGCAAAAGGTAGGGGCTGACCTGGGGCCTTGGAGGGAGTGGGTCAGGGAAGACTTCCTGGGGGAGGAGGTACCCTGACTTACCGGAAGGATGGGAGGGACCTCTGAGGGGAGATAGAGCTTGACAAACGGCCTGAAGGTGCCCTGTGAGCAGCTCCTCTTGGAGGTCTGAGGAGCCATGGAGTCTTGACTTGGGTCAGTTGGCTGATGCCAATGGGTAGAGGGCCTGGGGGCCTGCTCCTCGGGCAGTGAGGAGGGGCTACTGGGTGAGAGTAATGTATCCCACATTCTGGGTAGTGTCTGGGTCAGGGTCAGTGTGGCTTCAGTGAGGTGGCCCCGGTGGCCGCACTGAGAACAGATGGGCCTGGAGAGAAGCAGACACTGGCAGGGGAAATGGCCAGGTCTGGGATGGACAGGGGAGTGATGGGGGGCAGGGTGGGGAGCTTCTGCCCCTGGGTCCTTCTGCCTGTCCATCCTTTCCTCGAAGACGCCTGCCTGGCAGGAAGTGGTGGAGACGTGTTGCAGCCCAACTGGCAGATTCCCAAGGCGCCTGGGGCATTGGGCAAGGGCTCTGGGGTTAGGGCCCGGCCTCCCTTCCTTTTCGGGTAAACCTCACCAGGGCAAAGCTCCCCGACTTGGGTGAAGGGCTAGGCCTGATTGCCCCTATAAAGACCCCCTCTGCCCTCTTGAACCTGGAGGGTCTGGACTCTAGACAGGGGGAGTTGAGAGCCGTGGCTGTTGGCACTGGTGCCAGATGGGCCTGGATTAGAATCCAGGCTTTGTTACCTGCTGGCTGGCAGACCTTGGCCTTTGAGAGCCTCAGTTTCCCCATCCGCAAAAATGGGGGTCACACTAGAGCTTCCCTCCTACGGCTCCTGAGAGAATGAAATGATATTGTGAAGAGCTGTGCCAGCACTCTGCCTGCCTCGTGGGTCTGCGTCTAGAGCTGTTGCCCCAGCCGGCTCGGGGACTGAGACTTGCTGGGCTGTGGGGGATGGCTTCCGGTCTACCCTAGGCTCTCAGCACAGAGGACAAAGCCCCTTTGTGGAGGGCGGATGGAGCTTGAGAGCCCCTGTCCTTGGGGAGCAGGGGACTGCTTGCCCCTTCTCTTCACTCAGTTCCCCTGGGGAGAAGGAGCTTCCTCAGACACAGAGGGTGGGAAACGAAAGTCGGGCTGTGCAGGAGGACAGGCTGGGCTGGCTACAGCTGCCCTGGCCAACATCTGGCTGTGAGCTCGGATGGGCCCTTCTCTTCTCTGGGCCACCTTCTCAGGCAAGTCCCAGGCCTACTGTGGGTGCCCTGCTTGCTCTTCCATCCATCCATCCATCCATCCATCCATCCATCCATCCATCCATCCATGATCAGGTACTCACTCCATGCTAGGCTGTGTGCCTTTGGCCAGTGTCTGTTCTGACCCACTGGTACCCAAGCATCCCAGCTGTTCATTGTTTTGAATATTACACCTGCTGCAGAGTATTAAATTATAGGGAAGACAGAAGTGGCCCCCGTCCCCGTGAGACAGGTTCTCACACAGTGAGTTATGTCATCAGAGCTGTGGTCGGTCCATGCTAGGAAGTAGAAGTTGAAGATCCTCACTTGGACTGGGGTTTGAGGGAGGCTTTCTGTGAGGAAGTGGCTTTGGAGCTGAGACTTGGAGAGCAGAGTTGGCTGGGTGTATCAAGAAACAGGTGGTCGAGGAAGGCCTGTCTGAGCAGATGGCTGAGTCCTGAAGACCTGAAGGAGGCAAGGGAGTGAGGGTGTAGGTGAGGGTGGAGTGTGCTGCCAGTGCAGGAACAGCAGGTGCAAAGGCCCTGAGGCAGGAATGTGCTGGCTTTTCAGGGAAGGGGCAGGTGGCTGGTGTGGATGGAGTAGAGCGAGGGGAGGGATGGGGTTGGTGGAGGCCACTGAGGGCCTTGGAGGCCCCTGTGACGACTTTGGCCTTTGTGTCAGGAGTGTGGGTTCTGTGGGTGGTATTAAGCAGGAACGAAGGGTTCAAACTGACATTTCAGAAGGGTTCCCTGCTCTGTATTAGCCAGCCTGAGAGGAGGAGGCTGGGCACAGTAACGGTCCCTACCCCACAGTGCTGGCAGGAGGAGCCGATGAGACTGAGTGTGAAGTGCCGAACTGATGTCCTGCATACGCCATGTGTTCAGTAGTTAGTAAGGATTTTGATTACTGTTGTTTTTGTGGGGAGTAAGGGCATGTGTGTGGGCCCAGGCTCTGGCCGTGGTCACCCCAGAGCTGGGCTTTGGGAAGGGGCTGGAGGGCTGAGTGGCCCCTTTCAGGTAACTCAGCACCTTGGGATTCACAGTCCTGGAATCCATACCCAACACCACTTTCCACACAGGGAAACTGAGTCCAGAAGGGCTCGTGGATTCACTCAAGTCTCCCCAGCACCTTGGGACAGATCAGGGTTTCCGTACCGGGTGGTCTCTGCACAGCCCAGGGCTCACCTCTCCTTGCCCTGTTCAGGCGCCACCCACTTCCAGGCAGTACGCTTCCTTGGAGGGCTTCCAGGCCCTGCACAGGTCCCATTGGGAAGGGATCCAGTCCCCTACAGTGCAGGCCAGGGGTTGGGGTCTGATAGAGGCCCCTTTTCTGCCTGGGAGGAAGCAGAAGAGCGGTCAGGGCTGGGACAGTTGTGCTCTCCAGGGCGTGAGTTTGGTAGGAGCTCCGTGGCCCCCCTGCTGGGCTTCTGCCCTTTCTGGGCTGCAGGCCCCATCCCCAGTGCACCCCTCCATGTCTGCCGGTGTCCGCCCCAGCCTGCCGTTTCCACCCCAGCCCCACTGGCAGAGCCGGTTTGAGTCTACTGTCCCTGAGCATGTTCGCGCCGCGGACACGGGACCAGGCATGTCCTGGCTGCCCTGGCCCGCGCACGGCCCCTTGCTCACTCTTCACTCACTCTTTGCTCACTCAGCAAACATCCTCTGGGACCTCAGTTCCTGGCCTGGGCCATGCTGGGTGGGGATCAGGGCCTGGAGTTGTCTCAGACTTGCTTCTGCCCTGTGTAAGCCAGGGTGGGCAGAAGCTCTGCTGCAGAGATGGACCAGGCAGGTGGCAGGAGGGCACAGTGGTGGGGCATAGGCTGTGGGACTGGACAGATCTGGGGCCGAGGGCTGCCACCTCTTATTCCTGTGGGGCCCTAGGTGGGGCCCATCCGTCGGTCTATCCATCCCACAAATATTTTCTGTGCTCAACAATGTTCTAGAGCTGCAGATAGCAAGGAACCAACCAAAGATCCCTGCTTTTGCAAAGCTCACATTCTAGAGGGGGAGACAGAAGAACACAACAAATAAGGAAACTGCACACACAGCCCGTAAGAAGGCGGTAAGGGCCACGAATCCATAATGCAGGGAAGCGGGTGGGCCTGCTGGCGGGCTCGTGGAGGATGGGTCGCAATTAGATGGTGGCCAGGGAAGGCCTCACACCTCAAAGAAGCTCACAACAAAGGAGGGGAGGGAGGAGCCATGCAGCTCCCTGGGGAGGGAACAGCCAGTGGGGAGACCCCGAGGCAGGGGAGAGCCTGGAGTGCTGGTGGAACTGGAGGGGGCCAGGGGAACAGAGTGAGAAAGGGGAAGAACAGGGGAAGAATGGAGAGAGGAGGGCGGATCAGGGAGGGCACCTGAGCCATCTAAAATGCAGGCTTTGGACTTGGAGCGAGATGGGGTCACACGAGAGTTCTGGGTGCACCTGGCTGCTGTGTGAAGAGCAGACTGGGGGCTGAGGGTGGAGGTGGGTGGACCAGTGAGGTGGCTGCTGCCTTAGTCTAGGGGGTGGCGGTTCGCTCAGTCTGGGGGTAGTTATTGGGAGGGTCAAAGGGCCAAGCATTTTTTTTTCTTTGCATCATTTAAGTTAATCTTGCTTTTCCCACTCTATTCTGGAGGCATGTTCATAGAATGAACCCCATGAACCCATCGCTGAGCCAAGCACCACTACCCATGGCCAGTCCCGCCTCCTCCACACCTGTTCTATCCCATGCTATCTTGTGTCATTTTAGAGCAAATGACAGGCATCATATTTCACGTGTGAAATATTTCAGTGTGTATCTCTAAAAGACAAGGACTCTTGTGTTTAAAAAGTAGCCATAAAACTAAAGTCCATGTAAAAAATGTGAACAATTTCTTTCTCTTTCTCTCTCTTTTTTTTTTTTTTTTTTTTTTTGGTGAGACAGGGTCTCACTCTGTCACCCAGGCTGGAGTGCAGTGGTGCAATTACAGCTCACTGCAGCCTCAAGCTCCCGGGCTTGAGCGATCCTTCCACCTCAGCCTCCTGAGTAGCTGGGACTACAGGCGCATACCACCACACCTGGCTAGTTTTTAAAATTTTTAATTTGTAGCGATGAGGTCTCTCTATGTTACCAAGACTGGTCATTCCTGAGTCAATTCCTGACTCAAGTGATCCTCCTGCCTCTGCCTCCCAAAGTGCTGGATTACAGGCGTAAGCCACCATCTAATGGCCTAACTTCTTAATATCAGCAAAAATCCCCTCCTCTCCCAGATATATTTTGATGGTGCAACTGATGTCTCTGGACTTCCCCCTCCTTGCCATAAAGCGAGGTTCATAATAGCCCCCGCTGTCATGCTATTGTGAGATCATTCAAGTAGGATGCCTAGCATAGGCCCGGCACATAGTAGGTGCTCAACAAAGAATAGCTGCTCCTACTCTTTTGACTGATAGCAAACACTTAGA
This sequence comes from Pan paniscus, assembly GCF_029289425.2. Lineage (NCBI taxonomy): Eukaryota > Metazoa > Chordata > Mammalia > Primates > Hominidae > Pan > Pan paniscus. The sequence goes on from NC_073270.2 coordinate 43,088,002, forward strand.
GCACACTTGCTAGGGTCTGGGTCCAGTCCTGTGTGCTTCACAGATATAAACTTATTTAATCCTCACAACAGTCCTTTGAGGTAGATGATGTGTATCACTATTTGACAGGAGAGGCAGTGGAGGCACAGAGAGGTGGAGTAACTTTCCCAAGGTCACACAGCAAGGAAGGGCCAGAGCTAGGTTTTGAATCCTGGCAGTCTAGCTCTTAATCCCTATGTGGTGGAGGCTACATGAGCCCAGAAAAGGGTGGCGGTCCCTCTCTCAGCTTGTGGGGGGGCAGGCAAGGTCAGGTACTGCCTGTGGTCAGGCCGAAAGGGTACACTGTAGTTCATGGTGGGGCAGTGAAAGGGGAGGTGGGTGGTGGAGCTTAGCGGGGGGAAGAATATGTGCAAAGGCTTGGAAGCTAGAGGGTAGTTACGAGTTTAAGGGAGGGTCAAGGGATGGGAGCTTGTGGCAGGCCCCCTCCATCCAAGTTTGGCCTTGGTCCTGTGATCTCCAGGCTGGAGTGTCGATCGTTTTTATCATCTTACGATCACCCGTCCCCAGCCTGTCTCGGATGCCCTCTCCTCCCTCTGAGACCTGCCAGAGACCCATTTCATGGATGAGTAAAGGCAGGCTGACCTTCCTGTGACCACACAGCCAGGGGCAGGCCACCTGCAGGCTTGAATGGGGCCAGGGCGTGGGTTTGGAGCTCAGGCTGGGCTGTGTGGAGGGGCCTGGCCACTAGGCGCTCCTGCCCACCAGTGTCCCTGGAGGGAGATACTGCATGGGTGTGGGCGGGGAGGAGGGGGCACTGTGTGTTCCCAAAGCAGCTGGCAGGGAACAGTGGGTGCCGTGGGCAGGGGCCGGCTGGCGGCCATCTCCACAAGGCACATCAGCCATCAGCCATCAGGGGTGGGGCAGCTGGGGGCTCTCGGAAAGATGACCTACGGCTGGGAGAGAACAAAACTTGCCACCTCAGTGTTCTCTGTGATCCTCTCCTGACACTGAGCAGGGGCAGGGCAGGAGTGCTGCTGAGGGCCTCTGTGTGCAGGTAGAGATGCTGGGGTCTCTGTGTGCAGGTAGAGATGCCGGGGTCTCTGTGTGCAGGTAGAGATGCCGGGGTCTCTGTGTGCAGGTAGAGATGTAGAGATGCTGGGGTCTCTGTGTGCAGGTAGAGATGCCGGGGTCTCTGTGTGCAGGCAGAGATGCTGAAGCCCAGGTTAGCTCTTATTTATGTCTTTATTTTTTTTTTTGCGACAAGGTCTCACTCTGTTGCCCAGGCTGGAGTGCAGTGGTGTAATCATAGCTCACTGCAGCCTCAAACTCCTGGGTGCAAGCAATCCTCCCACCTTGGCTTCCTGAGTAGCTGGAACTCTTGGGCACCACCATGACCGGTTACATTTTTTTTCTATTTTTTTTTTTTTGTAGAGATGGGGGTCTCACTTTGTTGCCCAGGCTGGTCTCAAACTCTTGGCCTCAAGCGATCCTCCCATCTTGGCCTCCTGAGTCACTGGGATTACAGGTGCAAGCCACTGCTCCTGGCCGCACAGTGATTCTCATGGAAGCCTTCCACTCAGCCACGTGGTGGTTAGCCCTCAGCAGGCTGGGCCCCAAGGTTCTGTCTCCTCTTCCAGTTTCTCCTCAGCTCAGTGCTTTGGGGCCTGGTGCCCCAAGAATCTTATCCTCAGTGCCATTGCCCCCAGCCCACACCCTTATTCCAGGGCAGGCCTTGGCCTTGCTGTGTGACCAAGGCCTGGCAGCCCCCTTCTCTGAGCCTTAGCCTCCTCAGCTGCCAAGGAGAAGGGCCCACAAAAGCTCCTGGGGGTTGGGGCTGTGACCCCCTGGCCTTGTGAGCTGCCCTACCCACCCCGTTATGGGGCTGCCTGGTGACAGACTCTGGGATGGTTCCTGGGGTGGGGTGGGGGTGTCTGCGAAGCCTCCTAACCCCTCCAACTCACCAGTCCCTAGATGCTGTCTCCTTCTCAGTGACCTCACTCCAGGGTGTGGGGGCGCGGAGGAGGGAGAGATGGTGGGAAGTGGGTATAGGGAAGAGAGAGCCACCCTGGTGTGCCAGTCTTTCCCCCATTTTGCCGCTGAGGAAACTGAGGCTGCAGGACTGAAATTGACATAGCTCCCTCACCTTTCTCTAAGCGGTCCCAGCTGCAGGCCCTGTCAAAGCCATCCCACCTGCCTGGATCACACTCCCCACCCTCTCTTCACAAACCACCTAGCCTTTGGGCCTCAGCTGAGATACCCCCTCCTCTGGGAAGGCCACCATGGTTTAGGTGTCTCCTCTTGCCCCTCTGGCCCTTTGGAGCTGGAGATGACGGTCCCTGACAAGACACTGTGGGAAGGGCCACTGTTCTCTGACCGCCGGCTCCCAGGGGCCTGAGAAAAGCTTCCTGGCCCTGCTCTCAGTTTTGCAGGCCTTCGTGACTTGCATGGAACATATCCCTCTCGGGGTCTTCCCTGGGCCCCCTCGTGCCTAGGCCAAGGGCCAGCAGTGACCCAGTTATACCGGAACACACTCTGGCCAGACCTCGCTCTGAACAAGGCCCTGCCCACCTGGCATCCTGGTCCGCCTGCGCCTCTGCACCCAGGCTCCCTCCTGGGCCGCCCTTGCTGTGCTCCTCACAGGGGAGGTGGGGTAGGATGGGCTCTGGTGTCCCTCGGATCTGGCTGGTATCCTGGCTGTCTGCCTTCTGGCTGGGGCAGCCTCCTGGAGCCCCTGTGGCCTTGTATGTAAAATGAGTGTGGCCACAGCTTGCTACAGGGCTGCTGGGAACATTGGAGGGGAGCGTGAACCCCAGGCGGGAGGATGTGAGGGGGAGAAGTGTGGGTTTCTGCACCCCCATCAGCACACCCCATTCCACCCCCGCCTGGACCAGAGCAGCTGGTGACATTGGGTTTTGCCAAGAGGAGCCCAGGCTCCTTCCTTGGGCGGTTCCCAGGGGCTCTGGGTGGCCGTCCCGGTTAGGGAGACATGCAGAGGGTTAGGGATTGTCACTCGGCTGCTAAGAGTTGGGATCTCAGGCACACCATTTAACCTGTCTGTGCTTCAGTTTCCTCATCTGTGCGATGAGGTGATGAGCGTGGTGCATGGCAGGTGCCTGACAAGTCCTTCGGCTCTCCCATCAGGGAGAGGATGGCTGCTAATGGGCCAAGTCCCTGCCCACCGCCTTCCCCCTCCATCCCCGCACAGGCCTGATACTACACCCACCACTGCTCTTCCCTGCCCCGCCTCCCACCTCTCCCCTGCCATTGGGGTACTGTTATCAGGAGGCATTCCAGGACTGGCTGAGAACAGCTTCCACCCTGGGCCCTTCTGAGAGGATGCGATCACTGATAGATGCCCTGCCGGGGCCTCCTTTGAGGAATGGGCTCTGGGGTACGAGACGGTGGAACCCAGATAGTCTGGGTTTGCCTCCCGGTGCTGTGTCTTATGAGCTGTGTGACATCAGGCAAGCAGCCCCGCCTCTCTGTGCTTCAGTTTCCTCATCTGCAAATCAGAGCCCACCACAGAGGGTTGGGGTGGTTCACTGAGCTCGTAAGCATGGTGCCCGCCACCCAGGAGCACCGTGATGGTGACGCCGTAGCTGTTGTTATCCTCTGAGGACCAACCGTCCCTCCTCCTTGTGGGGCCCCTGGTTTATTTGGCCTCTGTGTCCACCCCGTGATGAGGGCATGGCAGGAGGACCCCTCTGGACTTTCTCTTCTCCAGGTCTAGGGGACAAGGAGAGGGTGGACCTGAGAGAGGCTATGTTCAGAAATTGGGAACCTGCTGTGTGATCTTGGATGGCCCCTCTCCCTTTCTGAGCCTCCATTTCCTGGCCTGCTCTATGAGCACGTGGACCTGGCCCCTCGTTATCCTTGTCACGATACTTTCAGTAGTTCCTCCCTCGGCCAGCCCAGCCACATGGCTTTTGACTGTTTTTCCCACTACGGCATCTGGGGCGCAGTAGGTGCTCAGCTAAATCTTGTTGGAGAAGCCCAGGAGTGCACCACTGAGTGGCTGTCCAGGGCTTTCCCACTCCCGGCCTCTTGCTTGTGTAGCCCCCTTTGCCAAGAACGTGGCCCCCATTCATCTCTACTTGTGGAAATCCTTGTCCTCGAAGGCCTTCGCAAATGCTGCCTCCCCCAGGAAGCCTTTCCCAGTTTCTCCCAGCCAGAGGAGATGCTGGTCCTTGGAACACTTGCTCTGAGGCTCTCTGGTGGTCCCTGTTACAGTGCACTGCCGTGTCCATAGTAACAGATGAATGGCAAACAGGGACTGTGCACTTGCTAGGAGCCAGGCACAGGGGGAGGCCCTGAGCTTGTGCTGTCTTATTTCATCTTCCACACCAACCTCACAAGGTGGATATTAATCCTATTGTCCCTCCCTTTACAGAACAGAGAACAGAAGCTCAGAGAAGTGAAGCAACTTGCCCAGCTATGAGAGACAGAGCCAGGATTTGAAACCAGGTAAGCCTGTGTTTTTTAAAAAGGAAAGAAAAGACATCAACACACACACACACACACACACACACACGACAGGGAAAAGTAAGCCTCTCTCACACCCAGGTCTCCTTGCCAGAGGCAACCACTTGAAAAAATTTCTGGTGTATCCTTCCAGGGAGATCCAAGCATATATAAGCATGTATATTAACAATTTTTTTAGCATAATGTGAATTTCAATAATGATGGGAATGCCAGGTGTTGATATTTTTAGCTTCTGCACTTGACTCAATATTATACATTTGCAAAGAATTTTTTTTTTTTCTTAGACAGGGTCTTACTCTGTTGCCCAGGCTGTAGTGCAGTGTCACAATCATGCTCACCGTAGCTTCGAAATCCTGGGCTCAAATGATCCTCCCACCTCAGTGTCCCAAGGAGCTAGGACTGCAGGCACACGCACCACACCCAGCCAGTTACTTATTTTTTTGTAGAGACAGAGTCTCACTATGTTGCCTAGGCTGGTCTCGAATGCCTGGGCTCAAGCAATCCTCCTGTCTTGGCCTCCCAAAGTACTGGGATTATAGGTATGAGCCGTCATCCCTGGCCAGAAATTTTTTTTTTTTTTAGACAAATGATAGCACACACTCTACCCTGTCCACAATTGACTTTTTTCTCTTGACAGTGTACCTCAGAGATCATTTATTTGTGCTGCACTTTTCTTGTTCATGGTTGCGTAGTATTCCACTGCATGTATGGTGGTCACACTTTATTTAATTAAGGACAGATATTTTGGTTGTTTCCAGGCTTTTGCTTGTTCTAGACAATTCCACAAATGAATATCCTCAATCATATGCCTTGTGTTCGTGTGTTCTTTTAGGATCAATTCCACCTTGCAGGGCCGGTGGGTGTATAATTGTGATAGGTATTGCCAAATTGTCTTTCAGAGAGATTGTGCTGGTGTCACCACACCCTCTGTTCTCCTCACTCTCACCAGCATAGGGTGTTATCACATTTGGGGATAAATTGCATAAGTGCAATTTGCCAATCTGATAGGTGAACAGTGGCCCCCAGTGTAGTTTATTTGAAAAATGTGTATCACAGCTTTACTGAGATAAAATTCCCATACCATACAATTTCTCTATTTAAAGTATACAATTCAGTGGTTTTTAGTAGAGTCACGGAATTGTACAATCGTCACCACAGTCAAATTTAGAACATTTTCATTACTCCAGAAAGAAACTTCACCCATTACAGTCACTCCCCACTTCCCCCTAAACTTCCCTTCCCTAGGCCTAGGCAGCAACTAATCTAGTTTCTGTTTCTATAGATTTGCCTATTCTGGACATTTAATAGAAATGGAATCATTCAAGTGTGCTCTTTTGTGGCTGGCTTCTTTCACTTAGCATAATGTTTTCAAGATTCACTCATATTGTAGCATGGATCAATATTTCATTTTTTTTTCTTGCCAAATAATATTCTATCATATGGATATACCATATTTTATTTATCCATTCATCAGTTGATGGACATTTGGGCTTTCTGGCTATTATGGGTAATGCTGTTCTGGACATTCATGCACAAGTTTTTGTATAGACATATGTTTTTCATTTCTTTTGAGTGTGTACCTAGGAGTAGAATTGCTAGATCATATGGTAATTCCGTGTTTAACTTTTTGAGGAACTGCCAGACTGTTTTGCAAAGCAGCTGCACCATTTTACATTCCCATCAGCAATGTCTGAGGGTTCCAATTTCTCCACATCCTTGCCAACATTTGTCTTTTAGATTCTAGCCATCCATCCTAGTGTCTGTGAAGTGGCATCTCATTGTGGTTTTGATTTTTTTTTTTTTTTTGAGACAGGGTCTCACTCTGTTGCCAAGGCTAACTGCAACCTCAAACTCTTGGGCTCTAACAATCCTCTCATCTCAGCCTCCCGAGCAGCTGGGACCAAAAGTGTGTGCCACCACGCCTGGCTAATTTTTTTTTTTTTTTTAATTTGTGGAGATGGGGGGTCTCACCGTGTTGCCCAGGCTGGTCTCGAACTCCTGGGCTCAAGTGATCCTCGCACCTCAGCCTCCCAAAGTGCTGGGATTACAGGCATGTGCCACGGTACTCGGCTGTTTTGATTTGTATTTCCCTAATTACTAGTGACATTAAGCATCTTTTCATGTGCTTATTGGCAATTTGTATATCTTCTTTGGAGGAATGTCTATTCAAGTTCTTTGCCTATTTTTATTATTAATGTAATCTATTTTTTTTCTTAGAGACAGGGTCTCACTATGTTGCCCAGGCTAGTCTAAAAGTCCTGGCCTCAAGTGATCACCCTGCCTCAGCCTCCCAAGTACCTAGGACTATAAGTGCATGCCACCGTGCCTGACTTAATTTTTTTTTTTTTTATTTTGTAGAGATAGGATCTTACTCTGCCACCCAGGCTGGAGTGCAATGCTGTGATCATAGCTGACTGTAACCTCAAATTCCTGGGCTCAAGCAATCCTCCCATCTCAGCCTCCTGAGTAGCTGGACCACAGGCATGCAACACCACGCCTGGCTAATTTAAAAAAAAATTTTAGTAGGGGTCTCACTCTGTTTCCCAGGCCGGTCTCAAGCTCCTGGCCTCAAGAGATCCTCTGTCTTGGCTTCCAAAGCACTGGGATTACATGCATGAGCCACTGTAAGAGATTTTTATATATTGTAGATACAAGTCCCTTGTCAGATATATGATTTGCAAATATTTTCTCCTATTCTGTGGGTTGTGCTTTTATTTTCTTGATGTTGTTCTTTGGAAAACAGAAGTTTTTAATTGTGATGAAGTGCAGTTTATTTTTCCTTTTGTTGCTTGTGCTCTAGGTGTTGTATTTAAGAAATCATAATCTGGCCAGGTGCGGTGGCTCACACCTGTAATCCCAGCACTTTGGGAGGCCGAGGCGGGTGGATCACCTGAGGTCAGGAGTTAGAGACCAGCCTGGCCAACATGGTGAAACCCCGTCTCTACTAAAAATACAAAAATTAGCCAGGCGCATTGGCGGGCACCTGTGATCCCAGCTACTCAGGAGGATGAGGCAGGACAATCACCTGAATCCGGGAGGCGGAGGTTGCAGTGAGCTGAGATTGCACCATTTTACTCCAGCCTGGGCAACAGAGTGAGACTCCGTCTCAAAACAAACAGACAAATAAACAAACAAACACAAATAAACCAACCAAACAAACAAAAAAAGAAATCATAATCCAAGGTCATAACATTTACGCCTATATTTTCTTATGAGAGTTTTTTATTTTTACCTCTTTCATTTAGGTTTGTGATCCAATTTGAGTTGATTTTTATGCAGGATTTGAGGAAGGTGTCCAGCTTCTTCTCCCTTGAATTGTCTTGGCACCCTTGTATAAAATCAATTGACTGTCAATGTGATTGTTTCCTTTTGGACTCTGAATTCCCCTCCATTGGTTTATAAGTCTACACTTATACCAGTACCATGCTGTTACTGTTGTTTTACAGTTTTGAAATTGAAAAGTGTGAGTCCTCAGACTTTGTTTTTCTTAAAGACTGTTTGGCTATTCTGGGTCCCATGACTTTCCATATGAATTTTAAGATCAGTTTGTCAATTTTGGCAAAGAAACTAGCTGGGACTTTGATAGGGAGCAGACCAATTGGGGAGTATTGCCATCTTAATAATATTTAGGCTCCTGAGCCATGAACACGGGATGTCTTTCCATTTCTTTCAAAATTTTTTTGTAGTTTTCGGAGTGTAAGTTTTATACTTTCATTAATCTTATTCCTAAGTATTCTTTTGATGCTATCATAAATTTCCTTCTTAATTTTATTTTTGGATTCTTCATTGCCAACCTATAGAAATACAATGTATTTTTGTATATTGATTTTGTACTTTACAGCCTTGCTGAACTCATTTATTAGTTCTACTGATTTTTTGGTGGAATTCTTAGGATTTTCTATATATAAGATCATATTATCTGCAAAAAAAGAGAGTTTTCCTTCTTCCTTTCTAATCTGGATGCCTTATGTTTCATTTTCGTTCCTAATTGTCCGGGCTAGAAGCTCCAGTACAATCTTGAATAGAAGTGGTGAGGGTAGATATTCTTTTCATTTCTGATCTTAGGGGGATGGCACGCAGTCTTTTACCGTTAAGTAGGATGTTAGCTCTGGGGTTTTCTTTTTCTTTTTTCTTTTCTTTCTTTTCTTTTTTTCTTTTTTAAGATGGGAGTCTCACTCTGTCACCCAGGCTGGAGTGCAGTGGTGTGATCTTGGCTCACTGAAACCTTTGCCTCCTGGGTTCAAGCGATTCTCCTGCCTCGGCCTCCTGAGTAGCTGGAATTACTGGCATCTGCCACCACACCCAGCTAATTTTTGTATTTTTAGTAGAGATGAGATTTTACCATGTTGGCCACACTGGTCTCTAACTCCTGGCCTCAGGTGATCCACCCGGCTCGGCCTCCCAGAGTGCTGGGATTGCAGGTGTGAGCCACCACACCCGGCCTAGCCGTGAGGTTTTCATTGCTGCTTTTTATCTGGGTGAGGAGGTTCCCTTCTATCGTTTTTGTCATGAAGGAGTGTTGAATTTTGTCAAATGCTTTTTTCTACATGTATTAGAATTATTACATGGTTCTTGACCTTTATTATATTGGTATAGTGTATCACATTAATCGATTTTCAGAAGTTAAACCAACTTTGGCTGGGCTTGGTACCTCACGCCTGTAATCCCAGCACTTTGGGAGACCAAGGCGGGAGGATTGCCTGAGGTCAGGAGTTCGAAACCAGCCTGGCCAACATGGCGAAACCTTGTTTCTACTAAAAATACAAAAATTAGCCGGCTGTGCTGGCAGGCACCTGTAATCCCAGCTACTTGGGAGGCTGAGGAACAAGAATCGCTTGAACCCAGGAGGTGGAGGTTGCAGTGAGCCGAGATCGTGCCACTGCACTCCAGCCTGGGTGACAGAGAAAGACTCCGTCTCAAAAAAAAAGTTAAACCGACTTTATATTCCTGACATCGGTCTTACTTGGTCATGGCATCTAATTCTTTTCATATGTTGCTGGATCCAGTTTTCTAGTATTTTGTAGAAGATTTATATATATGTAATATATATATTCATTTTCATAAAAGTTATTGGTCTGTAATTTTCTTTTCTTGTGATGTCTTCGTGTGGTTATGGTATCGGGGTAATACCGGCTTCAGAAAATGAGTTGGGAAGTGTTTCCTAGAGAAGAACTGGTATAATTTCTTCTTTAAGTATTTAGTAGAATTCACCAGTCCAGCTATCTGGGCCTGGGCTGCTTCTGTGAGAAGATTTAAAATTAATAATTCCATCTCTTTACTTGCTTTAGATTTATTTGAATTTTCTATTTCTTCTTCTTCTTCTTCTTCTTTTATTTTTTTTTTTTGAGACGGAGTTTCACTCTTGTTGCCCACGCTGGAGTGCAATGGCGCCATCTCCGCCCACCTCAACCTCCGCCTCCTGGGTTCAAGCAATTCTCCTGCTTCAGCCTCCTGAATAGCTGGGATTACAGGCATGTGCCACCACGCCTGGCTAATTTTTTATTTTTAGTAGAGGCAGGGTTTCACCATATACGTGTGGGCCAGGCTGGTCTTGAACTCCTGAACTCAGGTGATCTGCCCGCCTTGGCCTCCCAAAGTGCTGGGATTACAGGCGTAAGCCACCGTGCCCAGCCTATTTCTTCTTATTTTTGATAATTTGTGTTTTTTTCCTAGGAATTTCATCTAAGTTATCTAGTTTGTTGACATAGAATTATTCATAGTAGTCTCTTATAATCTTTGTTTCTTTAAGGTTAGTAATAATGTCTTCCCTTTCATTCCTGAGTTTAGTAATTTGAGTCTTCTCTTTTTTTCCTGTTCAATCTAGCTAAAGGTTTGTCAATCTTGTTGATCTTTTCAAAGAATCACCTCTTGGTTTTGTTGATTTTCTCTATTGCTTTTTATTTTTTATTTCATTAATTTCTGCTCTAATCTTTATTCTTTCCTTCCTTGTATAGCTTTAGGTTTAGTTTGCTCTTCTTTTCCCAGTGTCTTAAGGTAGAAGTTTAGGTTATTGATTTGAAATCTTTCTTATTTTTATTTATTTATTTTGAGACGGAGTTTCACTCTTGTTGCCCAGGCTAGAGTGCAATGGTGTGATCTCGGCTCACTGCAACCTCCACCTCCCAGGTTCAAGCAATTCTCTTGCCTCAGCCTCCCAAGCAGCTGGGATTGCAGGCACCTGCCACCATGCCTGGCTGATTTTTGTATTTTTAGTAGAGATGGGGCTTCACCATGTTGGCCAGGCTGGTTGAACTCCTGACCTCCAATCCGCCCCCCTTGGTCTCCCAAAGTGCTAGGATTACAAGCGTGAGCCACTACACCCGGCCTATTTCTATTTTTTGAGAGAGGGTCTCACTCTGTTGCCCAGGCTGGAGTGTAAGTGGCACAATCATGGCTCATTGCAGCTCTGAACTCCGGGGCTTGAGCAGTCCTCCTGCCTCAGCTTCCTGAGTAGCTGGGACTACCGGCAGGTGCCACCATGCCTGACGATTTTTCGTGTGTGTGTGTGTTTTTTAGAGATGGGGGTTTCACCATGTCGCTTAGGCTAGTCTTGAACTCCTGAGCTCAAGCAATCCACCTGTCTCAGCCTCCCAAAGTGCTAGGATTACAGGCGTGAGCCACCACATCTAGACGGTTTCTTTTTTTTAAATATAGGATTTTCCAGCTAGAAATTTCCCTTTAAGTTCTCTTTTACCACATCCATATATTTGGATATGTTGTGTCTTCATTTTCTTTCATCTCAAAGTATTTTCTAAGCTTTTTGGTGATTTATTCTTTGACTCACTGGTAATTGAGGAGCGTGTTGTTTAGTTTTCACATATTTTAATTTTCCAAATTTCTTTCTGTTATTGATTTCTTCATTCTATTGTGGTTGGAAACATACTTTGTATGATTTCACTCCTTTTAAATTTATTGAGGCTTGTTTTATGGTGTAGCATATGGTCTATCCCAGAGAATGTTCCATGTGCACTTGAGAAGAACGTGTATCTGCTGTTGTTGGGTGGCTGGTATGGTTTGAATTTGCATTTATCTTATGAGTGAGGTTGAGCATCTTGTCATATGTTTGCAAGCCATTTGTTTGCTTTTTCTGTAAACTATATGTTGTCATTTTTCTTATTTTATGGGAGCTTATTATATACATGCTAAGAAAAAAAAACACCCTTACCTATCATATGAGTTGCAATTATTTTTCTTTGTCCTTTGAACTTGTTTATGATGTCTATTGAGCCATATCAGATTTTTATGTAGATTGATTTATCATTTAAAAAATGGTTTCTAGGTCTTATGTCATGTTTAGGAATGCTTTCCCCATTCAGAGATATGAAAATTCATTATCTTTTCCCCTTTATGCATATATATACACATATATACACATATACACATATATACATATATACACACATATACATACACATATATACACACATATATACATATATAAATACATATACACATATATACATATATAAATACATATACACATATGTACATATATACACACATACACATATGTACATATATACACATATACACATATGTACATATATACACATATACACATATGTACATATATACACATATACACATATGTACATATATACACATATACACATATGTACATATATACATATATACACATACACACATACACATGTACACATATATGCACGCACATACACATGTATACATATATGTACATATGCACACACACATATGTACACGTGTACACACGCACACATACATACGCACATATGTACACATGCACACATACATGTACATACGTGCACATGTACACACACATTACATATGTACACATGCACACACATTACATATGCACACGCACACACACACATATATGTACATATATGTACATATGTACACATACACACGTATGTACATATGTACACATACACACATATATGTACATATGTACACACATACACATATATGTACATTATACACATATATGTACATATACACATATATACATATATGCATATATATACACACACATACATATATATATTTTTTGTGGATATGAGGTTTCACCATGTTGTTCAGGCTGGTCTCAAACTCCTGGACTCAAACAACCCTCCTGCCTTGGCCTCCCAAAGTGTTGGGATTACAGGCGTAAGCCACCACGCCCAGCTCTTCCCCTTTTTAGAGCTTTATTGTTTGAGTATTTTGTGGTTTAAATCTGATTGATTTGTAATTTATTGGCATATATAGTGAGATTGAGATCCAGCTTTGTTTTCTGATAGCAGATTGTTGGTCCTAGCTCCATCTTAAAAATCATCCACCTTTTTCTCACTGGTATAAACTGCCATCTTCATTATATAGTAAATTCCCATATGTTTCAGGACAACTTTTGGACTCTATTCTGTTCCCCTGATGTACTGATGTGCCAATAGCACACAGTTTTAATTACTGTGTCTTTATAGTAAGGTTTACTGTCTGGTTGGGCTGTTTCTCCCTCATTACTCTTCTTTTTAGGAGTTCTCTGGCTACTCTTAGTCATATGTTTTTACTTACAAATTTAGAAATTGACTTGCCTAGTTAAAAAAAACTTGGGTTTTTTTTTAATTGGGATCACATTGAACTTTTAGATTGATTTATGAATAATTTTTCTTTTTTTTTTAGATAGAGTCTTGCTCTGTTGCCCAGGCTGGAGTGCAGTGGCATTATCTCGGCTCACTGCAACCTCCGCCTCTTGGGTTCAAGCGATTCTTCTGCCTCAGCCTCCCGAGTAGCTAGGACTACAGGTGCCTGCCACCACACACTGCTAATTTTTGTATTTATAGTAGAGACGGGGTTTCACCATACTGGCCAGGCTGGTCTTGAACTCCTGACCTCATGATCTGCCCACCTCGGCCTCCCAAAGTGCTGGGATTACAGGTGTGAGCCACTGCCCCTGGCCGATATTTTAATAATGCTAAGCTTTCTTTCATTTTATTTTCTAATTGCAATTGGTATATATACACATAATTGATTTGGGAATGTTAACTTAATTCCCTGCCACTTTACTTAATTTGCTTTTGGTTTAATAGTTTTGCAGTAGATTCTCTTGGATTTCCCAGACTTATACCTATACCAACTACTATAATAATACTCTTTTTTTTTTTTTTTTTTTTGAGACAGAGTCTTGCTCTGTTGCCCAGGCTGGAGTACAGTAGCGCAATCTTGGCTCACTGCAACCTCCACCTCCCAGGTTCAAGTGACTCTCATGTCTCAGCCTCCAGAGTAGCTGGGATTACAGGCATGCACCACCACACCTGGCTTATTTTTGTACTTTTAGTACAGATGGGGTTTCGCCATGTTGTCCAGGCTGATCTTGAACTCCTGACCTCAGGTGATCCACCCGCCTCTGCCTCCCAAAATGTTGGGATTACAGGTGTGAGCCACCACAACTGGCCAATAATAATACTCTTACCTTCTCTTTTCTGATTCCATTTATTCTTCAATTTCTTTTTCTATTCTTTTTTTTTTTTTTTTGAGACAGAGTCTCACTTTGTCACCCAGGCTGGAGTGTAGTGCCACGATCTCCACTCACTGCAACCTCTGCCTCCTGGGTTCAAGTGATTCTCCTGCCTCAGCCTCTCGAGTAGCTGGGATTACAGGTGCCTGCCACCATGCCTGACTAATTTTTGTATTTTTAGTAGAGACGAGGTTTCACCATGTTGGCCAGGCTGATCTCGAACTCCTGACCTCAGGTGATCCACCTGCCTTGGCTTCCCAAAGTGCTGGGATTACAGGCATGAGCCACTGCACCTGGCCTCTTTCCTTTTCTTTCTTTTTTTTTTTTTTTTTGAGACAGAGTCTCACTCTGTTGCTCAGGCTGGAGTGCAGTGCTGTGATAATGGCTCACTGCAGCCTCAACCTTCCAGACTCAAGTGATTCTCTCACTTCAGCCTCCTGCGTAGCTGGGTCTACAGGTGCACACCATCATGCCTGGCTAATTTCTTTTGTGTATTTTTGGTAGAAATGGGGTTTCACCATGTTGCCCAGGCTAGTCTGAAACTCCTCAGGCTCACATGATCCTCCTGCCTCTGCCTCACAAGGTATTGGGATTACATGCATGAGCCAACACACCTGGCCAAATTTTTGTGTTTTTTTTTTAGAGATGGTGTTTTACCATGTTGCCCTGGAAAGTATGAAACTCAAGGGCTCCAGCAATCTGTCTGCCTCAGCCTCCCAAAGTGCTGGGATTACAGGTGTGAGCCACCACACCCAACCCTCTTTTTCTAAGCTAATTGTATTGGCAAGTATCTTAGAGTGGGGTTAACTGGTGGACATGTATCTTAGTTCATTCAGGCTGCTGTAACAAAATACCATAGACTGGGCAGCTTAAACCATGAACATTTATTTCTCACAGCTCTGAAGGCTGGAGAGTCCAATATCAAGGTGGCAGCAGATTCAGTGTCTGATGAGGACTCTCTTCCTGGTTTGCAAACGGCCACCTTCTTAATGTGTCCTCACTTGGCAGAGAGAGACAGGGCTCTGGTTTCCTCCTCTTCTCATAAGGGCACTAATCCCGTCATAAGGACTCCATCCTTATGACTTATGTAAACCTAATCACCTCCCAAGGCCCACCTCCAAACACCACCACACTGGGGATTAGGGCTTCAACATGTGAATCTGGGGTGGGGGATGCACATTCAGTCCATAGTGATATCCTTGTCTTTTCTGGGTTCTTTCCCTGTAAAGGGGCTTTTGTAGGCCTTGGCTCCTAATCAACTCCACCAGACAACACCCCTCAGGACCATGCACAGGGCATGGCACATATAGTAGGCATTTTGGAGGCTTTTGCCTAACTGTCAAAGTGACTGCAAAAGAGGGCAAGTGTCTGAACAAGGTCTTGCACAGAAATCATAATAGCCAATTAGATATTGAGCACTTTCTATGTGCCGAGCACTTTCTATGTGCCAGGCACTTTACAAATATGACATCACGCTTCCTCACAATGAACCCCACATTATGTAGGAATAATCACACCAATTCCCATTTCCCAAGGCTGCATGGTTAGGAAGTTGCAAGCTGGCATCTGAACCTGGCATTCTGGCCCTGGGCCACCTGTATATATATATACATATTTTGGAGATGGAGTTTTGCTCTTGTTGCCCAGGCTGGAGTGCAATGGCACGATGTCTGCTCACTGTAACCTCCACCACCCTGGTTCAAGTGATTCTCCTACCTCAGCCTATCAAGTAGTTGGGATTACAGGCATGCACCACCATGCCCAGCTAATTTTGTATTTCTAGTAGAGATGGGGTTTCACCATGCTGGCCAGGCTGGTCTCTAAGTCCTGACCTCAGGTGATCCACCTGCCTCGGCCTCCCAAAGTGCTGGAATTACGGGCATGAGCCATTGTGCCCAGCCCCACCTGTAGTTTTTGACTGCTCTGTGATGCTTCTGCTTCCCTGGAGGGTCTAAGATGTGGGCAATGAGGTCATAGGTTGCCCTCTGACCCCTGTGTTGCTTTGGACCATGGGGTCATTGGCACAGTGGGCGGGGTACCAGAGGTAGGTTCTGACACTGCTCTCCTGAACCGTGAGCACCCCAGCTCTGCTGCACTCACTTGCTGTGTGGCCTTGGACAAGGTTTTAGTTTCTCTGAACCTTGATCCCATCTGTAAAGTGGGTGCAGTTACAGTCCCTGCGTCACTGTGCTGTTGGGTCAATTAAGAACCAACTGTGTGTAAAGCACCCAGCCTTGTGCTTGGCATTCAAGGCCCTGCCACTGCCTCCTCTTATTCCCTGGAATGATAATAACAACAGTAAACAACATTGTGTGCTGTTTATCATGCACTTATTCTTTTCCTGCCACAAGGACTCTCACTCGTACTTTTCAGTTGTTAGGTTTCTATCCCCATTTTAAAGGGGAGGAAACTCACAGGCAAAGTGACTTGCACAAGAAAATGTAGCTACTAAGAAGTGCAGCCAGGACTCGAACCCAGGTTTGACTGGAGTCCTCACTCTCAGCTCCTAAGCTCCTGGCCTACTCTCCACCCTTAGAAGAGGTGAGATGATGTTCTTCAGAGTCAGGAAGGAAGGGGCTGGTGTGTGGTGGCTGCACAGCCGTGTGGTCTGAGCATCTGTGAGCCAGGAGGTGAGAGAGAGTGTGTGGCACCCTGTGGTTGGGTAGATCATTGTGGGAGCATGGGACACGCCATGGGAGACGGCAGCACCACCAGCTGCAGGGCCGTGTGGACCCAGGTGATGGCTTTAGGCCTCATCCACAGGGTTATGATGGGAAGCTCTTGAATGTTTTTTAAAAATTGTCACTTTAGAAAATCATGACAAAGTCATTTCTAAATGTCAACTGATACAGGGTGTAAAGTGAAAAAGGGATTTTCCTTTCCCCATCCCACACTTTTGAGATGAAACATTGTGATGAATTTGGAATCCTTCCAGAGCTTTCTTTTTTTAAAGTTTTTTTAATTTTTAATTTTTATGGGTACATAGTAGGTGTATATATTTATGGGGTACATGAGATATCTTGACACAGGCATACATTGTGTAATAATCACATCAGGGTAAGTGGGGTATCCGTCACCTCAAGCAGTTATCATTCCTTTGTGTTACAAACAATCCAATTCTATTCTTTTAGTTTTTAAAAAATTATTATTATTATTTTATTTTATTTTTTTTGAGACATGGTCTCACTGTGTTGCTCAGGCAGAGCACATGTGTGTGTGTGCAATTTCCTTTCTTTCTTCTCTTTTTTTTTTTTTTTTTTTTGAGACAGGGTCTCGTTCTGTCATCCAGGCTGGAGTGCAGTGGCGCGATGATAGCTCACTGCAGCCTCAAACTCCAGGGCTCAAGTGATCCCCCCACCTCAGCCTTCCAAGTAGCTGGGACTACAGGCTAATTTTTAATCTTCTGTAGAGATAGAGTCTCACTATGTTGCCCAGGCTCAATCTCCTTTACAGAGATAATAGCAGCTCATGTTTGCTACAGGCCCAGCACCACATTAAGCCCACTACCTGCATTATCATGTTTGATTGCTCACAACCCTATTATGTGGGTAGCATCGTCCCCATTTTCCAGAGGAGGAAACTGAGGCCCTAATATGCCCAGAGGAGATTCTACCCTGCCGCTGCCTTCCTTTCACTGAAACAGTGTATTGGGGTCTCTTATCAGGCCACTCTCAGCTCTCATTCTTTGTAATGGCTGCACTGCTGTCCACTTGAGGACTGGAGCCCCTTTATTTAACCAGCCCCTCTCTGAGGAACACGTAGGTTGTTAACGGCTTTCTGTGGAGAGTTTTAAGCGGATGAGGCCCAGTCGTCTGTGAGGTTTACAGAGCCGCCTCTGGCTGCAGGGGGAGGGTGGACTGGAGGGGCCCACACTGCTGTGTCCAGGCCTAGGATCACAGGGCCCTGGCCTGAAGGACTGGAGATAGACAGGGTGGAGGGGAGGAATGCGCTTGAGGAAGATTCAGGAACTACCCCGGGGCTCCCCAAGGGCAGAGCCCCACACAGGGCTTGGCACATGGCAGGTGCTCTGCCAATACCTGGAGAATGACTGGGGTGGGATGTGCAGGGGTGTCGCTGAGTCAGTGATGGGGATGGGGGTGGGGGGGAGATGCAGGCTTAGTGGGAGGTACTAGGCCACTTGGGGACCTGCTGAGCTCAAGGCACTGGGAACGCCGAGGGAAAAGTTCTTATGGCAGCAACTCAGCACCTCTCGAGGGAGCGAGCCATAGTGCAGGCCCCTGTCTGCTGAGGAGTCCAGAGCCCACGGTGAGGAGTGGCTTCCTGAAGGAAAGGGGCCACCTTTCCCTGGGAACCTCAGGCAGCCCCATTGTGGGGCCCCCACTGCTTCCCCTTGACCCCCGCAAGGGTCTATCTCTACCTTGGAGGCTGCAAGTGGCGGAAGAGATGAGGGGGGTTGGCCCCTCTCCAAGGAGCAACTCATGGTGACTCGGCAGTTGGGCACCAGAACCAGGAAGTGCAAGGATAGAGCTTTGTGACAGGGAGGAGGGTGGTCTCTCGTGAGGTCCCACGGCATGGAAGCAGCCCTCCGAGACTAACTCCCACCCTCACTGAGTCATCGAGTGAAGAGCCGTGTAGCTTTCGAGACCAGCCCGGCCGACATGGTGGAACCCCGCGTCTACTAAAAATACCAGAATTAGCCGGGAGTGGTGGCACTCACCTGTAATCCCAGCTACTCAGGAGGCTGAGGCAGTAGAATTGCTTGAACCTGGGAGGCGAAGGGTGCAGTGAGCCGAGATCACACCATTGCACTCCAGCCTGGGCGACAGAGGAGACTCTGTCTCAAAAAAAAAAAAAATAATAATAATAATTAGCCAGGGGTGGTATTCGGTGACTGTAATCCCAGCTACTTGGGAGGCTGAGGCAGGAGAACCGCTGGAACCCGGGAGGCGGAGGTTGCAGTGAGCCGAGATCGCGCCACTGCACTCCAGCCTGGGCAATAGAGTGAGACTCCATCTCAAAAAAAAAAAAAAAAAAGGAAAAGAAAAAGAACGAGAGAACTTGGAGTTAAAAAAAAAAAAAGGAAAAGAAAAAAGAAAAAGAACGAGAGAGCTTGGAGTAAAAAAAAAAAAAAAAAAGGAAAAGAAAAAAGAAAAAGAACGAGAGAGCTTGGAGTGGCCTGAGAAGATGCTCTGAACACACTAACACATAAAGTGAAAAGAGGGAGGCGGCAGTGTAGAATCTCCTCTGGGTATCTCAGGGCCTCAGTTTCCTCATCTGGAAAGTGGGGGCCACAGTGCTACCCGCATGTCCCTCAGTGGGCCATTCTTGCTCAAGGACGTTCTGCTCGGAGCTTTCTCAGGCTTTCTCTGGGAGTGGGGTGGGCTGCTTTATCCTCTCACCCCTCTTCCAAGGCCATCTGGCTGCTTTGTGAGAGAGAGTCCCTGGGGGTAGGAGGTGGGGCCTGTGAGTTTCAGCCCCTGATTCCCACCTGCCCAGTGTGGTGGCCCCTTTTCACTCTCACCCATGCTGTGTGACTTCAGGCAAGTTCTTCAACCTCTCTGTATCTTAATGTCCTCAACAGTAAGATAAAGACATGATTAGTATTTACCTCCTAGATTATCATGAGGAGCCGATGAGTCAATGTTTGCAAAGTACTTAGAGCAAGGTCAAATTCAAGGTCTGAGCTCTGGGAGTATTTGAATACCACGGAATGATATTTAGTCTTTTCAGTGTGGCATTGCAGGAACAAAGTAGGATGCAAATTATACATCCATGCCCATTTAGTCTTTTGTCTGTTCTGCAAATAGTTCCAGAGCACCTAGTGGGTGTCAGGCCCGTCCTGGTCTCTGGGGGCATGGAGATGGATCCTGCCTGGCCCTGACAGCCGCGAGTGCACAGTGGAGGGCACTGGGTGGACCCCAGTTTGTTGACCGTCTTGCGTTGCTGTGACGCTGGAAGGAAACGCACCACCACACCCAGGTGTTTGTCTTCTAGGGGCAGAATTATGGGGCATTTTCTTTTATTTTTTCTTTTCTTTTTTTTAAATCTTCTTGTAGTTCTCAAAGAGTCCACTCTGAATGATAAAAGTTACCATTTACGGAGGCCTGGTAACGTTCCGTGCCATCCTGAGCATGTTCCGTGTACTTTTCTCACGGATTCTCCCAGCAGTCCTGACATGGGTGTTATTCCCGATCGATAGAGAGGAAAACTGAGGCGAAGGGCGGCAGGCCAGGATTCAAACCAGGGAGTCTGCTCCAGCACTCCGGCTCTTAACCTCAACCGTCTGCCTCTCCACAAACACCAGGATCAACCACCAAGACCAAAAAAACAGTCTCACAAACCATCAAACATTGCACCTGGTGGCTCAGGACCTTAGCTTCGTCTTAAAGGTCCCTGTTATGCTTTTTCTGAGTGCCCCAGTGGGGAGTGGTCTTCGTGTTTGTGAGTGCAGGGGTCAGGGGTTGTGTCTTTTCTTCTTGTCCCCTTCCAAGAGGTGACATGTATCCTTGATACTGGAAGGGCCCTTAAGGTCTAGCCCTGGCTCTCTGTCTCCCTTCATGGCACATCAGCCAAGTACCCATTCTCCCGTCTTTGATTACCTCCAGTGACAGGGAGCTCACTCCTCAACATTTATTTTATTCTAAAGAAAATTCAGGCTCTTAGATAGTTCTTCCTCCATAAAAATTTTTTTTTTAATTTTTACTTCCTCTTAAAGTCTCATAAACAAGTCCCCTGCTTTGGGGTCCTGAGGCAGGACCTGGCTAATTCGTCTCTATGTCCCCCTATAGTGAGGAGCACAGGGCCTGCTAGTAGTTACTATAAATGCTGCACCAGGAAGCAAGTGGCTAGGGGGCGGGCTGGTTGGGCCCCCATCAAGCCTTGGGCTGCAGGTAACCAGGTCAGCAGTTCTTGTGGGACACCAGCTGGGTGAGTGCTGATGGGTATCGTGACCTCAATGGAATAGGTTGCCATAGAAACTGACTTTGGACCTGTCCCCAGGTCCATTGACTTGTCCCTCAGGAGACCATGGTAATCCCTTGAGCTCTTCAGCAGGTCTCCCCAGGGCCTCCCCAACCCCACATTCTCTGAGCTGGGTGGTCCCCAGGGAGCATGCAAACCATACCCCCATTGTGCAGCTGGGTAGCCTGAGGCCCCAGGGGCACAGGGGACAGGCTGAAATTCACACAGGCAGGGGGCGTCTCATAGCTGGGCTGGGCGCTCAGGGCAAACAGCCTTGCCCGAGGACCCAGCCAGTCAGGGGGCCTTTTCCCCACTCATGGGTTCTCAGAGGAAATTCTGGACCGATTCCCAGGCCTTCTGCCTCCCTAAAGAATAATCGGAACCTGCCTCCCTGGTGTGTCCAGAATTACACAATATCAATAACGGCTGAGGTGCAGGGTGACCTGTGATGCCCCTAGCACCCTACAGTGTCTTGTGCATTTATCACAATGACCCCATCGTTACAGATGAGGAAACGGCACAGAGAGAAGTTAAGTCACATGCCTAAGGTCACACAGCTATTTAGGGGTAGAGCCAGGATCTGGATGTGGAGAACCCAGCTCCAGAGCCCACTCTCACCACCATGCCATACCCTGTCTCGCTCTTGCTTTGAGAGGGTTGAAAAGACTTTGGGAGGGTTGAAGGATATTTCAGGTCTAGGAGGCTCTTAGCACGGGCCTGCTAGAGCCATAGCCTGATGAACAGTGATCAGAGAGTGGGCGCCATTATGATTTCTCTTTCTAATGACATCCTCAAAACAGTGCTGAGATGTCTGCTTTATCCCTGCTTTGCAGATGAGGACGCTGAGGCCCAGAGAGGGAAAGCCACTTGCCTAGGGACACACAGCGGGGAGAGGTGGAGCAGGGCCTCTATTTCGAGACCCCTGACTCCACACCTGGTGTTTGTGCCAAGACCCCAGGCTGCCTCCCAGGTCCTCTGGGACAGCCCCTGCCTTCTACCAGGTGAGATGATGGCCCTATCAGGGCTCAAGATGGGTGGGGAGATCCCAGCCAATCTGGGTGGGAGCTGGGACCAGCCAGGGCCTGCGGATGGGGAAATGGGAGGCAGAGGGTGGTGGCAGGACTGTGGGCGTCAGGGGGAGTTTTCAACTTGGTCTACTCTGTGTTTCCGTCTCTCTGGACCTCCCAGGTTTCTGGCTCTGAAGTCCCTTAGCTCTTAAATAGTCATTCATTCGTTCAGCTGTTTACTGAGCACCTACTGTGTGCCACACCCCATGCTAGGCACTGGGAGCACAGCAGTGAACAAGATGAACAAAAGCCCATGACAGTAGTCACATAACCACATGAATTCAAACAACAAAAACAAAACAGGACCACATGTTATCAAAGACAGACAGAAGTCAGGGGGATCCAGTGAAAGGATTTGGGGAACACTTCCCAAGGAGGGGACTTTTGAGTTGAGAACGGAAGGAGGCACCAGTCACCCTGGTGAAGTGGCCAGGGAACAGCATTTGGGCAGTGGGAATGGTATGTGTGAAGGCCCTGTGGCTGGAGTGAGCTCCCAGCCATCTCTGCTTCAAACCTCCTGCTGTATGGCCTTGGCTGCCACTTTTAGCACCTTTCCCCAGCGTTAGGCAATTCCCGTCAGCCACGTATTCATTCAACAAACCCTCAATGAGCCCCCTCCATGTGCTAGGTGCCCGGGACATAGGCGTGGCTCAGATACTGTCCCTGCCAGGAGGGAGGGAAACAGTGACTCAGGGGGAGGTGGGTGGGTAAGGTCAGGGCTTCTGATTATGAGGCATTTCTTCCGTTCCTGGCGCTGGACCGAGGAAGCCCTTTACGGATGGATGCCATCCTTACGCTCATTTTAGAGATGAAGACATCGAGGTTTTGAGAGGCTAACTCTCCCAAAAAGGCTGGTGCCCCTGTCCCCCATTTTTTTCTTTTTCTTTTCTTTTCTTTTTTTTTTTGAGACAGAGTATTCCTCTGACGCCCAGGCTGGAGTGCAGTGGCAGGATCTGAGCTCACTGCAGCCTCTGCCTCCCCTGTTCAAGCGATTCTCCTGCCTCACCCTCCGGAGTAGCTGGGACTACAGGCGCGTGCCACCATGCCCGGCTAATTTTTTTTTTTTTTTTTTTTCAAGTAGAGCCCGGGTTTCCGCGTGTTGGCCAGGCAGGTCTCGAACTCCTGACCTCAAGTGATCCGCCGGCCTCGGCCTCCCAAAGTGCTGGGATTACAGCCGTGAGCCACCGCGCCCGGCCCTGCTGCCTCTCTTTGGGCCTCGTTTTCCCTATCTGTGGAATGGGTGGGAGGGAGGCCGGCCAAGGGGCCCCGGCAGCCCTGCCAGTTCCAGTGTCTTCTCTCTCTCCTGCCAGGACCATGGGTAGCAACAAGAGCAAGCCCAAGGATGCCAGCCAGCGGCGCCGCAGCCTGGAGCCCGCCGAGAACGTGCACGGCGCTGGCGGGGGCGCTTTCCCCGCCTCGCAGACCCCCAGCAAGCCAGCCTCGGCCGACGGCCACCGCGGCCCCAGCGCGGCCTTCGCCCCCGCGGCCGCCGAGCCCAAGCTGTTCGGAGGCTTCAACTCCTCGGACACCGTCACCTCCCCGCAGAGGGCGGGCCCGCTGGCCGGTCAGTGCGCGGGCGGCGCGGGGTCCTCGTCCACCTGGGGCCACGGCGGGGAGGCGGCGGGGCTGTGTGCCCGGGGTCGCCCCCTCTGCGCAGGCCCTTCCTCTCGCCAGGGGTAGCGCCCCTGGGTGACTTGGGTGTGCGGGGCGGGGGGGGGCCGTACACACTGTGAAGCATCCGCGCCGCCGCCGCTGGCTTTGGGGTGGAGCAGGCGCAGAGGACGCGGGGTGTGGTGATGGGGTCCTAGTGGGACGCTGAGGCCCAGAGAGAGGGGCGGCGCCGGGACCGGGCCTGCTGCTGCCTGGCGCCCAGTCCTTTTTCGTTGCCTGGGTCCGCCCAGAGATGAGTCGGGACGCGCGGCCCACGTGCGGCGGAGGGGCAGCTGGGTCGCGCGGGGAACGGGGCACCGGACGGCCCCGGCTGGGCCCGCGCCAGGATGCGCCCCTGCGCCCTCTGCTGGCGCTCTGCGGTCACCGCAGCCCCGGAGAGGGCCGTTTTGGAGAGCCGCGGCGGTGCCCCAGACACTCCACGCAGACTTCACTCCTTCACTCAGACCCGTTCACTCTCCCCACAGGCACACGCTGGGCCACACACACGGCTACACCCCCGCCAGGGACACGCACACATGCGGGGTGGAGGCAGGGTCACAGACACCCGCAGACACATCCCCATCGCAGATGTACCCAGATACAAACTCACATGCACAGGTGACCTCACACTTGTAGCTGAAGACACACGCACATGCCGTCAGAAGCGCATTCAGAGACACACACAAGACACAGACACACGCTCAGCTGGAAATCACAATCTCACCATCGTGGCCGCCCAGGAGACAGATACACACAGGTGCATCGAGAACATGAGAACACTCAGAGACACGCGGACAGGCGTGGACCCTTCAGACGCAGACGCACGCCCAAGCGAGAGAAACAGACCCACAGACACACCATTCATTTGTTCAATAAGTATATGTGGAGCTCCTACTACAGGCCAGGGCTCCTCTGCTGCCCGGGCCCCAGCGGTGCAGACAGAACCCACCTGGGGGAAGGAAGCAAAGGGCAGCTCGTGGAGGGTGTTAGAAGGGGCGCTGCTGCGAAGGCGCAAAACAGGCAGGGAGGGAGGGCTGGGGGATGTGAGGAGGTGGAGGCTGTAGCTTAAAATGGTGGAAGGGGGTACGGGGGCCTTTTTGAGGGGGCAGTTACTTGGAGCCAAATCTTCCTGGACACCAGGAGTGCCCAGAGTGACACACTTTATAGAGAGAGAGCGAGCCTCCTGGGGCAGTGTTCTTCATTCACCGCTTCGTTCAGCCTATAGCTCTTTCTTGAGCACCTACTATGTGCCTGGCTCTGGAAACAAAACAAAGATGCTTGTTATTGGCGACTTCTGCTCCTAGAGCAAGACAGGCACCAAACAGATAAGCCAGCACCCAGCATTGCCCAAAGCCCCGGGGACGGACGCGGACAGGAGGGGATGCTCCCGCTCCCACACGCCCTTGCAGGGATGCGCAGATACACGGATGCAGTGGACACGTGCACAGGCCCATCTTCACTGAACCTGACTGTGTCTTTGGGCTGAGCACTTGTGTGTGGGAGACAAATCCACTCCTCCTGGGTACAGGGCCATCCTGCCCATGCCTTCCCTGGCTGTGGCCCCACTGTTCTGACACACCCCACCCCTCTCTGCAGGTGGAGTGACCACCTTTGTGGCCCTCTATGACTATGAGTCTAGGACGGAGACAGACCTGTCCTTCAAGAAAGGCGAGCGGCTCCAGATTGTCAACAACACGTGAGTGCCCCCTTCCCTATTGCCCCTCAGGGCTGGGTGGTGGGACTTCAAAGCGGGCAGGGGCTCATGCAGGATCTGGCATCAGGGCAGCACAGTGCAGAGCCCAGGGCAGTGCGAAGCCCAGGGCAGTGTGGAGGCAGGCGCCTGCTGCACTCTCGCCCTGGGCAGCACCTGCTGTTGCTCCCCCAGCCATGGGGAACTCCTCCCAATCCCTGGCTCTCGCTTGCTCCCTCCAGCCCTCTCTCAGCTTCTCCCTCTCTCTGCTTCTCTCTCGCTGGCCCTTAGGAGGAAGGTGGATGTCAGGTGTGTACATGCTCCGTGGGCGGCGGGCTGGGTGGGGTGCTTCGCGGGGGGTGGGGGCTGCTGTCTGCATGTGCTTCCACTCCCTGCCTGTGATCTCTGGCTCTCTTGGCTGCTCCTCACCTCCCAGCTTCTCCTCTCCCCCCTCCACCAATTTGATTAGGTCCTGGACCTTAACGCAGGCTGCGATCAGGGGCCCTTCCATTGCACTCTCCTGCACACCTCCTCCCCATCCACCTTCCTACTCACTCACCCTCCCATTCTGCCCCGTCAGCCCACCCAAGTATCTGCTGCATGCAGGACCCAGTGCTGTGATGGGGATAGCCTGGGTGGAGAAGGCCTTGGCCACGTCCCCCTGGAGCCAGCATGTGGCCAGGGAGACAGCACATGGCCCCAGCCCAGGCCAAGAGTCAGGCAGTGGGCGAGCCCAGAGTCGGCTCCTGGAGCCCCTGCTGTGGACCTGCCTCCGGTGATGACCACAGGGACTGAGAGGGTCAAGGGCCTCGAAGGAAAGCCAGTGAAGTTATCTGGCAGGTGGAGGTGGTGGAAGGGCAGCTTGCGGGAGGGTGCCGGACTGGAGGGGGCTGACGCCTTCACGGGTGTGGAAGGCAGGAAGGTTCTAGAAGGCAGAGGAGAATCGATCCCTGGGTGTCCTCGAAGGCCTGGCTAAGGAAGTTGGGGGTTTCCACTGCCCCAAGCGTGTCTGGCTTGCTCATGCCCCACTTGCCTTGCGCATGCTCTTCCCTTTGCCTGAAATGCCCTTTCTCCAGTGTCTGCCTGGGGAACTCCTGTTCATCGCTCAAGATCAGTGCAGGACTGCCTTCTCAGAGGGGCAAAGGGGAACAGAGGTGCCAGTTGCCATGCCAGTCGTCTCCACCTGTGTCCTTGTATTGACTCCTCTCTGCAGTCTAGCCAGGGCTGAAGTGATCGGGGAGGGGGCTGTCTCCATTTTGCAGATGAGGAAACTGAGGCTCAGCGATGTGAAGGCCCTTGTCCAAGGTCACACAGCTGCCAAGTAGCAAAGCCAGGATTGGAACCGAAGCAGCAACTTTCTGCCCTCCTCAACCTGCTCTTGGCGGGGGGGTGGGAGGGGGGGGCTCTCCCGGCTCCGCCTCCCCCCTTGCATGGCCGAGTCCTGGTGCGAAGCTACAGTTTCCTTATTGTCACCAGCTGTTTGTGTCTGCTTCCCCCCTAAACTGGGAGCTGCTGGAGGGTGGCTCTCTGGTGCACCTCACTTCTGGGTCCCCATAGCACCTGTAACTCAGCACAGTGGCGGGTGCCCAGCAGGTGATGGTGAACAGGATGAATGAACAGCAGTGACAATGTCACCATTTCTTGTGCTCTCTGTGTGAGCTGGGCCCTGTGCTGAGTGCTTGAAGTTGCGTTATTTTATTTACGCATCACCATAGCCTCGAGAAATGGGAAGTCTTACTTGCACCATTTTACAGATGAGGAAACTGAGGCCCAAAGAGGTGAAATAACTTACCCAAGGTCACATGGCTAGTAGTGGCAGAGCTGGAAGACTAGGCCGGCCCTCCGACCCATGATCCTTTCAGGAAGGCTCAGTGGAGGTGCAGCAGAGGCCACAGGAGGGAGAGGCCCGTGCAGGGGAGGGGCGTCAGCAGGATGGCTCTGAAGTCCTGGTGGAGTCTCTACCAAGCGTCTCAGACTGGGGTGACAGCTGGGGCAGAGCTGTGGAGGCAGGAAGGGCTCGGAGAACTTTGGTTCTGCCTTTTTCACCTGGATTCAGAGAGTAGCCCCATGCTTGCCTTTTTCCAGCCCTTTCCCTCCACTCTTGTTGCCTTCCGGGGAGGGTGGGCTGGGGGAGGTTTGACCAGGAGGCTGGGGCTGCCAGGAGGCCTGGAAGTGATGGAATCTCATTCAGGGAAGACCCTGGGGTAGCTGATTGGGAGATGGGGGTGGGTGGATTGGGAGCCCCTCCTCATGTCACAATGCTCCAATGGGAGATGGGGGTGGGTGGATTGGGAGCCCCTCCTCATGTCACAATGCTCCAATGCTCCTTCGCTTAGACGTCAGAGATGGTGGCTGAGCGCGGTGGCTCACGCCTGTAATCCCAGCACTTTGGGAGGCTGAGGCAGGAGGATCGCTTGAACCCAGAAGTTTGAGACCAGCCTGGGAAACATAGGGAGACCTGGCCTCTACAAAATATAAAAATAAATTAGCTAGGTGTGGTGGCGCATGCCAGTGGTCCCAGCTACTCAGGAGGCTGAGGCAGGAGGATCGCTGGAACCAGGAGTTGAAGGCTGCAGTGAGCCATGATCGTGCTACTGCACTCCAGCCTGGGTGACAGAGCAAGACTCTGTCTCAAAAAAAAGAAGTGAAGGAGGGAGGTGTAGGTGGGGGGCTGGTATTAGTAGGAGAGGAGAGGGAAAGGGATTTGGGGGGCGGGGCTTGGTAGGAGATGGGCCACCTGAATTTAAGGTGTTTGAGTCTCACACCTCATCCTGGGGACCCACCTGCATGCACGTCCTTCCGCCATCAGTGCTCAGGGCCTATTACTGTGCAGTGCCTCCCCCACCCTGTAAGAGTGGGGGGCTTTCTGAATCTAGCATGGGGCCCAGGCACGTGTGGAGGCTGGGCTGGCTGTCAGGGCAGTAGAGAGCTAGAGGAGGAACCCGTCTGTGGATGGGGTCTGGCCAAGTGGGGGTCCTCGCAGTAGCAGACCCAGAGATCCCCCGCCATGGATCTTGCTGCCACATGGCCCTGGGTCCTGGTATTCTGGGTATTGTGTGGCCCTGGGTGTGAGGAAGCCCTCTGGGGCTGAGGTCTGACTGCCTCAAGCTCCCTCATCTGACATCCTAGTCTCAGGAGTCAGGGCCCCTCCTGGGTCTGACTCTGGGTTGCTCCCTGAACTGCCCCTTCCTCCCACCCAAATTTCAGGAGCTTCTTTTGGGAGTTTTCTGGCAGGCACTTCTGGGCAACAGCGCCTCAGCTGGCCTCTGCCTCCTTGCCCCCGGCATGGCGGCAGGGGGCACCTCGGGAGTCTAGAGCCTCGGGGTCCTGCCTTCATGCTCTCCTCCAGAGACCTGTGCTGGCTTCACCCCTGCCTCGCTCCTCCCTCATCCCACAGACCATGTGCTCCAGGTCTTGGGGCTTGGCAATTGACCTCCTGGCCACTGCCCACCTGGCCAGCCTCAGCTGTGGTGCACCAGCTCAGCGGCCATCCCCAGAGTGCCCTCCCAACCAGTCCCAGCAGCCCAAGGGAGCGAATGTTAGTGCCCACGCTGGCACATGTCCCAGGTTCCAAAGCTGCCGTGCCCCTGAGCCACACGCCACCCTGGCTGGCCCCAAGGATTAGGGCCCCAAAAGAGGATCCTGAGGCTCAGAGAGGTGAAGTCAGTTGCTTGAGGTCACACAGCTGGTGACCAGCAGTTGTGAAAAATCATGGCTCTGGGACTCTTGGCCCTTCTTCTAGCCATGGGTGGGAAGGCTTCCCTTCCTTCCCTGCTTGCTGCCCACCTGATGAGGACCAGACCCGGGGGAAGGTGCTGGATGCCGTAGAACTCCTCTCCCTGATGGCTTGATGCTGCTGTGACTGGTGACCGCAGCCACCGGAGGCAGCTTTGAGCCTCCCAAGCCCTTGACATGGGAAGATGGGGATTGATATCTCCATTTCACAGGTGGGCAAACTGAGGCTCAGATGATCATCACAGTCATTATCTCAGTTTACTCTGAGCCCAGCATGACGCTCACTGTTTACACACTTTGCCTGCGAGGGAGATTCTGTGAATGTTGTCTGCTTTTTACATATGAGGAAACTAAGACTCAGAGAGGGCAGGGTACTTGACCAAGATAACACAGCAAATCCTTGTTGGAGACTGGGACTGTGCTGCTTTGGTTTTTAAAAACGTTTTGAAGAGTAGGAAGGGTCACTGTGGAAATACCAATTTAGTTGTTTTTATTTTTATTTTTTAGCTAAATCCAGATCTAACAGCTGATGCATGTTGTGCTGGGCTCTGATCTGGCTTTTTTTTTTTTTTTTTGAGACCGGATCTTGCTCTGTGGCCCAGGCTGGAGTGCAGTGGTGCGATCTTGGCTCACTGCAATCTCTACCTCCTGGGTTCAAGTGATTCTCCTGCCTCAGCTTCCCAGCTTCCCAAGTAGCTGAGATTACAGGCACGCACCACCATGCCCAGCTAATTTTTATATTTTTATTAGAGACGGGGTTTCGCCATGTTGCTGGGCTGGTCTCGAACTCCTGACCTCAAGAGATCCATCCACCTTGGCCTCCCAAAGTGTTGGGATTACAGGCGTGAGCCACCGTGCACTGTCTGTTCTGGCATTTTATATCCTGGGAGGGAGACATGCTAACCCTGCAGATGAGGAAACTGAGACTGGCGAGTGTGGTGTGGAGGGGCCAAGGTCAGACAGCCAGCAAGTGGTGAGCTGGGATGGTGTCTAGGGCAGTCCAGCACTGGAGCCCATTCCCTCAGACCCCTCTAAATCAGGGGCCAGGCTGAGACTGGACCTTGGGTCCTTCAGTAAAATTGGAGTGCATCTCATCTCTCTCCCTGCCCCTTGTGAAATGAAACCTCCAGACTAGACCATGAAACCCCAGACTCACAGGTGGGCTGACTCTGGGGAGCTGGGAGCCCTGCTCGCTGAAGTCGGGTAGCATCAGCTGCACTCCTCTCGCTCTTGGGCCCTGCTTGGCTGGCCTCCGAGCACAGGCCTCCTGCCAGCCTTCCACTCTGGGTGGCTGGAGACTCCCCAGAGGCCGGCCAGCCTGCGGACTGCAGCTTTGTCAAACGGCCTCAATTTTTAGCATCTGGTCTTAGACCTTGGCCCCTTCCCGCTGTGGCCTGTCCTCTGACCCTGCCCTGCAGCCTCCTCTTTCATCTGCCACAGGCTTTCCCAAAGGTCTCAGCCTCTCTGGGGCCTGGGGAGGCCCTACTGTGCCTGGCTGTGGACAGTCAGGGGCCCTGCTTCTCACTCTTGCTCTGCCATTCATTGACCATGTGGCTTTGGGCAAATCACTGGCCTGTCTGTGTCTCATTTTCCCCCACTGGTAAATGGAGGCTTTGAACTGAAAGATCTCAGAGAGCTGTTTTCTGTGATTTGAGTCCTTGCTTTGTAGCTTTGGGCAAGTCCCTGCACCTCTCTGTCCCTCAGTTTCCCCAACTCTCTAAAGAAAGTGCTGGCCAGGCGCGGTGGCTCACTCCTGTAATCCCAGCACTTTGGGAGGCCGAGGTGGGCAGATCACTTGAGGTCAGGAGTTCGAGACCACCCTGGCCAACATGGTGAAACCCCGTCTCTACTAAAAATACAAAAATTAGCTGGGCATGGTGGGGCTTGCCTGTAATCCCAACTACTCAGGAGGCTGAGGCAGGAGAATCGCTTGAACCTGGGAGGTGAAGTTTGCAGTGAGCCGAGATCGCGCTGTTGCACTCCAGCCTGGGTGATAGAGCAAGACTCCATCTCAAAAAAAAAAAAATAAATAAATAAAGTGCTGGGCTACTCTGGCCTGGGTGCTGTGTGTCCCTGCGCTGATCGCTTGACATTTCTGAGCCAGTTTCTTCATCTGGGGCCTGGAGCCCTGCCTTCCTCCCTTGCAGGGTGGCCTTGGGGGTCAGTGGGAGAGACAAGTGTGGACACCCCGGGTGGGTGTACAACAAGGAGGTGGGTGGGGATTTGGGGCATCCAAAGGCTTCTTTCCTTGAGGTGGGTCTTGCCTCCTTACTCCCGGGCCCTCCCTCCAGTGACCCCATATGGCTTGCCCCCCTGCCCGAGTGTGTGTGTAGCCATCACAGAGCCAAGACAGGCCACACAGCCCCAGTCACACCCCCTTGCCTCCATCAGGAGGGGACACAACACCTTCTGGCTCACTTCGAGCCATCCGGCTGAACCCCAGTGTCTCAGGTGCTCACCTGTCCTCCGACAGGTCCCTGGAGAGCTCCCCAAGCCCTGCTCCCTCCTGGCCTCAACTTCTCCATCTTCTATATGGGCTGAAGAATATGGCCAGGGGCAGCTCAGAAGAAGTGGGAGCCAGGGATCCAGGTTCATGTTCAGATTGTGTGACTGTAGGCAAGGGCCTTTCTCTCTCTGGGCCCTGGCGGTGGGTGGGGGCCACCCTGCCTGCCGTGTGTCTTCTCAGGGTCCTGGTGAAGTACAAAAGTGGCCTTGGATTGAGAAGAGCCCAGCAAGCTGTCAAGCCCTGCTGCAACCTGCAGGGGGTGCTCCTATCTGGGAGTCAGGAGCCTGGGCCTGGCTGTGTGACCTTGAGCAAAGAGGCCTTTGCTTCTCTGGCCTCAGTCTTCCCAGCTGTACAGTGGGAATGAGAGGGGGCTGGACCCTAGTTCCCAGGTCTCCCTGCCCATTGACCTCTCCTCACTCCCTGTGGACCCCGTCCCTGTCCCCTTGGTTGCTTTGGATGTGAGGCCTCTGTGGCTGCCCCCTCGTCCCCTGTCCCCAGCACCGCCTGGCTCTCCCGCTCTCTCCCCTGCTCTTTCTGCCACTCTCCGCCTCTCACCACCCCCATCTCTGCCTCTTCTCTCCTGTTGGGCTCTCGCTCTCTCCTCCCTCCTCTGTGTCTCTGGACCCCCGCTCCAGCCAGACCTGGTTCACATTCAGATGGCTGCAAAGGTACTTCCGCCCCTCCCCGCTCCCGCCCAGGCCCAGGGGACCCGACCACGCCGGGAGCTCCTCCTGCCCCATCCCCATCACACCCCCCACTCCTTCTCCTCACTTTCGCATAGAAGTGCCCTGGGCATTGGGGCTCTGCCACCTCACCCCCTCTGACAGGGCTCACTGTGTGACTTTGGGCAAGTCCCAGCCCCCTCTGGCCTCAGTTTCCCCCTGCAGATGGGTAGGCTGGAGGAGGAGGCCTGTAGTTTTCAGCCGAGGAGCCCTTTAGGTGTGACCCGTGATTTGGGACAGAGGCAAGCCTTGCTCTAGTTTGCAGGGTTGGGGCCTGGATGGTCACTGGGTCCCAGCAGGGCCCCTGCTTGCCTCCACCCAGGTCTCACCAGCTCCCAGGAGCGGGCTTCCGAATCTCAGAGCATGGGGACACTTTGTAGGTCTCACTTGACTTTCTCTCAGCCAGGAATCTCTTCTATTACAACCTTACTTGCCCGCAGAGACAGGGGGTTCCCTCCCTCCCTCCCAAGGCAGCTCTCGGCATCTTGAGATGTCTTGGTACATCTGAAAGGAAGTGAATTTCTTCCTGTCCCGGGACTCCTCCCCTATGGATTTGAGCCTCAGATGACCAAGGCCAGTCCTGCCCTGGTCCAAGACAAAGTCCATCTGATCCAGCTTTGGCAAAAAGGCGTCTGCGCCAGGGAGGGGAGGAGTTCCAGGCCAGCTGGACCTGGCATGCTGCGGGGACTCACGCTGGCCCCACCACCTCCCTGGGCCTTCCTCAGCCACTAGAGCCCTGAGCACAGCACCTAGGAGGATGGTGGGCACCGGGCTTGTGGCTGACGGCTCCCTTCTCCTTTCCTCCCTCCTTCTGTCCCTGCTCAGAGAGGGAGACTGGTGGCTGGCCCACTCGCTCAGCACAGGACAGACAGGCTACATCCCCAGCAACTACGTGGCGCCCTCCGACTCCATCCAGGCCGAGGAGTGAGTACCGTCTCTGGCTGCCTCTACCCGTCGTCCCTGGACACTGCCAGTGCAGAGTGCCTCTCCTGGGCTGGGGTGGGAGGTCTGGCTGTCCAGCGCCCCAGCCATATCCAGGGAGAAGCACTGTGAGTGGGCAGAAGCCCGGACAGTCAGCACCATCCTCCGTCCTCCCACCCCCAGGTGGTATTTTGGCAAGATCACCAGACGGGAGTCAGAGCGGTTACTGCTCAATGCAGAGAACCCGAGAGGGACCTTCCTCGTGCGAGAAAGTGAGACCACGAAAGGTACGAGCGCTCTTGCTGGCCAGCGGATACTGAGTCTTCTGTGAGTGGTTTGAGCTGGGTGTTGTGGAATGAGCAGGAGTTTGGTTTGTGGAGTAGGGAGGGAAGAGCCTTCCGGGTGGAGGGAATGGCAGGATCAAAGTCAGGGAGGTGCAATTGAGGAACGCTGAGTAATCCGCGGTGGCCAGATGTCCAGAGAAAGATGAGGCTTAGTCTCTCTGGCCTCAGTTTTCTCAGATAAAAGATGAACATAGGTTGTCTGGAGGTCTGAGTGTCACACAGTAACAGGCTCGTTCCCAGGGTAGGTGCTGCTACAATGAGCCCCGCTTCTTCCTCTTCCCCAGGGGTCCCTGGGCTGCACTGGATGCTGGAGGCTGGCTTTGCCCTCCCCCAGCTGCAGTCCTGGTCCCTGCCCCTCTCCTGTCCCTCCCCTGAGCCAGAGAATGAAGACCATCCCCTTTCTCTCCAGCCCCTCTGAAAGTGGGTTGCAGGCGCCCGTCACCATGGCAACCAAGCTGAGCTGCTTCCTGTGGGCCTGGGGCTCAGCGGGAGATGGGGAGCAGAGTATCCATGTCGAGCCGTGCATTTACGAGCAGTCGTGCAGCCATGTGCGGGTGTGCACGCTGTGTGTACATCTGGGCGTGTGTGTGTGTGCATGTGGGGTGGAATTGTCTGTGTGTTGCTGTGTGGGAATGGACTGCTGTGGTTTGTCGGGTGTCTGAGGGCCTAGGGAGTGTGTACTTGTGTGAGCGTGTGGCTACTGGGCACGGGCATGCCTGTGCGTGTATGGACATGTGGCTGGGGTTGGCTTCAGCCTCAGGCCTGTGGCTTCCACATGCACCCTCCCGGGCCATCAGTAGAAAATCATGGTTGCCTAAGGCAGGCTTTGAGTCCCCGGATGTGGGTTTGAGCCCCAGCCCTGTCTCTGGTTTGCTGGGTGACCCCAGGCTGGCCACTTCCCTCTCTGGACCTCATTTCTTCTGTACGCTGGGATTGTAATCTCCTGAAGATCGCAGAGGGGGAGGTCTGTGGGCTAGGATGGCTGGGCTTCCCCCATGCCCATGCACTGCCTGGCCAGGCTCCTGAGAAGGCCTGTCCCTGGCAGCTGGAGCCTCTGCCCGTGCCTCCGGGGCTCAGCCTTGTTCCCCGATGCCATTTGGGCGTCTCTTGGCCTCTGGTCCTACCCAGGCCTGCTGGATGGGAGGAAACTTTTCCGGCCAAAAGCTTTTCTATGCTCAAGGGAAAGAGGGGAGGCACGAGGGCTGGCCCCGTTTGACCCAGGCAGCCTTCAGGCCACACCCAGCCCGTGGTCTCCTGCCCACGACGGCCAAAGCCTCTGCCAACCACCCCCTCCCGCCTGAGCCTGGGCCTGTCTTCAGCAAGGAGGTTGGGGGGACATGGACAGTGCCCCCGCAAGCTGATCCAGAGAGGGAAAGCAGTTAGGCCAGGGCCACACAGCCACAGGGAGCCACTCACAGGCTCCCAGCAAACAGTTATTGAGTGCCCAGTGTGTGCCGGGCCCTTCTATATGTGGTTGCATGGAATCTCCCCAGCAGCCCTGGGAGCACCCGCATTGTGCAGAGGAGGAAACTGAGGCCCAGATAGGGCCAGCAACCCCTCCAAGTCTCATAGCTAGGATGCGCACCTGGGATATGGAGGTCTTGCTGGGGCCAAGGGTGCGTGGCAGGACGTACTAATCAAGTGTCTCTTGGGTCCCTTGGCCCTGCCTCTGTGGCTGCCCCGGGGCTGGCTGTTGAGAGACAGGGTGGGCCTGGGGCCCCGCCTGGGCCTCCCTTCCCTCCAATGTCAGGCAGGCACAGAACGGTGTCCAGAGCAGCGGCCTGCGGGGGGAGAGGGCATGGCGGTCACGGCTCCCCTCGGTGCCCCGCAGGTGCCTACTGCCTCTCAGTGTCTGACTTCGACAACGCCAAGGGCCTCAATGTGAAGCACTACAAGATCCGCAAGCTGGACAGCGGTGGCTTCTACATCACCTCCCGCACCCAGTTCAACAGCCTGCAGCAGCTGGTGGCCTACTACTCCAGTGAGCCAGCCTCGGAGGGCGGGCGGGCAAAGCCTCAGCTGCAGACCCTGGGGAGGGGCCTTGGAGCCTAGAAGGGTGGGGACTTCTGTTATCCTGCTCCTCTCCCCACTTCCCCCTCCCCCTTCCCTTCCTCTCTCCTCCCTTTTCCCTCCTTTCCTTGTCTCCTTCTTCTTCCTCTTCTTTCCCCCAGCCCCCCTCCTCCCTGTCCCCCTCTCTCCCTGCTCCACGCAGTGTCCCACTGCCCGCCTTTCTCTGCAGCTGGCTGGTATGGAGGGGGCTGCCCTGAGGAGCCCCAGAGTAAGCTGGAAGGGAGGGGACAGAGGCTGGTGTCATTTGTCTCTGTAGCCCTAGGACCGGTCTGAACCGGTTGCTGGGAGAGGAGGAGGGGGCGGCCAGATCGATTGCAGCAAAGAGGGAAGAGAGCGGCAGAGGGAGCTCGCGGGGCTTGCGTGCTGGGTGAGGGCTCGGGCGTGGGCTCAGTGCTGTAGCCCACCCACCTGGGCATCCGGAGCTGACTGCAGTGTCAGGGGCCTGTGGGTGCCTGTGTGCCCGTGTGTCTGTGGCACACATGGCCTCTGTGCACAGGTGTTGGTCCACTCCCCACCCCGAGCCTCCTCCTCCTCTCAGCTTGGCCTCCTGACTTCCTCTGGGATCACCCGCCACTCTCTGTCTCTTCGGCCACCACTGTGTGGCTCATTCTGAACCCCTTTCCCTCAGATCAGAACTCTCCACGGGCTGTCTTGGAATCTTGGGATAAAGACCCCCACCGGCCCCTGAGTGGTCTAATCCTAACTGCCTCCCCACCTCCGCCTGGTGCCACCCTTCCCCACCTGCTCCCTGCGCCCCTTTGTCCTCCGCTTCTCCAGCCCTGCAGCTGTTCTTTCCTCAGAGCCTTTGCTCTGGCTGTGCCCCTGCCTGGAGGGCTCTTCCCTACTTAACCCCTCACCGTCCTGCACATCCAAGCTCAGTTGCTGCTTCCTCCAGGAAGCCTTCCAGGCCCCTCCTGCTGTTGCGCGAACAGCTCTCCAGTCACATTCACATCTGTGGTCCTGGGAGGTGATTAGGGAAGTGGGGCTCCTCCCTGGACTCTGAGTTCCTGAGGGCAGGTTCCCTGGACATGTTCCCTCCCCGCAGGGTTCCTGGCACCCCCTACTGTCTGCTGAATGACTGACTGAATGACTGACTCAGCAGATGCATAAAGCACTGTGGGCCTGTGTGGGGGTGGGGCTGTGTGCAC
This sequence comes from Pan paniscus, assembly GCF_029289425.2. NCBI lineage: Eukaryota > Metazoa > Chordata > Mammalia > Primates > Hominidae > Pan > Pan paniscus. The sequence goes on from NC_073270.2 coordinate 43,124,712, forward strand.
ACAGATGTAGATGCCTGGCTTTGAGGGCACCCTGCGTGTCCCCTGAAATCTGTGTGCATCTGGCATGTAGGGCGACACACACTGAGGGGCAGGGAGGCCCCAGGGCAGAAGACCCGCCTAACTGCTCCTCCTGCCTCCTCCTCAGAACACGCCGATGGCCTGTGCCACCGCCTCACCACCGTGTGCCCCACGTCCAAGCCGCAGACTCAGGGCCTGGCCAAGGATGCCTGGGAGATCCCTCGGGAGTCGCTGCGGCTGGAGGTCAAGCTGGGCCAGGGCTGCTTTGGCGAGGTGTGGATGGGTAAGGCCTGGCCCCTGCCCTCGGGAGAGGCATCCACCCCCCACCCCGTGTGGCAGCTCCGGGCTCCTTTGGTCCCTTTGCCTTTAGCTGCCTCTGCTGGATGACGGGGCCCTGTTGTAAATCTGGAGCTCCCCAGCAGTGGCTGGCACCGAGTTGGGTTGTGGCCACCCAAGCACTGTGCCCCGGACCGTGGAAACCATAGTGCCTGATTCCAAGATCCGCACAGGGCTGGGCATTGCACAGACCTGCTGTGTAGGCTGGGCCCGGTGGCCTCACTCAGAGCCTCAGTCTTCCCGACTGTGAATGGGGCTGGTGACAGTGGGACCTATGGGAGACTGTGGAGACCCTGACCCAGTGCGTGTCCACACACTAGCTGTTCGCCATGGAGAGAGAAGCCCGGCTCACAGGAGGGAGTGCTGGGAAGCTTAGGTCTGGCATGGTCTGGGCCTGTTAGCGATTTCCCGTCTAACCCTGGAGAAACAGCAAAGCATGAGCACCGTGCAGCCCTGACAAAACCCAGGCCCCTCTTCCACCGGATGCTTTCTGCTCACACGGAGGGACCGGAGGCCAGGGTGGAGGAGAGACGGCAGTTGTAACCCCGTAAGCCCATGGTGCTAGCGGGGATCACGGTGCGCTGTTTTCAAGGTGGTTTCATCTGAGCCTCATCTCCACTCACTCCCACTGCCTCCACGTTCCGCCCTCCAGAGGGCTGATGGAGGAGAGCAGAGCGGCCTCCTGGGTGGAAGGCACTGCAGGGACAGAGGCCTGGAGGCTGGAGGTCAGGCTGTCCGGGAAGGGGAGGCGTGGGCTTTGAGCTGGTGAGAGGGGAGAGGGGTGAGAAGCCAGGGTGTGGGCACAGCCACAAAGTGAGGACTTGAGCAAAACCTGGGTGAATGCACAGCGTCAGCCATTATGGTGGCTGCAAAACTCATTTCTGGCTTGGGTGAGAGGTGCTGTCCCTGGGAAGGGCCTCACTTCCTCCCTGGGTGCTCCAGGTCGACTCATGAAGTGCCACATGCAGATGGCCTGAGCCAGGAGGGCCACAGAGATTGGCCTGAGCCCCAACCCTCGGACGGAGGCCCAGCGACTGGGAAGAACAGGCCCAAGGTCACACATCAAAGGAACCTCGAGGCCCACTGGGACAAGAACCTGGATTAAACATGCTGGTCTAGAATGCAGCTTCCCCCAGAGCCCCACAGTTAGAAAAGCAGTTAGTAGTGAAATGATAACCACATTACTTACTGAGCCCTCACGGTGGGGCTGGCCCAGTGGTTAAAATCTCATTCAATCCTCAAACAGCTCCACGGGTAGGCACTATGGAATCCCCATTTTCCAGATGAGATAACTGAGGCTTAGAGAGGGGAACTGACTCTCCTATGGTCTCTCTGCTGGCAGGAGGCGGAGGTGAGAGGCTCTGGCCAGCCTGACCCCCAAGCCCTCATGCTTAGGACAGTGTCTCATTTTGGGGGGCGGGTGGGCTCCAGAGGTGACCTCTTGTTCTGGCAACAGCCTTAGAAATCCCTGGGCCAGCTCCACATCACCCCTGGCTTCCACCAGTACACATTGCATTTGCTAACACATGAGGCACGTTCAAAGTCCTGCTCAGAGGGAACATGACTAACCCAGAAGTGACACCAGTTGAGTTGGAACCTTGGTCCCCTATCTGTCTAGGCTAATAAGCTGCTTTTTAAGACTCTTTTTTTTTTTTAGACAGGATCTCACTCTGTCACCCAGGCTGGAGTGCAGTGGCGCAGTTTCGGCTCACTGCAACCTCTGCCTCCCAGGCTCAAGCCATTCTCCTGCCTCAGCCTCCCGAGTATCCAGTATTACAGGCACGCACCACTACCACCTAGCTAATTTTTGTATTTTTAGTGGAGACAGGGTTTCACCATGTTGGCCAGGCTGGTCTTGAACTCCTGACCTCAAATGATCCACCCGCCTCAGCCCCCTAAAGTGCTGGGATTACAGGCGTGAGCCACCACGCCCAGCCTGGACATTCTTAATAATCACAGTCCCGACAACAGCTACTGGTTCTTGAGCATTTAATCCTAGTAACAATGCCATGAGGCGCACCCTGTCATTGTACCCATTGTACAGATGGGGAGACTAAGGCTCAGAAAGGGCCCAGGCTTTGACTGGGTTTGTCACATGGCTGTGGAGGCCACAGCTGACACTGGCGCCCAGGTGGGCAGATCCTGGATCCCTGTGTGGTAGGAGTTGGGGGGCTCCACTGAGTCAGCCTGCATCCCTCCTCAACAGGGACCTGGAACGGTACCACCAGGGTGGCCATCAAAACCCTGAAGCCTGGCACGATGTCTCCAGAGGCCTTCCTGCAGGAGGCCCAGGTCATGAAGAAGCTGAGGCATGAGAAGCTGGTGCAGTTGTATGCTGTGGTTTCAGAGGAGCCCATTTACATCGTCACGGAGTACATGAGCAAGGGTGAGTCCTGGGCGGCCGGGGCAGGGGGCAGGGGCACTCTGGACAGGGCAGGGAGCATGAGCCTCATTTCCTCTCATGTCTAGAATGGGCATCTTCAAAGGTGGAATGCAGTAGAGCCAAATTCTCTGTTGCCCGGGCCGGAGTGTGGTGGTGCAATCATAGCTCACTTCAGCCTCAACCTTCCAGGCTCAAGCAGTGCTCCCACCTCAGCCACCCAAGTAGCTGGGACCACAGGTGTGTGTCACCAGGCCCAGTTAATTTTTTATTTTTTGTAGAGATGGGACCCTATGTTGCCCAGGCTGGTCTCGAACTCTTGGGCTCAAGCAGTCCTCCCACTTCCACCTCCCAAAGTGCTGGGATTACAGGTGTGAGCCACAGTAATTTTTAAACTAATTAGTTATTTTTCAAAATTCCACTTTTTGGAGGTATAGTTTACATATGATAAAATACACCCCTTTTAAGTGTTCAGTTCAGTGGGTTTTAACAACTGGATTTACTGTGTACCCCTAACCATAATGAAGATATATAACATCTCCATCACCCAGAAAGTTCCTCATGCCCTTTGCAGACAGTACCCTCCAGCCCCAAACCCAAGCACCCACTGATTTGCTTTCTGTCATTATAAATTTGTTTTGTTTATTCTAGAATTTCATACATGGAATCTTTTACATCTGGGATGCATCTTTTTTTACTTTTTACATTTCAATTTTTTATTTTTTGAGATGAGGTCTTGCTATGTTGCCCAGGCTGGAGTGCAGTGGCTTGATCATAGCTCACTGCAGCCCTGACCTCCCAGGCTCAATTGATCTTCTCATCTCAGCCTCTCAAGTAGCTGGGACTACAGGTGCACAACATCCTGCCCAGCTACTTTTTTTTTTTTTCGTATTTTTTGTACAGACAGAGACTTACTGTGTAGCTCAGGCTGGTCTCAAACTATTGGGCTCAAGCGATCTTCCCGCCTCGGCCTCCCACAGTGCTGGGATTGCAGGCAGGAGCCACTGCTCCCGGCCTGAGATGCATCCTTGTTGCATCTCCCAGCAGTTTGTTCCTGTTGTTGCTGAGCAGGACTCCGCTGTCTGCATTAGCACAGTTTACCTGTTCACCTGGAGGTGGACTTCTGCTTGTTTCCCATCCTGCTTGCCTTTTGAGTGACAAGCACTGAGTGAGACTTTATTCAGAGATGAGTTTACGTAAAATCTGCTGTGCTGGTTAAAGCAAGGCCAGCCGCCTGGGAGGACGGGTTTTGGGAATCACTGCATCCTGGCAGAGGGACAGGGCAGGAGCTGGAGCTGGGTCTCTCTCTGCCCAGGGAGTTTGCTGGACTTTCTCAAGGGGGAGACAGGCAAGTACCTGCGGCTGCCTCAGCTGGTGGACATGGCTGCTCAGGTGAGTCAGCCCCTCCCGCCTCCCCACACCCTTGGTCCTCAAGCACCCAGACCCATCTGGTGCAGCCAGTTCTGGCCTCTTGAGTGCCCCCTCCAAGAAGCCTGCCTTGATTGCCTCCACACTCACTGATCTTGCCGCATGTATTTACCAGGTCTGCTTACAGGTGCCCTGAGGGGTGATTCTGGGCAGCAGAAGGCCCTTACCTGGGCATCAGGGGTCACTGACTTACTGTGGGACCTCGGGCCTCAGTTGTCGTCTCTGTAAAGGTCATTTAGTCGCTTAGCAGACGTGTTCATGCTTGCTGTAGGCAGTGGTCAACAAGCCTTTTTTTTTTTTATTTAATCCTCATCACGACCAGGAGTGACGAGGATTGGCTGTTACTCCCATTGGACGGATGAGAAAACTGAGGCTCAGAGAGGGGACTTGGGCAGCAGGCAGGACCTGGCACTCATCTGTGTCTGGGTCCGCTGGGGCCTCTTTCCCTGGTCACCTCGCTTTCCTGGCTGCATCTGATCTCGTGCCTCCCCTTTGACCTTTGCCCTCTGCCCTCTGCTCTGTGCCCTGTGCTCCCTACTCCCGTAGAGCACTGCTCCTGCTTTCGATGCCAACAGCATTTACTGTGAACTGACCTCACTTGCCTGAAGAAGTGTGGGGAGGGTGGGGAAGGGGTGGTTGGCTCTCCAGCCCCAGAGTGCTCTGTGGCCCTGGGAGGGCATGGGTGGCATCTAAGCCAGGCTCCCACGGTTCCGCCTGCAGATCGCCTCAGGCATGGCGTACGTGGAGCGGATGAACTACGTCCACCGGGACCTTCGTGCAGCCAACATCCTGGTGGGAGAGAACCTGGTGTGCAAAGTGGCCGACTTTGGGCTGGCTCGGCTCATTGAAGACAATGAGTACACGGCGCGGCAAGGTGGGCAGGGGCTGTGTGGTATGTCGCGCTTGGCCTGGGACAGGTCACGTCCCGCTCTGAGCCTCAGTTTTTTCCTCAGCTGTCATTCCTCATGGTGCTTATCTAGCAGAGCGGTCATGACAGGAGGTCAGAGCTGCCCTGACCTTTCTCGTTCCTGCAGGTGCCAAATTCCCCATCAAGTGGACGGCTCCAGAAGCTGCCCTCTATGGCCGCTTCACCATCAAGTCAGACGTGTGGTCCTTCGGGATCCTGCTGACTGAGCTCACCACAAAGGGACGGGTGCCCTACCCTGGTAAGAAGGTCCTCATGGCCTGTCTCTGGTCCCTGAATCCCTCTGCCCTGGTGGCCTTGGGCAAGTCATGACTCCTGCTGGGCCTGTTTCCCCATCCGTAAAACAAAGAAGTTGAGCGTCTGATGTTAGGCTCTCTCGATGGTCCATGCTCTCAGCTTCGGGGACAGGACTTATCTATGGTCACACCCAACCTGTCCTAGGCAGGAAGCCCTCGCTGCCCTCCCCATCAGCTTCCCCCACCCCACTTTCCTCACCGGAGCCGGGCTCCCCATGCCTCGGTCTGCCCACAGGGATGGTGAACCGCGAGGTGCTGGACCAGGTGGAGCGGGGCTACCGGATGCCCTGCCCGCCGGAGTGTCCCGAGTCCCTGCACGACCTCATGTGCCAGTGCTGGCGGAAGGAGCCTGAGGAGCGGCCCACCTTCGAGTACCTGCAGGCCTTCCTGGAGGACTACTTCACGTCCACCGAGCCCCAGTACCAGCCCGGGGAGAACCTCTAGGCACAGGCGGGCCCAGACCGGCTTCTCGGCTTGGATCCTGGGCTGGGTGGCCCCTGTCTCGGGGCTTGCCCCACTCTGCCTGCCTGCTGTTGGTCCTCTCTCTGTGGGGCTGAATTGCCAGGGGCGAGGCCCTTCCTCTTTGGTGGCATGGAAGGGGCTTCTGGACCTAGGGTGGCCTGAGAGGGCGGTGGGTATGCGAGACCAGCACGGTGACTCTGTCCAGCTCCCGCTGTGGCCGCACGCCTCTCCCTGCACTCCCTCCTGGAGCTCTGTGGGTCTCTGGAAGAGGAACCAGGAGAAGGGCTGGGGCCGGGGCTGAGGGTGCCCTTTTCCAGCCTCAGCCTACTCCACTCACCGAACTCCTTCCCCACTTCTGTGCCACCCCCGGTCTATGTCGAGAGCTGGCCAAAGAGCCTTTCCAAAGAGGAGCGATGGGCCCCTGGCCCCGCCTGCCTGCCACCCTGCCCCTTGCCATCCATTCTGGAAACACCTGTAGGCGGAGGCTGCCGAGACAGACCCTCTGCCGCTGCTTCCAGGCTGGGCAGCACAAGGCCTTGCCTGGCCTGATGATGGTGGGTGGGTGGGATGAGTACCCCCTCAAACCCTGCCCTCCTTAGACCTGAGGGACCCTTCGAGATCATCACTTCCTTGCCCCCATTTCACCCATGGGGAGACGGTTGAGAGCGGGGATGTGACATGCCCAAGGCCACGGAGCAGTTCAGAGTGGAGGCGGGCTTGGAACCTGGTGCTCCCTCTGTCATCCTCAGGAACCAACAGTTCGTCGGAGGCATCACGGAAAGACTGGGACAGCCCAGGAAACAAGGGGTCTGAGGATGCATTCGAGATGGCAGATTCCCACTGCCGCTGCCCACTCAGCCCAGCTGTTGGGAACAGCATGGAGGCAGATGTGGGGCTGAGCTGGGGAATCAGGGTAAAAGGTGCAGGTGTGGAGAGAGAGGCTTCAATCAGCTTGTGGGTGATGTTTGACCTTCAGAGCCAGCCGGCTATGAAAGGGAGCGAGCCCCTCGGCTCTGGAGGCAATCAAGCAGACATAGAAGAGCCAAGAGTCCAGGAGGCCCTGGTCCTGGCCTCCTTCCCCGTACTTTGTCCTGTGGCATTTCAATTCCTGGCCCTGTTCTCCTCCCCAAGTCGGCACCCTTTAACTCATGAGGAGGGAAAAGAGTGCCTAAGCGGGGGTGAAAGAGGACGTGTTACCCACTGCCATGCACCAGGACTGGCTGTGTAACCTTGGGTGGCCCCTGCTGTCTCTCTGGGCTGCAGAGTCTGCCCCACATGTGGCCATGGCCTCTGCAACTGCTCAGCTCTAGTCCAGGCCCTGTGGCAGGACATACATGGTGAGCCTAGCCCTGGGACATCAGGAGACTGGGCTCTGGCTCTGTTCAGCCTTCGGGTATGTGGTGGATTCTCCCTGGGCCTCAGTGTGCCCATCTGTAAAGGGGCAGCTGACAGTTTGTGGCATCTTGCCAAGGGTCCCTGTGTGTGTGTATGTGTGTGCATGTGTGCGTGTCTCCATGTGCGTCCATATTTAACATGTAAAAATGTCCCCCCGCTCCGTCCCCCAAACATGTTGTACATTTCACCATGGCCCCCTCATCATAGCAATAACATTCCCACTGCCAGGGGTTCTTGAGCCAGCCAGGCCCTGCCAGTGGGGAAGGAGGCCAAGCAGTGCCTGCCTATGAAATTTCAACTTTTCCTTTCATACGTCTTTATTACCCAAGTCTTCTCCCGTCCATTCCAGTCAAATCTGGGCTCACTCACCCCAGCGAGCTCTCAAATCCCTCTCCAACTGCCTAAGGCCCTTTGTGTAAGGTGTCTTAATACTGTCCTTTTTTTTTTTTTTTTTTAACAGTGTTTTGTAGATTTCAGATGACTATGCAGAGGCCTGGGGGACCCCTGGCTCTGGGCCGGGCCTGGGGCTCCGAAATTCCAAGGCCCAGACTTGCGGGGTGGGGGGGGGGTGGGGGTATCCAGAATTGGTTGTAAATACTTTGCATATTGTCTGATTAAACACAAACAGACCTCAGAATTTGATCAACAGTTTATTGAACATCTACTGTGTGCTGGAAAGCGAGATGGGGCGGAATGCGAGAACAAACTACCTCTTGAGGGGTCTTTGGGCAGCACTAGTAGCTGGAGGGCTTCAGGCCAAGGCAGGGGTGACATCAGATTGGAGACAGCTACGGCAGAATGTGGCTGTTTGTGAACATCTGCACCTGTGTTAGGGGGTGAGCACCTGGGAGAAGGACAAGGCACATCACAGGACTTCCCTGAGCATGACAAGTTCAGGACTCAAATGTCCGTGGTGGATGGTAGCAGTGACATTGGGGAGTGGGTGGGGCTGTCAGGCCTGCCTAGAGGAGATCACAAATACACGACGAGAATACCGTTGTGTGTGCTCTTCGTGTGTTTCCTAGGAGTGCAGGGCAGGGGTGCTGGGTCGATCCACAAAAGTCCTGAAAACGCTGAAGAAAAATCCAAAGACCCTTCCCCTCCTCCCTCCTTCCCCACCACCGAAGCACACAGTCTTGAAGGTTGATTTGCAACCGTCTATACGAACACATTTATTTTACACAAATATACATCAGATCACACACCTGTGCACCGGAGTCAACTCTGGCCACGACATTGTTTAATTAAAAACAAATTTCAAAAACTGGACATTTTTCTGTTCAGTATTATTTTCACAAGCCAAACACATCATAGTGTCCAGGTCAGGGTGGCATCTGGAGATCGCAGGGGGCGGGTGTGTGTGTGTGTGTGTGTGTGGGTGTGCGTGTGTCTTAGGAGTAGAGATGGGGTTCTGGATGTGAGGTTGTGGCAGGTGTTCTCTGCTTGCTGGTGGGAGTATACCTGGATGCGTGTGCCTTTGTGTTCATGGGGGTATGTGCGTGGGCTCTGTTTGTTCGCAGACATGGTGCTTGGATGTTTGTGTGTGAGCACTTGTCTAGGTGGTCTGTGAGCCTGGGCTCATGGAAATGCGTCCCAGATGTGTGTGCTTGGGCATTAACGCGATGAGGTGAGCCGGTCCGCTTGCTCTGGCTGTGTGTGCAGAATGTGTGTGTACTGTGTGAACACAGATCCAGGGGCTTCATGAGCCTGTGGGCTCCTGGAGTGTGTGGGCACCGAGGTGTGCAGCTGGGTTCACGTGGATGTGGGTGGGAACAGCATGTGTGCCCGTGGACCTGTGTGAGCTTGGGCTCGCACCCCCAGCGCTGGCCATTCCCGGCGGGACCCACGTGTGCCCGGGGGCGCAGGGCCACGTGCGAGCGCAACCGGGACAAAGCGCTCGCCCGCGCTGCCGCGGCGGGTCAGGCGTGCGCATGCGCATGCGCGGCGCGGCAGGGTCCAACCCCAACCCCGCGCGCCGGGACAGGAGGGACCGGCCACCGCGCGGCCTCTCTCCTCTTCCTTGTCCCTCTGAGTCTTTCTCTCTCTTCCTCTCTCTTGTCTGTCAGTGCCTCTCCAGCCCTCTCTGGCCTTACATCAATTTCCTGTTTCTTCTTTTTTAATTTTTAAAAATTTCAGTAGCTTTTGGGGTTACAAGTGGTTTTTGGTTACTTGGATAAATTATGTAGGGGTGAATTTTGTAGTACACTCGTCACCCGAGTAGCGTACGTTGTACCTAATATGTAGGTTTTTAAAAATCCCACACCCCGCCTTCCTTGCTTTTTTCTTTCTTTCTCTTTCCTTTTCTTTTTCTTTATTTCCCTTTCCCCTCCCTCCCTCCCTTTTTTTGAGATGGAGTCTTGCTCTGTCCCCTAGGCTGGAGTGCAGTGACTCACTGCAACCTCCACCTCCTGGGCTCAAGCCATTCTCCTGCCTCAGCCTCCCGAGTAGATGGAACCACAGCTGTGTGCCCTCATAGCCCGGCTAATTTTTTTTTTTTTTTTTTTTTTTTTTTTTTTTTTTTTTTTTGTAGAGACGGGGTGTTGCTATGTTGCCCAGACTGGTCTTGAACTCCTGGGCTCAGGTGATCTGCCCCCTCCGGCTCCCAAAGTGTAGGGATTACAGGTGTGAGTCACTATGCCTGGCTGATTTTCCTTTTCTTTCTCTATGTGTCTCTCTGTCTCACTGTTGCTAATTTCTGTCTCTTTTCCTCTTTGCCTGGGTGCTGTCTCTCTTTCTCTAGTCCCCACCCTCCCTTTCTGCCTCTCAGATTTTTCTCCCCATCCACCTCTTCACATCTCTGACTCTTCCCAGGCCCTCCCACACCTCCATGCCTTTGCCCAGGCTGTTTTCACCGCTGAGAATGCCCTTTCTTCCCTCTCTACAACCTGGCAAACTCCTATTCATCCTGCAAAGCACATCTCCGAGGCCACAGACCGGCCCTGGGAGCTCTCCCTGACGCCCTGGAATCCTCAGAGCTTGTCAGCCCGCCCACTAGAACAAGCGCTTGAGGGACTGGGTGACGTTCTCCCTAGTGATCCCAGGTCCTGCCACATGGGTAATGTCTGCTCAGGGAAGGCAGGCGGGAAAGTCGCTCTGTCTCTCCCACTCCTGTCTCTGGCTCCTTCTCCGGTTGGGACTTCTTCACTCTGGGCCTGTGTCCAGTTGGCTTGTGCTGGACTCGGTGTGTAAGGGAGACAGAGATAGACACACAGAGATGGAGTGCAGAGGCGAGAGATGTCATCCACTCTGCCTGGGCCACAGTCTCCTGGCCCCACTGTCCCCTCCTTCGGCCCTGTGTAGTGTCCAGGTGTCTCCCGGGGATATGAGACCCCAGGGCTCCATGCCCCCTCAGCCTTTCCTTTCTGCCTTCAGTTGGTTTTACTCTTAATTCTGCATGCATTTTTTTCTTTTTGAGAAAACTAAAATGTTTCCCCCATGACAAAAAAAGAATATATATTCTTTCTGGCAAAATAGGAAAGATACAGGAAAACACAAACCAACCAACCAACCATATTTCATACCCCCTGCTCCACCCCTCCCGCCTGGAGTCTGGGGCATGTCTCCAGGGTGCATGCAGGGTGTGTGTGGTGTGTGGTGAGTGGTGTGTGTAGGGGTGTGCGGCATATGCGTGTCCCTGCTGCTGTTGCCTCCCAGGCTTTTTCCTATGAGCTTCGAAAGTCTCTTTGTTCATCCTCTGCTTCTCTCGTCCCCTCTCTTCCTCCCTCCCTAGTTACATTCTCCAGACCAGACTTCATGCTGGGTGCACGCATGCACAGACACACACACACACACGTACACATGCACACACACACACACGCACACTCTGCATTTTCTATCATCTCTGTCTTCTTTTCCCATTTTTCTCTCGGAGGCTCTGAAACGCTGTGGTTCATAGAGAGAAAAAGAGACAGGCAGAGATTCAGAGATTCAGACAGGACAGACAGAAAAAGGGGATGGAGACAGAGGGGCTGGAGTTGGTGGCGGGGAGGGAGCGGCAGGGAGAGAAGCTTTTTGTCCATCTGTTTGTCGTCTGTGAGGTCCATCCCGATTCTCACTCCCCGCAGCCCTCCCCTTTCTGGGGCTTTTCCCACCCAGCCCTTGGAGCGTGTCTCCTGGGATCCTGGGGCCGTGTCCATCTGTCCATCTGTGTGTCAGCCTCTGCCTCCCGCCTGCCTCTTGCTGTGGTCTCATTAAATGCTCATCTCTTTCTTTGATTGTTCCACCCCCAGGTTGTGTGTGTGGGCACGTGTGCATGTGTCCATGTATCCAGATCTCTGTGCCTTTGTGTCTGTCCATCTACCTCCCACCTGACTTCCCCTTCTCCCTCCCTCCTGTTCTTGCCACTGTGTCAGTGTGTGTTTGCATCTGTGTACATGTATGCACCTGTGTACATGTGTGTCTGTGCATGAATCTCTTGCTCACCTCACTTCCCCTGTCCCAGAGGCTCCTGGACTTGGCATCTGGGGGTGTTCTTCTCCTCACTCCCCATCCTGGTCCAGCCTCAGCCTCAAGGCTTGCCTCCTGGACAATTTCCCTGGCAACCATCCCTGGACATCTTACCTGCAACCTCCGAAAACTCAACTCACTTGTCCACTCCCACTCCGTCAGCAGGGGGACCTCTGGCACAGAGCCACATGCCCTGGGTGGCTCAGCCTTCTCTCACTTAACGCTCTGCTGTGGGCTTTCATTTCCTCTTACCACTTCTGGCCCCACTCAGAGCCCTGTGTCTCCCCCACCTGCCTGTGCACAGGCTGACCTGTGGCATCCTGATCCCCACCATGCAGGCGTTGCTCATGGTGCCTCTGCCTGACATCTTTCCTTTCTTTTTGTTTTTTTGAGACAGAGTCTCACTCTGTTGCCCGGGCTGGAGTGCAGTGGCGCAATCTTGGCTCATTGCAACCTCTGCCTCCCGGGTTCAAACGATTCTCCTGCCTCAGCCTCCCGAGTAGCTGGGACTGCGGGAGTGCGCCACTATACCCAGCTAATCTTTGTATTTTTAGTAGAGACAGGGTTTCACCATGTTGGTTGGCCAGGACGGTCTTGATCTTTTGACCTCATGATCTGCCCGCCTAAGCCTCCCAAAGTGCTGGGATTACAGGCATGAGCCACTGTACCTGGCCAACATCTTTCCTTTCTTCAGCCTGCAAATCCCACCTCCTCTGGGAAGCCCTCTTGATAACCCCCTTTGCTGGGTTCCCTTGTCTCTGAAACTCCCTGCAGTGAGATCTGTCCTGGCCTTGGTCTTATCGCAGGCTGGGCACCCAGCTGGAGTCCCATTTGGACCTTCGTGGGCCTAGACACCTTTGCCCTTTCCTTAGAAAAGAAAATTAAAAATTACATGTTACGATAGCATTGGTATCAACACGAATATATTAATAGGACATACTGAGACATTTTCTTTGAGTTAAAAGTTCGTTTTTCTTCTGATTTTAAAAGAAATTGGAACATTTTCTTGGGGTCCCAAAAGTATGGTGCATGGGCTATAGATTCACTGATCCCCTCCTCTTGCAAGGCCTGGGCGAATGCCATGCCGGGCAGGCTGTGTATGCTCCCCGCCTTCTACCCTCTCTGTGTCTGTCTTCTTCATTTTGCCTCTGCAGTTTGTCCTTGTGTTAGTGCATTAAAGCAAGACGATGCGTGTGTGTGTATGTGTGTGTGCATGTGTGCATGCACACGCACGCCACATCCTCCCTCTTCATCTCTGTGTCCATCTCTCTGTGTTTGTTTGTTTGGTTTTTTTTTTGAGAGAGGGTCTTGCTCTGTCTCCCAGGCTGGAATGCAGTGGTGCAATCATGGCTTACTGCAGCCTCAACCTCCTGGGCTCAAGTGATCCTCCTACCTCAGCCTCCTGAGTAGCTGGGACTACAGGCGTGCACAACCACGTCCGGCTATTTTTTTTTTTTTAATAGAAACAGTGTCTCACTATGTTGCTCAGGCTGGTCTTGAACTCCTGGGCTCAAGAGATCCGCCCACCTCAGCCTCCTAAAGTGCTGGAATCACAGGCATGAGCCACTGTGCCTGGCTTATGTTCATCTCTTTCACCATAACAGGTTTGTCTCTTTCTCTGGGGTCCCCTCATTCATTCATTCATTCATTCCTGCAACAAACACCTGTGTGTGTCCCTGTGTCTGTGCGTTGGCGTGTCTGCCAGGGAGCAGGGGTCTTGGTTCCTCATCTTTCCCCAGGTCTCCTGCTCTCCCAGATCTGCAGGCTGTGAGCTTTCCAGGGTGGGCCATGCTCCCTGCTCCCGACCCTTTGCCTGCCCGCCTCCCCTTGCTCCAGCGTTGGGGTCACTGCTATGGGTGGTGGTTGTTTTCCCTCTCCCCCTTGGTTCTTCCTAGAACACCATGTAGCAGCTGCTCCTGCCCAGCAGGGTGTGTGTGTGTGTGTATGTGTGTGTGTGTGTGTGTATGGGAGGGAGTGAGAGAGAGGGCCAGGCCAACATATAGACAGACAGACACCAAGAGAGGGTGACAAGTGCACAGCCGGCACCTGTCTCTCCTGTATTTGCCTTCTGTCTCCTTCCCTCTCCTCTCTGAGGTTTTGCTGGCATTTTGTCTTTTCTCTGGGCTTCCTGCATTTGTGTGTGTGAGTGTGTCTGTGTATGAGTGTGTGTGTGCGCGTGTGCACGTGGCATGCTCAGGTCTGGGTCCCCCCTTCCTCACCCTCCCTTTGTCCCCCCCAATCCCCACACCTTCTCTACCACAGTCCAGGTGTGAGTGTGGTCTGCGGTGTGTGTGGTGTGTGGTGCGTGTGTTGCATGGTTGTGTATTGCATGGTTTGGGTGGTGTGGATGTGGTACAGTGTGTGTGCAGCACGGCATGTGTGTGGTGTGGCCGTGGCCTGCGGTCCCTTGCGGTTGCCTGCATCCAGCGACGGCTGTGCTGAGGCCCCTCCCACCCATCGAGGCCTCTCCCCCTTTCTTTCTTTCATTCATTCACTTGCTCCTTCGTAAAATCCCGATTGAGCCATTCCCATGAGGCAGCCCTGGTGGCCAGGGCACACTTCTCTCACTGGGTCGTTCTCTTTCTCCTTTTCTCTCTCTCTTTTCCTGTCTTTGGCTCCGTTTCTGTGTCTCTTTTTCTCCCTCTGTCTTTTGTTTTGTTCTCTCTGTTGTCTGAGTCTTTGTCTCTTTGTTTCTATCTTTGCCTGTTGGTTTTAGCCTAGCCCATTCAGGCACTAATTAGTTGTTCCCGTTAGGAAGTGGCTGCAAAGTCGTGTATGTGTGTGTGTGGGGTGTGTGTGTGTAAGTGTGCATGTGAGTGTATGTGCCTGTGTGAGTGTACATGTGTATGTGTATGTGAGTGTGTATGTATTGTGTATATGTGTGCATGTGAGTGTATGTACCTGAGTGTGCGTGTGAGTGCATGTGTGTGTATGTGTGTATGTGTGTACATGACTGTGTGTTTGTGTGTGAGTGTGTGTGAGTGTGTATGTGTGTGTCTTGTGAATGTGTATGAATGAGTGTGTGTGTGTTCTTGCTCTCTTTCCAACAGTTTTGGCCATGACTCCACCTCCCATTCATTTCCTAAGCACCCCCCTACACACACACACTCACAGGGTCCTCCCAGGCGTGAGCATGTGTATGTGCAGCTAACAGGTCTGGCTCCTCATTGTTCCCCGAGGCTCTTGCCTACCGTGGCTGCAGGCTGGTGGGATTCCGGCGTGGGCAGCAGCTGCCTCCCCTTGCTCCAGCGTGGGGGTCGCTGCCATCGGCTGGGGGTTTGTTTCTTTCACTTTCACAGCTCTTCCCAAAACACTCGTCTCGGAGCAGCTGCTCCCGCCTGTGTGTGTGTGTGTGTGAGAGAGAGAATGTGCATGTGTGTGTGTGTGTGTGTGTGTGTGTGTGGAGGGTCACAGCAGCCCCTCCCTGGCCCCCTTTCTGCAGGGCTTGGCTTTTGTGTTCATTCTGAGTCCCTTGCACTTGTCCCTCAGTTCAATCAACACCTCTACATCTCTCCTGTGTACTGGGCTGTGTGTGTGTGTGTGTGTCGCCACTTCTCCCTCCTTCCCACCTGTTCTCGCCAGTCTCTAAGGCACTCTGAAATCTGCCCTGGCTGTATGTGTGTGGGTTCACAGGGCGAGGTCTGTGCACGTGAACCAGTATGTGACAAGCTGTCAGGGCATCATCTCTGCCACTGTACCTAATCCTTCACTCTCACCCTGGGGTAATTTCCTTTGTACTTTCCTTTGGTCCACACATGCAGAACAGCTCTTGTGAGTTGTGCACACAGGTGTGTGTGTGTGTGTGCGCGCATGTGTGTGGTGTAGGGGGAGAGACAGAGAGACAGATCTCTCCCCTTTGCTCTCTCTGGCTGCATCTTGACCTTTGCACACCTGCCCGGATCCATCTCTTTCTCCACTTCCCCTAAACCTCTCCTTGTCTCTTTCTGCATCATCTCTGAGGCTTTGCTTTCGCTCTGCAGATGAGAGAGGGTGCTCTGTCCATCCATCCATCTATCCATCTGTCTGTCTGTCCAAGAGTTATTTGTGGGCCCTTTTCTACCTCCCCACCCCTTTCCTGGGCCTGCACTCTTGTCACCCGCCCCCCTGCACCCTCCTGCGGGGCCATTTCAGCGCCCACCCTCTTCACCTCTCCATCTCCATCCCTCCCCGCTTGTGGGTTCTGGACCGGGACCTGAGAACAAAGCTGCCTCCTGGGCCCCACACCCATCACCTGGCCCCAAACCCTTCAAGGCCCGTTGGGCTTGGCATCCTGTTTGGCTCCTTCCCTCATCAGGGGGCCTCATGCAGCCTCACTCCACTTCCAGCAGGTCACCCCTGCCGGGCCATTCCCCTGCCACTCTCTTATGCCCCCCTCTAGCTCAAGGCGATTTCCTTCCTGCCTTATAAATCCCCTACCCCCAATTCAGGTCTCCCAGGGGCCTCTCCTTTTCCATGTGGGGGTCTAGGAGTCGGTCTTTCTCTCCTGGTCAGGTTCCATTTTATTTCCTTTTTCCTCTGACTTGGTCGGGTTTTGTTCTTCCCTGGGCATCACTGGTACCTGTGTGTATGTGTCTGTTCCTGTCTCCCTGTCTGACGCATTCACCTTTCCTTCCACCTTTTATCCTCTTCCTCTCATTTTAAAGAATTGGGATCTAACTTACATATCGTAAGATGCACAAATCTGAATGAAAAGCTTTGATGAATTTCACATGTGTCTGCACCTGTGCCTCCACCACCCGGAACAAGAAACAGACCGTCCTGGCCCTCGAGTGCAGGCTCCCTCCCACCCGCCCCTTGAGGCTCGGGGTGTTTCTCACTGTGTGTATGCGTGACATTTTGTCTGTCTGTCTATCCTGCAACTTTCTCAGCTGTTGCTTCCCTCTGGGAGCCCCTTGTCTTTGTTCCTGCGCTCCATCAGCGGTTATTGAACACCTCCTAAGACGGGCTCCGCGTGTGCCTACCTCCCTCCCCTACTACCCTCCCTGCCTGCTCTCTCCCGCTCCGCTCCCTCTCCAAGTTGTTATTGAATTCTGCTTCTATTCTGTGCGTCCCTGTAGGAGTGTGTGTGTGTGTGTGTGTGCGCGCGTCTCCCCGATTGCCCACCACCTCCCCGCTCGCTCTCCTTCCCCCACCTCTGCCTTCCTCCCTTTCTCTCCCACTCCTGGGGGCTCCATCGAGATTGTTCCAGGGTAGCCCAGCCCTGTGTCTCTCTCTGGCTCTCCCACTCCTCCTTCCTCCCCTCGCTGTCTCTGAGGGATGGGCGCAGGCTGGCTCTCACCCTGGGCATGTGCCGGCCTGTCCGTCTCCATGCCAGCTCTGGCCACCTCCTCCTGCCCCTGGCATCCCCCCCATTCCCTTCTGCCAACTCCCTTTGCTCCACACATAAGCTGCCAACATCGGGGTCTCTAGCCAGGATCTCCGAGCCGAGCCCAGACCTGTCCACTCATCACGGTCCATCTCTTCCGCTGCAGAGCAACCCCCAGCCCCCTTCAAGCCCCTACCCCATCCCTCCCCTCCACATCCTGATCTGTCTTGCTGTCCATACCTCCTTCTCACTCACTCCAGCTGCGATTTGTGCCTGACCTCCCGCATGGCTCTCACCAGCACCTCGCCTACCTCCGTGCAGACATGACCTTGTCCCCATCTTCCTCAACTTCTCTGGCATCTGACTGTAGACACATCAGTCCCCTAAGCCTGCCCTGCTTCCAGAGGACTCCTTCTCCGAGTCTTGGCCTTCTAACATACTGTTGTTCCTTGTCCTCTTCTCCCTTCCCACCACGCCTGGTGACTGTCCCCACTCTGGGGCTCAGCTCCCCCTTTGTAGGGACCACCCCACCTCCATCCCCTGAGTTCCAGCCCTCCCTGCATACAACCTTCCAGACATTCCATGGGCACCTCACGATGGACTCACACACCCCTCTTTACCAAAGCCTGGGGTGTCCCGCCTCATATGCCCACTACCTGGCAGCACCCAGCTCAGACCCTGGGCTGGTCCCCTTCCCCTCCTCGCCCACGTCCGGTCCATGTGGTCCCCCAATGGGTCTCGCCCCGTCCCTTCCCCAGCACCTTGCCTTGGGATTCATGTCCCCTCCTGGGCTGTGCTCTAGTCCCCTCCTTGGAGTCTCTGTCACCTGTCACCTCCTGCAGTGCAGCAGCCCGTGCAGTGCTCTGGCCTGCACTTGGCTCACAGCAGGCAAATTTGGTCGTGCCTTTGGTAGATGCTCCCTGACCCAGCACCCCCAGGGGGCGGACTTAGGGGATACAGAGACAGATCCGCGGCCCTGGTCCCTGGTCTGGTGGGGAGACTCCAGTGGAGTGTGCTGGGCTGCGGGCCGTAGGCTCATACGCTCCTCCTCAGCTGTGACTTCTCTCTTCTAGTGAACCCCTCTCTTTCCTCCTGCCTCCTGTTGTCCCACCCAACTCTTTCCACTGCAGTGGGGTGTTTCAGCCTGTCTGAGGGAGGGTCTGCAGGCCTGTCCCTGTCTGTCTGTCTGTCTCTGTCTGTCAGCGCTGCGTATCTGGTCTGCCTGTCCCTCTGTCTTCGTGTCTGTGAGAGATGTGTGTGTGTGTGCATTCTGCTGTTGGGCAGTCCTGGCGTCTGATTTGTGCATGTGTGTGTTTCTTGTGTTGGGGTGTGTGTGTGGTGGTCTATGTGTCCTGGAGTGGGTTTCTGGCTGGCCGGTTTTGCCGGTGTGGAGGGAGGCCTGCAGCATGGCAGCTGTCTGTAGGGGGCTGTCTGTGTGTCTGTCTCGGTGTATGGGGCTGCTGGCCAGTCCTGCCTGGGTGCAGAGATGAGTTGGGGGAACTCCCTGAGTGCAGGGGTCTGTCTGGGTGATACCATCCATGTGTCCTTCCTTCCCTCTCTGGGGGCTCTGGAGGCATCACGACTCCCCTCTCTCTGTCCGTCTCCCCCTCGTCTTCCCTGAGTCCCCTCCTGGAGGCTTTGTCAGGGTCTGCTTGTCACTGCCTTGCCTGGCACGAGGCCTGCGTCACAGAGCGCAGCTGAGACCCTCTCCCTGCGTGGGCCTGGTGTGTGCATCATCTGGGAGCCCCTGGCGGTGTAGGGAGCCTTGCCTCGCCGCTCCGAGCTCTCCAGCCCCTCTCTCTCTCCCTCTGAGCCTTTCTGGAGCTTTCTTCCCCTTCCCGCGTGCGTCAGGCCTGCGTCTGTGCCGTGGAGCTCCCACCCTCGCCCCTCTGGTGGCCTTCCTGCTGCTGAGTGAGTTTGTCTGGAACTTTCAAGGTGTACCTGAGCCCTGCACCCACAAACTCCTACGGGGCAGGGCTGGGCAGAGCCAGGCAGGGCCCTGACATGCTCCTCAGTCCTCACCAGAGCCCCGATTCCCTCCAGGAGCCTTACCTTTTGGAAGCGGATCCAAGGCCCTCACCCGACCTTCAGGGAAGGCCCTTTGGCTCTAGCCTGCGCCCTCCTTGGCCGCCCACAGACCCCGCCACTTTTTGTGCTGCAGTTGCCCTGCCCTTTCTGTGCCTTCGATACACAGGCTGTTCCTGCTGCCTGGACTGCCCATCCCCAGAGAGGCCCTTCCTGGCCACACCATCTGAATGCGTCTCTGTCACTCTATTTCCCCTTACGCTGCTGTTTGTCTTTATAACACTGATCACTCCCTGCCATCCTCTTACACGTTGATTTCTGGCTTAGTTTCAGTCTCTCACACTATCATCTCTGCCACTATGCTGTAAGCCCCATGAGGGCAGGCCCATGTCTGTGTCGTCCAGTGTTGCGTCTCCAGCTCCTAGAACAGTGCCTGGCATGTAGAAGGGGCTTGATTGAATGAACAATCTCATTTCTGAGCTCTGTCTGGCCAGGATGCAGTGGAAATCCCTCCCTGCATTCACCCAGTCCCCAGGGAGGCCACACCCAGCTCCGTCCTCCCCTTCCCAGTGTGCACATGGAGCCCGTGGCTGCCTCTCAAGCACTTCTGGCCATGTGTCCCTGGCTGCTTCAACCCTTCCTGGGCTCCCTCCATCCCGCGGGCGCCGTCCAGGCGTTAGCCTGGGCATCAAACCCTTGCATGCTTCAACCCCCATTGCCTCTCAAGCCTTACCCCTTCTCTGTCACCCCCACACCAGCCACCGGCCACCCAGATGGCCTGTCATCTCAGACACCACCCCGCCCTCACACACATTCTCACCCCTCCTGGCCCTTGCAACCCTCTGTGTGAGGTGTCCCTTCCCAACCTGCCCCGGTGATCGGGCATCTGGCTCCAAGTCACCTCCCCCTGCAGACTGGGGGACTGTTCCCGCCTTCCCCTCCCCGTGCCTCCCACCCCTAAGCAGAGTCCGTGTCTCCCTTGCCACCGTGGCTTCCTGAGGGAAGGGGCTTCCAGGAGCACTCCTGCCGCACCGTGTGCTGATGGTGTCCCATCTGTCCGTCAGGCCAGGCCGTGAGCCACTCGGCTCTGGGTCCCCTGGGCCCAGGAGCGGCTTCCCCCCAGGCGGCTATAGAGAGGGACTCTGGAGGATGAGAGGAGGGGTCGTGTGTCCTGGCCCCTCGGCCCCTCCTCCTCTCCCTCTCTGTCTTCCTGCTCCTCTTCTGAGTGTCCCACGCCCAGTTTCCTCCCTACTGTGTGTGTCTGTCTGACTGTCTTTCTGCAACGCCTTCCCCCACTGGAGCATTTGTGCTTCATTGCTCCTTTTGGGCATCAAATACTTTGCCCTGTGTGTGTGTCACAGTGCCCCCCAGTGCCCTCTCTCAGTCAGTCGGTCTGTCTGTCCATCCGTCTATCTCATCACACTGTACTCTTTGCTTTCTCTCTGCTCTAGCCCTGGAGGTCATTGTCATTCTTTGAGCATGTGAGACACACACACACACACACACACACACACACACACACACACAACACCAAACCCCCGCCTGGCCCCCTCTCTGTGGGGTCTGGCTTTTGTGCTCATTCTGTGAGTCACCGCATCCACTCCCTCCTTCAGGCAGCACCCCTCGAGTCGCTCCCGTGTGCTGGCCGGGCACGTGTGTGTGTGTGCATGTGTGAGTGTGTGCATGTGTGTGTGTGTGCGTGTCTGTGTTTCTCTGGCTCTTCCCCTGCCTCCAGCCTGTTCTCTCTCTCTAAGGTGTTACTGAAATCTGCCCTGGCTGTCAGAGAGACAGAGGTTGGGAGGGAAGGAAGGGAGGTGGTGGGCAGCTTCCCAGTGCCTGCTACTCACTGCCCGCTCCCGTTCTTCTCTGTCTCTCTCTCTGTCTCTCAGCCTCTCTGTCTGTCTCTCTCCATCTCTCAGCCTCTCTCTGTCTCTCTCCATTTCTCAGCATCTCTCTGTCTCTCTCCATCTCTCAGTCTCTGTCTCTCTCCATCTCTCAGCCTCTCTTTTTCTCTCTCCATCTCTCAGTCTCTTTCTGTCTCTATCCATCTCTCAGCATCTCTCTGTCTCTCTCCATCTCTCAGTCTCTGTCTCTCTCCATCTCTCAGCCTCTCTTTTTCTCTCTCCATCTCTCAGTCTCTTTCTGTCTCTCTCCATCTCTCAGTCTCTCTCTGTCTCTCTCCATCTCTCAGCATCTCTCTGTCTCTCTCCATCTCTCAGTCTCTCTCTGTCTCTCTCCATCTCTCAGCATCTCTCTGTCTCTCTCCATCTCTCAGTCTCTGTCTCTCTCCATCTCTCAGACTCTCTCTGTCTCTCTTTTTGTCTCTCAGCCTCTCTCTCTGTCTCTCTCTGCTCCTGTTCTTCTCTCCCTCTCTCTCCATCTCTTGGCCTCTCTCCTCCCTTCTCAATTTTTCCAGATGTGCCATGTCTGACTCTGCTCATGCCACGTATTTCCCTTCCTCCTCCTCTCTTAGGCTCTGTCTTCTCCCCCTTCTTCTGGACTCCTGTGCATCTGTGTGTGTCTGTGTGCATGTCTCTGAGTGTGTATCTGTGTGTGTGTCTGTGAGCATGTGTGTTTGTGTGTCTGTGAGTGTGTATCTCTGTGTCTGTCTGTGTGTCTGTGTATTTCTGTGTATGTGTCTGTGTGTGTGTCTCTGAGTGTGTATCTTTGTGTCTGTGTGTGTCTGTGTGTGTGTCTCTGAGTGTGTATCTCTATGTGTGTCCGTGAGTGTGTGTGTATTTCTGTGTGTCTCTGTGTATTTCTGTGTGTGTCTGTGAGTGTGTGTATTTCTGTGTGTCTCTGTGTATCTGTGTGTCTGTATGTGCATCTGCGTGTGTATCCTGTGTATGTGTGTGTCTCTATGTATGTCTCTGAGTATCTCTGTGTGTCTGTGAGTGTGTATCTCTGTGTCTGTC
Organism: Pan paniscus; assembly: GCF_029289425.2. Taxonomy (NCBI): domain Eukaryota; kingdom Metazoa; phylum Chordata; class Mammalia; order Primates; family Hominidae; genus Pan; species Pan paniscus. Next base: position 43,146,643 of record NC_073270.2, read on the forward strand.
TGTGTGTCTGTGTATTTCTGTGTATGTGTCTGTGTGTGTGTCTCTGAGTGTGTATCTTTGTGTCTGTGAGTGTGTGTGTCTCTGAGTGTGTATCTCTATGTGTGTCCGTGAGTGTGTGTGTATTTCTGTGTGTCTCTGTGTATCTCTGTGTGTGTCTGTGAGTGTGTGTATTTCTGTGTGTCTCTGTGTATCTGTGTGTCTGTACGTGCGTCTGCGTGTGTATCCTGTGTATGTGTGTGTCTCTATGTATGTCTCTGAGTATCTCTGTGTGTCTGTGTGTGTGTGTCTCTGAGTGTGTATCTCTGTGTCGGAGTGTGTGTCTGTGTGTGTTCTGGAGTATGTGTCTCTGTGGTCTGTGTCTCTGTGTGTCTGTTTCTGTGTGTGTCTGTGTGTCTGTGAGTGTGTCTCTATGTGTCCGTGTGTGAGTGTGTGTCTGTGACTGTGTGTATGTCTGTGTGTCTGTGACTGTGTGTATATCTATGTGTCTGTGTGTGTCTCTGAGTGTGTGTCTGTGTGTGTCTATGTGTGTCTGTGTGTGTCTCTGTGTGTGTGTCTGTATCTGTGTGTGTCTATGTGTCTGTGAATGTGTCTATGTGTGTCTGTGTGTGTCTCTGAGTGTCTCTGTGTGTATGTGTGTGTGTCTGTGTGTCTCTGAGTGTTTGTGTCTATGTGTGTCTGTGAGTGTGTCTCTTTCCCCTCCCTCTGCCTACCCCTACCCTGCTGGGGGCCCTGGGAGGGGGGGTCCATCCTGGGGTCTTGTCCTCTCACTGCTGCCTCCAGCTGGGTCTCACTGCTCCTGGAGCTCCATCCTGAGGGATCCCCACATCCCCCATGTTCCCCAGGAGGCCACAGAGCTAAACCCACCCTCTGGTCACACCTGGTCCCTGGTTCCAGAGCTGGAGGTTCCCACCCTCAGCCCACTCGCCCAGGCCAGGGCTGGCCTGCCCCTCCCCCATCCACAAACCATCGTGAGGACTCCTGAACTCCCCTCCACACCCCCGACAGCTCTCAATCCCCACCTCCCTCTCTATGGCCACCCCAACTCTCCCTGGAAGGACCCTGCTGGCTTCCTCTGTGGCCTCTGCTTCCGCTCCCGTCAGGGTCAGAAACCCAGAGCAGTGCCTGTCCCAAGTCCTCCAGATGCCCACGCCCAGGCCCCGCCTGGCCCCTGCCTTCTCTGTCCTCTGTCCTCTGTCTCTGCCGCTATCTGTCTCCGTGTCTCACACCAGGATATTCTGTTCCTCCAAGCCTTTGTCCTTGTGCTCAGCCTTTGTCCTCTGCCTGGTGACCCGGCCCCTCTTTCCCCCATGCCTTCTTCCCCCTCTGGCAAACTCTTCTTCCTTCCCCAGGGCCCCGCTTTGTGCTCCTGGGCTCTGGGACCTTCCTCTGGGAGACCCTTTCCCTGCCCGGCCTCCAGGTCAGCCCAGACTTGCCCCCAGATCGAGGTAGGTTCAAGGGGAACCGGCTGCAGCCCAACCTAACCCTGGAAGCCTGCACACAGCAGCAGGTCGCCCCAAACACACCCCAGTCTCCTCAGTGGGTGCCAGCCTGTTTGGGGTTTGGGGCTCAGTGCCTTGGAGGCCTACCCCACCTTGCCAGCCCCTCCTCGTTCCTTGCCCACAGCCTCCCTGCTCCTCCTTCCCCATGTGCAAACACGTGTATGTATATGTGTGTATGTATGTGTATGCATGAGTGTGTGTATGCATGTGTGCACACCTGTGTGCGTGTGCATGCACGCATGTATGTGTATGCGTGAGTGTGTATGCACGTGTGTATGTGTGTATGCATGTGTATGCAAGCGTATGTGTGCATGTTGATGTGTGTATATATGTGCGTGTGTGCACGTGTGCATATTGTGTGTGTGTGCGTGTGCGTCTGATGGCCTCCCCTCACTGTTCTCTGTAACTTCATCTCCATTCACTCCCTCTGCGACAGTTTTGTTTCTTTATCTTCTTTCTTCTTCCCAGCCATGCGTTTTTTTTCCCGATTGCAAAGGTAACGCTCCATCTTCATGACAGGATGTTTAGAAAATACAGAGAAAACAATCGAAGCCTCTGTGGGTTCCGTTTCCCAAGAAGAGAGGCCCCTGGGTGTAGGTTGGGAAGTGGCCCCCACGTTGGTCTGTAGCCCGGGCCCCCGTGCACAAGTGTGCATACCTTGCACACTCTTGTCCGCCCCTTCTTCCCTTGGGCTCTGCCTGGCCCTCTCTCTGTTCCTCTCAGGGACTCTGCCTTTCTCAGTCTGTCACCGTCTCTCTGGTCTGTCTCTGAGCCCCTCTGTCTCTGGGCGCCTTCCTCCGTCTCCGTTCTGCCCTCACCCTGGGGATTCCCACACACATCCACTTTCATTCATTCACAAACCCCACTCTGCAGACGCCGGGCCACACTGTGTGTGTCTGTGGGAGAGCGTGCCTCCTGCTGTCTCTGAAGGTTCCTTGGATTTTGTCCCTACTCTGTGGGAGCTCCTGGGGTGCATATGGGGGGCGGGGTGTCCACACATCTGGCTCCCTGGACACCTTCTGCCTGTGTGTGCGCTTGTCTTTCTGCCGCCTCCCTTTCTCTGCACCTTCGTGAACTGCCATCTTGCCCTTCACTGCATCCTCTGTGTGTGTGTGTGTGTGTGCACGCGTGTGTGTGTGTCCCTCCACTCACTTTTGTCTCCCTCGCCTCCTCTCTGTGGTTTCTTCATAGTTCGCTCTCCCTCTATTCCCCCGGGTCACCCCCATTCATCATTTCTTTTGCTCATTCAAAGATGGAGCATCATTTCTTTCTAAATTATCTGCCGTGAGCACAGAGAGCTTTATTACCTTTGTAATAAAAAAAAAAACCATGAACATTGCACCCACCACCCACAGGAGTAACAGGGTGCTGGTGCCTATTGCTCGTGTCCCTTTGAGGTGTGCCTGTGCGGGGGTGAGTGAGTGTGTCTGTCTGTCCTTCCACCTCCAGCCTTCCTGGCTACCTCTCCTTCCTCCTCTTCTCCACCCTTTTTCCTGGAGATTTCTGGAATTTCACTCTCGCCGCTCCTGCTGTGAGCCTGAAGAATGGGCTGTGTGTGTGTGTGTGTGTGGTGTGTGTGTGAGTGTGGGCGCTGAGGGTTGTGTGTGTGTGCGGTGGGTGGGTGTGAGCCAGGCTGCATGTACTCCCACCTTCCCTCACCGCCTCTGCAGCCCTGCCAGCTTTTGTTCCCCTCTGCGAACATTTCCTTTCTTTCAGAAATGACATTTATTGTTTTCCTTTGGTTTCAGATGTCATATGTGTTCCCTGTAGAAAAGGTGGAAAATACCAAAAAGAATGTGCAGAGGAAGACAAATAAAAATCCCTGTGCTCCCACCTCCCAGGGAGAGAGGAGCCGTCGCCGACATTTTGGGGAGCTTTTCATTATCCTTGCCTTGTGTCTGTGCACTGTTTTTCTCACTTTTTCTTTGCAGATTCTACCCCACTCTCTACTCTCTTATTCATTCCTTCAGAAACATTTGGGGGTCCCCACTTGGGGCACCCCTGTGTGTCTTCGTCAGCCCATCTGAATGTCTTTGTTGGGAAGGTCCGTCTGTTTGAGGGTCTCCTACCTCTCTCCCTTCGTGTGGGTGTGAGTGCACGCGTGTGTGTGTGTGTGTGGGGGAAGCTAGAAAGAAATAGTTGGGGGGAGAGAGAGACAGAAAGAGACCCTGCGTCCTCCGCCCTTCCTCCCTCCTCCTTCCTCCTCTGCCCGCTTCGGGATGCAGGGATGACTGTGCTAGGTGCCTGCCTGTGGCCCCCAGTCCCTTTTCCTGTCCCCATCCCTTTGTCTTTGGGTTCCTAAAGGATGGCACAGAGCCTCCAGGAGCGGAGTGGGGCGGTGTAGGCAGAGGACACAGCTCCTAGCAGCAAGTGGAAGCAGGAAACGGTTCTGTTTCCAGGAGCTTTCCTCATGTGGCCTGGGAGATGAGGGGGTAGGGGACCAGGGGACTGGCCACGGAGGAGCTTCCCTCTTGCTCTACCCTCATAGGGGCTGGGAAGTGGGCCGTGCCGTGGGAGCACCAATTACCTGTTGTCAGCACGCAGTGGGACCCCTGCTTGACCCCTGGCTTCTGCCACCCAAGCCGGAGTGTCCTGCTTCCTGCCATTCTGAACCCCAAACATCTCCCTGAGGTCCTGTCTCCTCCCTGCCCCCTTGCCCTGGCCTGGGCTTTGTCATTGCAGGCCTGGATTCTGCCTGGGACCCCTCCACTAGCCTGCAGTGACTTCACAGTGTGGCTGAGAGATCCTGGGGGGTGGGGGTGGGAATGGTGAGCAGAGGGATGGAGTGGCCCATAAGAGTCCCATACTGTCATGAGGTTCCCAGCCTAAACTCTGACCCCGAACTAGCTGTACCCCGTCTCTGCCTCAGTTTCTCCCCAAGGCCTCCAGCTCAGTACAGGGCAGGAGGACATCAGAGAGGGGCATGGAATGTGGATTTGGAGCAGGTAGGTCTGAGTCTCCCTCCAGGGTCGCTGCTTTCATCCTCACCCTTGAGCGTCAGTTTCCTCCTCTCTGACATGGAGCTGCCACTAGCTTCTCTTCCAAAGGCTGTGCACCTGGCCAGTGCCAGGAACGTTTTCTCCGATGGCACCACAGTCATTCTTATCACTGGCGATGGCGCCCCCAGCCCCTCTCCTGGCGCACAGGAGGGCTCCCTGGCTGGCATTTGAATGAGTGACTCAGAGAGACTTGGAGAGCAGGCCTGACCAAGGCAGGTGGACAGAGGGACAGATGTGTGAACACACACAGGCATGCGGGCACCACACGCACAGCAGCACTCACCCACGGATTGGAAGGAAATGGAATTTAATTCTAGAGACAGGCACTGAGAAACAGAAGACAAAAGTTGTGGGGTTGGGGGCCAGGAGAAAGACCCTCCAGGGGCAGACCTGGAGCCCAACACAAAGACTGGGACTCAGCACACAGCCTGCCCTGGAGGGCTTTAGGGTCTGCACCAACGTGCCGGCCACCAGCTGCGCGTGAGGGGAATGGAACACAGACTCCAGGAGGACAGAGGTGGGGAGAGAGACAGAGAGGGAGAGAGAGAGACAGAGAAATGGAGAGGGAGATGGAGAGGCACAGAGAGAGAATGGGAGGGAGGGAGAGACAGAGAGGGAGGGAGAGAGAGATGGAGAGAGAGCGGGGAGGAGAGAGAGGGAGGGAGAGACAGAGGGGGAGAGAGAAATGGAGAGGGCAACAGAGAGACACACAGAGAGAGAGACATGGAGAGAGGGAGGGAGAAAGACAGACAGAGACAGAGAGATGAAGAGACACAGAGGGAAACAGAGGAAGAGATGCAGAAACCCAGAGCATAACAGTAACCCGGAGAGAGACAGAGAGACAGAGAGATATAGAGAGACAGAGAGAGACAGAGGGAGAGATAAAGGGAGGCAAAAAGGCAGAGAGACCCAGGGAGAGACAGAGATGCCCAGAGAGACAGCAAGAGTCCAGAAGGGTGCAGAGTAAGGGGTGATGTGGGAGACAGAGGGAGCCAGGGAGGGAGAGGGAGCTGAGGAGGGAGGCGTGTCCAGTGGGGACTGAGGGGTGAGAAAGTGCCCTGAGGGGAGGTCTTGGCTGTGGGAGGAGCCTGGGCCAATGCCAGGAAAGCTGCTGTTGCCCCGTTTTAGCAGACATTAGGAATTCTGGACTTTACTGCATGGCCCGTAGGGAGCTAGTGAAGGTTATAGAGCAAGGGGGTGATCTGTCACAGTGGAGGAGTTTGATAATGTGCCCTCTGGCAGCAAAGAAGAAGAAGGAAGGTGCAGAGGCTGTGAGGGGCTGCGGTGGCAGTAGGGAAGAAGGAAAGAGGTTGGTCCACGCAGGTGTGGCTCTTCCGAGATGTTTAATAGATACTCAGGGAATAAGCATGGGAGACAAACTATGGAGGGCTGCAGGCGGTGAGGATGGGGGAGGGAAGGCTGGTCAGGATCACTGGGGACATGAGTGGCCTTCCCCAGCTTTGACACTTTGCTATGGCTGTCCCCTCGGTCTGGGATGCACCCTCCTTCCCTCCTCCTCCCCTTTACCCAGCTCCCTTCTTCTCACAGCACCCCTTCCTGTCACCCCACAAGTGGGCATCCTGCCTTGGGGCTCCCATGACCCCTGGGCACCACCTCATTGTTGCTGCTGTTCCCATCTTCTCTTGTAATTATTTGTCTCTCTGTACCTGCCTCGTACCCAGGCCAGGGGTGGCGGAGGGTGGGCCTGGCACTCCAGTTCTCTCTGGAGATTTTCCTCGCCTGCCTAGCGTGGGGCTGAGTGCACTCAGTGGATCCTGGGAGCAGCTGGAAGAAGGAACACACCTTCTTTCTCCACCTGGCTAACTTCTATGCATCCTTCGAGGCCCTGCTCAAATGGCCCTTCCTTCCGAAGCCTTTCCTGCTTCCCCTTTAGAAAGTGGCTTCCACTCCGGGCTCTCTCATAACAAGCCTCAGTCACATCATGGGTCTCTTTGTGTCCGTCTGCCTTTCTCAAGGCTATTGGTGCTCAAGGACAAAACAAGACAGAACAGAAGAGCAGCAGCCGTGAATCCTTACACAGCACTCGCCACATGCTGGAAACCGTCCTAAGCACCTTCCGTGGGCTTTTCATTTAATCCTTACGGGACAAGTATAGACCCTATGATTATTTCCTTTCACGGATGGTGAAACCAAGGCTCAGAGAGGTGAAAAGACTTGTCCCAGGTCACACGGCAAGTAAGTAGTGAAGGTAGGATTTGAACCCAGGCTGTCTGGCTCCAGAATCACCCTGTAAGGTGGTGTGAGGTGGTATGTGTCAAGCATTTCTCTCTCAGTGTAAAGGGCCCTGGAATCTTTCTCTTTTCTGCAGTTTCTGTCCTGCCCTGGGCTCCCTGTACCCTGTCCACCTTCTGCACCTTCTCACTGGGAAGCCCATTCCCTACCCACGGTGCTGACCCTCAGAGTCCCTCCCTGCCATTCGCCTGGATGAAGGCACAAGGCCGGCACCTGCTGGCCCCTCCACCGATGCCTCAAGCCCACTGCCTGTCGTTACAGTCCCCAAATGTGTTTTTCTCCTGTTCTCATTAGCGCTGGGCGTCACCACCCACCGGGGCTGCAGCCAGGAGCCCGGACTCATCTCTGACTCTTCCAGTGCCTGCCGCCCACCACCCATCTGTCCCCACTTCCTGCCGACTGTCCTCCAGGGCCCCCTCCCTGGCCCACCACCTCCGCTCTCTTACTCAAACACCTGTTACCTTCCTAAGTCCCCGTGTCCGTTAACGAAGCTGGTGACGACATGTTCCTCATGAAGTATCTCGAGGATTAGGCAAATACCGAAAAGCTGTTGCGGCAGGGCCAGGTTTGCAATCCGTAGCTGTAATTAAAGATTAAACGGGTAGCTGTGACTAAAGATTTTCTGAATGAATGAATGAGTGAACGACCCCATGGGTATGCCATTTTCTTTTCCTTATATTCCTCTCAGATTCCCCGTCCCCCACACTCCTTGTCTCTAGGGCACAATTTTTACGATTTTTGAATGATGGCTGCCCTTTGGAAATGCCCTGGGTCTCCTGAGCCAGCCTGCAAGCCTCTCCGGTCTTAGAAAAAGATCCTTCCTGTGACTCCATCTCTCTTCCAGCTACAGCTCCATTCCTTTCCTTTCCTTTCTTCCTAGAAAACCTCTGGGAAAGAATTGCACTCCCGCCACCGCCACTAGCCCCATTTCTTCCACCCACTCCCATCAGCCCCTTCCCCTGATGCCTCTGCCCTGGTCAAGCTCATAGGTGGCCCCCATGCTGCCAAATTTCATGGACATTTTAAATGTTAGTTTTTCTCTTCCTCTGACTCTTGGCAGCATTTCAGCACTTTCTGGGATGTCCCTCCCGCATTTCTCCTCATGTCCTCCAATGACCAGCCCCTGGAGAACCCCTTGTAGAGGTTGTTGAAATGTTGGTGAGCCCCTGGCTCAATGTCTGCTTATCTTCTCTTTCTCGGTCTCTGTTTCTCTCCTCACTTCCTTGGGAATCCTGATTCACCCAGTCCTATGACTTGAAAAACCAGCAAGACTTGTGTTGATGATTCCTAGCTTGGGCCTGAGACCCAGGCATGGATGTCCAGCTGCCCCGTGGCCATCTCCATGTGTCAGTCTGTGGCCACTCAAACGTCACATGCTCCAAATGAGCCCCTGACTTCAATCCTCCAAGCTGGGCCTCTGCCTGGTTGCCCTCACTTCAGGACCTGGCACAGCTACCACTCAAGTCTAAAATAATAGCTGGGCATGGTGGTGGGCACCTGTAATCCCAGCTACTTGGGAGGCTGAAGTGGGAGGATCGCTTGAGGTGGAGAGGCAGAGGTTGCAGTGAGCCAAGATCGTGCCACTGTACTCCAGCCTGGGCGGCAGAGCGAGACCCTGTATCTCACACACATACACACACCCCCCCCACACACACACACGTCTAAAACAAGGGTCTCTCCAGACATGCCACCCTCTCTCATCCCCAGGGTTGCATCCCCAGCCCTCCTCATGACTCCTTTTCCCCTCTTTTCCTCACTGTTTCAATAACCACACAAATACTGATGATTCCAGGGTCTCTATCTCTTGCCTAACTTTTATCCTGAGCCTCTGATTAGCCATTTCCTGGAGGTTTCTACCCCGAGGTCCCTCAGGCACCTGCTGCTCCACCTGGACCAAGTGGACTCAGCGTCATCCCCTACACATGCTCCTTCTCTGTCTGGGGTCCTTGTGCTGGTAAAGAAGACTGCCATGTGCCCTACCATGGAGGGCACCCCACATCACTCTTAATTCTGTGTTGTTTACTTCCACTAGTACTTCTCATTGGGGTGGTCATTTGCCAAGCCCTTCTTGTGTCCCCTCAATCACTGTTTGTTTCTTGGTTCTCTGTCTTCTCTATTCTGAATTCTGTGGCCATTCTTGATAACTTCAATGCCAACATGGATGGCGTAGCCAACACTGTGATCTGGACCTCCCAGGTGCCCAAAATATTGTCCTTTGTTCAACTGCAGCTATGATCACATCTTTGGTCTTGCCATACAATGACAGTGCCAACTCTGAAATCTCAATTTTGAGCCATCCCACTCCCCAGCATTCATCTGCTGCCATTCTACCTCATTTGCTTGAGCACGTCTTTGATCAAAACAAGACTTTGGAAGTCAATCCCCAACTATTCTTTCTTTAGCCCCTCTAATTAGCCTTCCATCCCCACTTTGCTGCTGGCATTGCTCTTGGCAGGATCAACAGTGACCTCCATCTTGTCCTATCCAGCGGTCACTCCTCAGGCCTCGTCTTCTTTGTCCCATCAGCAGTGCCTGATGAAGTTGATCACTTCTTCAGTCTCAAAACATTCACTCGTCTTGGCCTTCATGATACGACACTCTTGTACTTTTCCTTCTCAGTCTCTGTTGCTGGATCCTGTTGCTTCCCCAACCTCTAAATGGCCCCCTTCTCTTTTGTACCCACACCCTCTCCTGATCTCTATCAGCTCACTGGGTTGAAACACCATCTATTTGCTGACGACTTCCTAACTCCAGCTCTCCCTGAACTTGACTCCACTGCCCATTCCACATCTCAACTTGGATGTCCAGGAGGCATCTCAAACTCGCTATGTCCAAAGCAGAACTCATTCCATCTTCCCACAAACTTGCTCCTTCCCCAGTCTTTCCCACATCAGTAACTGACACCACTCTAAGACCCTAGAAGTCATTCTGGAGCCCCCTGTTCTTCCATGACTCATATCCATGTTTAATCCACTGGTAAGTACTGACTTAACTCCCAAAGCTCCCCACATCCATTCCATGTTTTTCACCCTAGCTGCCCCATGCTAACTCAAGCCCCCATCATTCCTCTGGGACACCAGCCCAGCCTCCTCTGTGGGCTCCCTGTTTTTACTTCTGTTTCCAACTCATTCTCCATCTAGAACCAGAGGGATCTTGTAAACAGGATCATGCCACCTCCTGCTCATAACATCCAAGTTTTGTGCCATAGTCTACAAAATCTGACATGATGTGACCCTGATCCCAGCTCTGGCTTCATTTCCTGCATTGCTTCCCTCCCACTTGCTTGGTTCCAGCCCCATTGACCTGCTTGCTCTCCCCCAGACACACCAAGCTCATTCCTGTCTTAGGGCTCAGCCTGCAGTTCCTTCAGACTGGAAGACTTTCCTCCCAGGAATCCACAAGGCTATGTCCTTCCTTCTTGTCACTCAGTGCTAGGTTCAGATGCCACCTCCTCAGGATGGCCTTTCCTGACCATCCCCCAGACTCAGTCTCACCAGCCTACTTTATCCTCTTCTTCACTCTTATCATTATCTGAAATGATCTCATTAATTTACTCCTCCTTTCTTTCTGTCTTTTGTACTGGAGGGTCAGTTCCGGGACAGCCGGGACTGGGTCTGGTCTGCTCCCTGCTGTAATTTGGTCATTCAGCACTGTCTGGCATGCAGTAGGAGCTCTGTCAATTCTTGTGGGTTACAGGCATGGCTCAGGTCCTTTCAGGTTGGTTCCTTAACAGCTCTCACCTCTGTGCCCTCCACTCACCTCTCTGCCTCCCTGACTTGCTCTCTGAGCTCCCTTCCTCCTTGTCTCTTGGCTTCAGGGTTCTCACTCTGAGCCCGCACAAGTTTGGCCTCCCCTTTATGAGTGCATCATCGTGTGTGTGTGTGAGTGTGTGAATGCACACCCATGTCTGTGCCTGTCTGTGTCACTGTGGGTCTTATTTCTGTTTCTCTCTCACATAGTGGGCTTTGATATAACTTCTGGTTTGCCTCATTCATTCATTTGTTAATTTATTACTTTATTCAGTTATTCCATCTTTAAATATCTTGTGGTGGATGCTATGCTAGACAGTGTAGATGTGTGATATGTGTGTGTGGACACATCTGTGAATCTCTCATATTCTGGACCCTTATCATGTGTTGTTCTCACTCGATATTAGCCAAAAGGCTGAGAAGCAATCAGGTTTTGTTCTCATCTCTGGATTATTCCATCCATCCATTCACACACCCACCCCCTATCCATCCACCCATCCTCCTCTCCACCCACCTACTCACTCACCTATCCATCCACCCATCCACTCATCCAACCACCCATCCATTCATTCACTTCCATTTATCCATCCATCCATCCACCCACTCACTCATCCACTCATCCATCAACCCATCCACTCATCCATTCACCCATCCATTCATTCACTCCTCCATTTATTCATCTATCCATCTCTCCACCCACTCATCCATCAACCCATCCATTCATTCACTTTCATGTATCCATCCATCCATCCATCCATCCACCCACCCACTCACTCATCCATTCATCCATCCACCCACCCATCCACTCATCCATTCACCCATCCATTCATCCACTCTTCCATTTATCCATCCATCTATCCATCAATCCATCCACCCGCCCATCCATCCATCTAAAATATTCTGTGCCAGTCAGTGAGAGGTGAGTTTGTGCCTGTATCTGTAGGGTGCCTGTATCCATGTCCCTGCTGTGTGTCTGAGGGTCCCATCTCCCTTCTCTCAATGCCTGGGTTTTTATCTCCTTCCAAAGCCACATTTTCCCTTTCTCTCTACAGAGAAGCCTTGTTGGGTTTTTGCTCTGAGTCTGCAAGCCATTCATGCTGTGTGTGTGTGTGTGTGTGTGTGTGTGTGTACATCTGTCAGTCTCTCACTTCTTTCCCCCTGGGACTTGGGATGGGCGGTTCCTGGTCTCTGGGTCACTGTCATTTACACCTTTTCCATCTATTTGTTGATTCATCCACAAGAGGTTGATTAAACACCTGCTTCATGTCAGGACCTGGGCTGCTCCATTGTGTATGCGTGTGCATGTGTGAATGCACGCTGTCTGCCATCCCTGCCTTTGTCTCCTTCTCATCCTCTTCTTCCACCTGCCTTCACATCTTGGGGCCCCGGTGCATGTCCTGAGCTCCACCCTCCTCCTCTGCACCACCTTGCCCTGCCCTTGGTGCTGACGGCCCCAAGGGCCAGGTTGCCCTCATGCTCACAAGTTGGATACTCAAAGCCAATCCTCAGCTGTCTTTGGTATCACAAACTCAGTGGATGACAAACTCACCACATCATTTCCGCACCCCTGATGTGTTTCTCTCCCTGTTCTCGTTAGCGCTGAGTGTCATTGCCTGCCTGGGTCCACAGCCAGGAGCCCCAAGTCATCTATGAGTCCTCACTCTCCTGCCGCCCACAGCCCATCTGTTCTTCCTGTATAATCTTTCCCCAAAAGCTGCTCAGCACCCCCCAACCCCCACCATCTTATCAGCCCCTGCCACAGCCCTGGCCTAGAAAATTGAAGCCTGGACCACTGTACCCATCCATCCATCCATCCATCTGTCCATCCACTCATCACCCACCCATCCATTAATAGACTTGCACTGAGTACACACTGGGTCCCTGCTGAGCACACAGGCCCCAAAGGCAGGAGCTCAGAGTCCAGAGGGGTGACAGAATAGTTGTCACTGCCCTTCAAGATGGGTGATGGAGACTTCCCAAGACGTTATGTCCCTTTTGTCATCACACAGTGTGGGGGAGTGATCTCTCTCTTTTTTTTTCAGACAGCGTCTGGCTCTGTCACCCAGGCTTGAGTGCAGTGGCATAATCACGGCTCACTGGAACCTCTGCCTCCCCAGCTCAAGCAGTCCTCCTAACTAAGCCTCTCGAGTAGCTAGGACTACAGGCACATGAACCAATGCCCTGCCAATTTTTGTATTTTTGGTAGAGACGGGGTTTCGCCATGTTGCCCAGGCTGGTCTTGAACCCCTGAGCTCAAGCAATCCTCCCACCTCGGCCTCCCAAAGTGCTAGGATTACAGGCGTGAGCCACTGCACCTAGCCGGCATCTGTCTTACTTATCACTTTTTCATACCTCCTTCCTCCATCCAACCCTCCACCAGGGCTGTGTCCTCCCGCTTTGGCCCAGGTCCTTCCATGATTAGTGTGCCTGCACCATGCTGTCCCTGACCAGGGCTGCAGAGATGCGCTTCACGCAGACGGTGCTCATGTACGTCCACCCAGCAGGGGCTGGATCTGTTCTGCTCTGTGCTGTAATTTGGTCATTCAGCACTGTCTGGCATGCAGTAGGAGCTCTGTCAATTCTTGTGGGTTACAGGCATGGCTCAGGTCCTTTCAGGTTGGTTCCTTAATGTCTCTCACCTCTGTGCCCTCCACTCACCTCTCTGCCTCCGTGACTTGCCCTCTGAGCTCCCTTCTTCCTTGTCTCTTGGCTTCAGGGTTCTCTCTCTGAGCCCACACAGGTTTGGCCTCCCCTTTGTGAGTGCATCATCGTGTGTGTGTGTGTGTGTGAGTGTGTGAATGCACACCCATGTCTGTGCCTGTCTGTGTCACTGTGGGTCATATTTCTGTTTCTCTCTCACATAGTGGGCTTTGATATAACTTCTGGTTTGCCTCATTCATTTATTCATTTGTTAATTTATTACTTTATTCAGTTATTCCATTTTTAAATATTTTGTGGTAGATGCTATACTAGACAAATCCACTCAGATGCTCAGCAACACCACAGACTTGCCAAGATAGCATCAAACCCCTTAACATCCCCACTCCCCTTCCTTGTTCCCACCTCCATCTCTGAGACCAAAAACCCAGACACCTTCTCTTCCTCCTTGGATGGGGAAGAGATATCCATCTTCAATTTGACTCTGATTTCTTGCCAATTCTTCCTCTAACATCTCTCCCCTGTCTTCCCCTTTGGTCCTCTCCATCCTCATGGCCAGTATTGTTGCCCTGGCAACGGCCATTCTCCCTTCTCTCCTGGCTTCTCTCAGCTGGGGAGCATGCCCACTTCTCTCTAACCTGTAGAGAAACTCTCATCTTGATCTGTCTCCCTTCTGTCCCCTCTCTCCTTCCATCATCAGAAGAGCTGAGGAGGGAGCCATTGGCTTCAGTGTTGCCACCCCTGCTTCCTCTGTGCCAGCCAAGGTGCTCAGGCAGGGCCCTCTACCCACCTCCTGTGTGCCAGATCTTCAGTCTCTTGTCCTTTGCACGTTCATCTGCCCAATGTGAGAGGTCCCTGTGGGTGTCTTATGGGCTCCTCCTCACCATCGGCTACAATGACCTCTTTTCCTTCCCTTCCCAAACCCATCTTTCAAGAATAACACACTGTATGTCCCCTTTGATGAAGCCTCTGCTGGCTTCTTTCCCCCAGGACCCCCATCATCTCCCAAGAGCTCCCCCAAGGAACAGCCAGGCATGCCTTGGTTTGGGCACTTTTCTCCCCTACGAGACTGTGAACCTTGATGTCAGGGTCTTCTGTGGATGTCAGCACAGAGGAAGGCTAGGGATGTGTGTGGCTGGGTGGGGAAGGGGATGGACAGATAGACGGAAGTCATGTATGTCTGTGGGTTTCCTCTTTGTCTTCTTCTTCTTCTTCTTTTGTTGAGACAGGGTTTCAGCCTGTCACCCAGGCTGGAGAGCAGTGGCACAATCACAGCTCACTGCAGCCTTGACCTCCTGGGCTCAAGTGATCCTCCCACCTCAGCTTCCAGAGTAGCTGGGACTACAGGGGCATGCCACCACACCTGGCTAATTTTTTTGTGGAGATGGGGTTTCACCATTTTGCCTAGGCTGGTCTTGAACTCCTGGCCTCAACTGATCCGCCCACCTTGGCCTCCCAAAGTGCTGGGATTACAGGCATGAGCCACTGCGCCTGGCCTCATCCTCTTCTTTATCAGTCCCTTTCTCCCCTTCCTGTCATTCTTCTATTTTTTTTAACCAAAATTACTTTTACTTTCCAATCTCATCAGTGATATGCAAATACATTTTCTTCTTAAAAGATTAAAACATTACATATGAGACTAAAGTCTCTTCCACTGTATCCACCACCCTACCTCCTGGTCCCCAATCCTCTCTTTCCTAAGAGGAAACTAAGTTATCAAATTAGTGGGAAAAATTCATCTCTCTCTCTCTCTCTCTCTCTCTGTCTCTTTCTCTCTCATAAAACAGCCCAAAACAAAGCCAGTGATGATACTGCTTTCCTTTAAGATCAGGAACAAGGCAAGGGCACCTGCTTTTAGTCTTTCTATTTAACATGATATTGGCAGTCCTAGCCAGTGCAATAAGACAATAAAAAGAAATAAAAGAAGATATAGACTGGAAAGGAAGAACTAAAACTGTCTCCATTAGCAGATGACATTACTATCTATATAGAAACTTCCAAAGAATCTACAACCCCCCACCCAGAACTAGAAAGTGAGTTTAGCAAGGTTGCACAATAAAAGGCCAATGTAAAAATGGCCAATATAAAAAAAAAGTCAATGAACAGTTGGAAATGGAAGCATATATATTCCTCTAGAAAATGCAGAATACTGTTTGGTGTTTTTAAAAGAAATGGCCTCATACTGTATACATTATTCTCCAGGGGCTTTTACCTCCAGTAGCCCCCATAGGGCCCTCTTCCCCCTTTAGAACAGAGAGTTGCACTACATTCTTTTCCTCTGCTGCATAGGATTCTGGAAAAGGGAGGCACTGGGGTTTATTTAGACATCTCCCCAGGGAAGGACACTTTGGTTGTGTCTACCTTTTCACCATTACAGACGAGGCTGCAGTGAACACACACGTCTCCTTCTGGCTCCCTCTTTTAGGTTCCAGGGCACTCCAAACCTTGTCTGGGCATTCATCTATCTTTTGGGGTCTCCAAGTGCTCTGTCACTCCCCTTCTTGCCTCATTTGCCCTTTGTTTCTCCCTCATCTTTCCCAGTTCCCCTTGGACTTGGCCCTAGTTCTTGAGTATGTGTGTGGGGAGTGTGTGCGTTGTCTGTTCCCCATTCTGTTTATGTAACAGTAACAGGTCCCATCAGGAAAGTGATATCACAACCAAATTAGGATAATTTCAGGTGACTCCTCTCTGGGGCCTTTCTCAGGTTTTTGTTCTCACCCTCTGGGCTACCCCACCCATCCTCCCACCCACCGTGTACCCATTCAGAAAAACGCACTGAGCCTGTTCCAGGAACTGGTGTTCAAGCTTGGCCATGTGTGTGTCAGGGTGTCTGTGTGCATGCATGTGCCTGGGTCTCACCTGCCTGCCTGGCCATCTCCCTGAAGACCCCACCTCGCTCTACTTCCCATGCTCTAATTTTTTGAATGTACACATCATCTTGCTCATCCAGCTTCTGTCTTGGTCTCCTGGCTCAGTGTGTTTTTTTCCCACTCTCTCAAGAAGTGTTATTTAATTTTGCTCTGAGTTGGTGCATCCTTCCTGCTGTGTGTGTGTTTGTATGTGTGTGCACACACACATGCGTGCGCACAGCTTCCTCCTAGCTCCCTCTCTTTTTCTCAAGCTCATAAAGTTTCCCACTTTCTCCAGGTCTTGCTGTGTGTGCATGCACATGTGTACATATGTTGGTCTTCATTGGATTCCATCCTCTCTGTTTTTCTCAGTGATTCTTCATCCATCTGCTAGTCCATACATCCAACACACCATACTTGTTGAGCCAGGACCAGGGTCTGCCTGTTTGTCCTGTCTCTTTCTTTCCTTCCTGACTCCTCCTGCTTTACCTACCCTCACATCTTGGGGCCCCAGGTCCCTGTCCTGGATCATTCCCTCCCCAGCTTTTCACCAGCTCCCTGAGGTTCACAGAGTCATTCTTTGCATTGACACCCCAGCATCCCCTGCAGCCCAGACCCTACTTGTTCTCTCCTCATCCTGCCAGTGAATCGTGGCTCACACAGACTGGGCTCTTTCACTCAAGCCCAGCACATCCTGTCCCCATCCTCCAAATGCGTTTCTCACTCAGTTCTCATTGGCACTGAGCTTCACCACCACCTGGGGTTTCACAGCCAGGAGCACGAGTCATCTCTGATTCCACTCCCTCCTGCTGCCCACTACCCATCTGTCCTCTTTTCCTTTCAAGTCTCTCTCCAAGGGGTGGCTAAGCAGCCCCCTCCCCACTCCGATCACTTCAGCCCCTGACATAGCCCAGTTGTCAGGTTTGTGATGCCAGGAGCATCCATCCATCTATCCCTCCATTATCCATTCATCCCCCATCATCCATCCATGTCCCCATCATCCATCCATGTCCCCATCATCCATCCATCCCCATCCATCCATCCCCCATCATCCATCCCCCATTATCCATCCATCCTCTACCATCCATCCATCCCCCATTATCCATCCATCCCCATCATCCATTCACCCCCCATCATCCATCCATGTCCCCATCATCCATCCATCCCCCATCATCCATCCATCCGTCATCCATCCACCCCCCCATCATGCATCTCCCCCATTACCCATCCATCCCCCATCATCCATCCTCCCATTATTCATCCCCCCATCTTCTGTCCACCCATCATCCATTCCCCCATTACCTATCCCCTCATCGTCCATCCTTTCATCCATCCATTAACAGACTTGCACTGAGCACCCACTGGGTATTCGCTGGGGTCACAGGCCACAAAGCCTTAGGCCATGGCCTGTGGGAGCTCAGAGTCCAGGGAGAATACAGAGCAGTTATGCCTGCACTAAAAGATGGCTGATGGAGGCTTCCTAAGACTTTATGTCACGCTGCAAATCACAGTGTGTGTGCATGTGCACATGTGTGCGTGTGTGCGTGTGTGCATATGTGTATACATATGAGTGTGCACCTGCGTGTGCATGTGTGTGTGCGCATGTGTGTATGTGTGTGGGTGCATGTGTGCATGGGTGGGGTCACTCCTGGCTACTTCTCCAGCCCCTTTGCCTCCTCCTTGCTCTAGCGCAGACACCTCTGCAGCTGCGCCTCCCCCTTCTGCTTCTCTCCCTCCCTGAGATCTCCCTGCTTGTCCACTCCTGGGAATTCAAAGGCCCTGCCACAAACTGCCTCACCTCAGTGTCCTCCCATCACGGCTCTTCAGCTCAAGCCCCAGACATCACATGTTCACTATTCTCTCCCCTGCTCTGTTCACTGGTTCCACCAGCTTCACAGACTCCCTGAGCCAGGATCAAACTCTCCATCCTCCTACCCCCACCCCCACTCCCAGACCCAGCTGTCTGGCCACCCCTCCCCTCTCCCTGCCCTACCTCTAATGTGCCCCAGGTCTTCACAATCTTTTCCGCAAAATCTCACTCCCACCCCCACCTGACGCTCTCTCTTCCCCATGGCCCTCTCAGCAGGTAGATGAGGTGGTGGAGGTGGGGGTGAGACTCATAGGCTCCCTCCTGTTTGGCCACAGATGAGCTGGGGAGGGAGTATTAGGCCTGGAGGTTTCTCTGCCTTCCCCTCTGCAACTGAGGACCCCTGCCCTAAGCCCCTCATAGTGCCCCGCAAGTCTGCCTACCTGCTCCTTGACAAACCTGCAGCCTATCCATTCTTCGCTCCCCTGCCCCATGGAGGCCAGTGCTGGCTTCTGGACAGCAGCCTCTCCCTGGGCCCCAGACACAGAGGCCAGACTTTCCCGCACCTCTCAGTTGGGCCTCCTCCATTCCTTTGAAGGGTTTCTCCTGCCAGCTGCGTGGGACTCCGGTGCTCCAGGGCCCTGCCCTGCCTGCTCCCCAGCACTTTCCTGCCCTTCCAAGGCTGACCCTGGCCAGGCTCCACTCTGGCCCTCTCTGCAGAGCCCAGATGTCATCAGCCTGACGGGGAGGCTCCATGTGGAGTGGCCACCAGGTTCCATCCCCTTCTCCCACGCCCCACCATGGTAAAGAAGAAGGCCTGGGACCTTGTCCTCCCCAGAGGGCCCTTGTCCTCCCCAGAGAAGCTCCCGCTGAGCCTTCCCTTGGGCCCTCCTGGATGCAGGGAGCACTCCCCTGGGAGCACTCAGCACCAGGCTTGTGGTCATCCTTGTCCCCGCCAGGCCACGGGCTCTGTGGGGCCTGGGTGTGACCTCTCTCAGGGTCTTGGCACTGAGGGAAGTGTGGAGATGAGGACAGACGGGGCATCTGCGAGCTCTGCTCTTCTACCCTCTTACTCTTTCTCCCCTTGTTGCTTCCCATCTCCTTTTGGAAAATCATTTTTTAACTCAACACATGCTATAAGGACCCACTGTATTTGTAAAAAACTGAAGCCTTCCATGTAGGACTGAGGTGCCCTTTGACCCCTGCTCCTATCTTCATTCAGGCCCCAACAGGAAACAGATGTCTCCCTCCAATCTAGGAAGCCTCAGGAGGGTCTGTTTACAAAGGTGCTGAGGGAGGGGGTGCAGGAGCCAGGAGAGCAGCGAACTTGTGATTTCCAGTGAATCCGAAGGAACCAGGGAGGAGAAGTTTCCAGAAGGCAGCTGAGAGGGCAGCTGAGAGCAGAGGGCACAGCAGCCTGAGCTCTAGGGGAGCAGACATGCTGATCTCCCTCCCTCTTCCCTCCACTCTCCTGCTGGGGTTCCCCAGTGGCCAGGTCCAGCGCGAAGCTGTAGGCCCAAGGCTCATCCACGGGGCTCAGCCTCCCCAGCCCAGAGCAGGGAGGAGGAGGGGGGCCGGTGGGGCGGGAAGGGCAGGTGTGGGAGTCATTGGGCATCTGCGTCGCCCTGGGGGCTTTCCCCCCTGAGGCCTTTCTCAGGCTTGGTTGCCCTCTCTGTGCTGCGGCGTTCACCACCCACCTAACAAAAGCACGTGAGCGCCTCCTGGGAGCCGGCGGGTGGGCTGCGCGCCTGCTCCTCCGCCTGTCTGCCTCCCCAGGCTTCTGCTCCCCTTCCTTGACTTTTCAAACTTTTCTCTGATGCACCACCCCCTCTCTCGGTGCCTCTGTCTCCTGCTCCCTCAGCCTCGCTCCTCCAACTCTCCAGGGGAGCTTGTTGAATTGGGCTGTTTGTGCATCATTCCTGCAGTGTGCGCATGAGTGTATACACAAGGTCAAGGTTGGTTCCCACCTTTCCTGTCCTGCTTCATCTGTCTGTGTCTGCCCACCCATCTATCCAGTAGTCATTCAACAAACGTGAATTGAACATCTGTGTGTGCGCTGCTGAGGTTGAAGAGCCCGGAGTCCCACCCAGGCTGTGTCCTGAAGAAACTTGGAGTCCAGGGCAGACACACCGGTTGTTATATCACAAGAAGACTGGGTTGGGTCACCGAGCATCACACTCAGGGTGTGTGTGTAATGTGTGTGTGCATGTGGGTGTGTGTTGTGTGTATTGTGTTATGTGTGTGTGCGTTGTGCGTGTACATGTGCATGTGTGTGTTGTATGTGTGTTGTGTTGTGTGTTGTGTGTATGTGTGCGTGTGGTGTCTTTCTGCATAGCCCACTTCTCCACACCCGTTCCTCCCTCACCCCTCCAGCATCAGCCAGCCCTGGGCTGTGTTCTCTTCCATCTGCGCCCCTCCACGCATACCCCCTCCCCGGGCCAGGCCGCCCACCTGTGGGGCTTCTGAGATTCCCTCCTCTTGCCTCTGTGTCCACCCAGGCCCCCCTACATACACCCCAGGCCTACGCATCTAAACATCTTCTTACCTGCCCCCACCTCCTGGACGTCCCACCGGCATCACAAACTCTCTAAGCCCAGGGAGAAATCCTTGACTTCCCAATCCTTCCCCTGTGCTCCCCTTCACCATCCCTGGGCACTCGAGTCCGGGCGCCCTTCCCCTCTACTGCCCCCACCTTTCAGGTTTGCCTCCTCTAAGCCACACTCCCACCCCGTCTTCCCTTCACTCCTCTCCATTACCCCATTCGTGTGGTTGCCCTGGCAACGCCATGTTCCCCTCTCCTGGGTTTTTCAGAGGCAAACTTGTTCACTTCCCCCCGCTGACTTTTTGTTCCCATCTCCCTCTCATCTGCTCTCTCCTCCGTCCACAGAGGAGTTTGAGATGGAACTTCAGGCTCTTTCTCCTCTTCCCTCCCTGGCCCTCTGTGACCACCACCTGCCCCAACCTTGAGCCCACCATGGGGCTCACCTGGGGCCTCCACTGACCTGTTTGCCAAATGGAATAGGATCTTTTATCTCCTCCTCTCCCCTCGTTCATGAGGGGTCCTGGTCAAGGTGCCAGGACCAGGATCCCTCTCCTCCCTAAGCTCCTGGGACAGTGAGGGTCTGTCCTGCCACCTCTCCTGTTTGCTTTGGTGGAATCCTCTTGCTCTGTGATCTGCTGCGTCGTAGCGCTCCCCAGGCCAGGCCCTGCCTTCCCCAACCTGCTGCACAAACTCTTCTGTGGGTCGGTTCCACCCCTCTCAGGCCATAGGGTCCATTCACACCTTGACTGTGTCTGTGGCCAACTCTTCCTGCTGAGCTGGGACCCCCACATCCATTGCCCTGAGGGGCTGTTCCCCTGGCCATGGCCTCCACAGGGCTCCTTCCTGTGTCCTCCCCACAGAGAGCCCTGCTGAACCTTCCCCTGGAGAAGCTCCCCTGCCCCCCAAGGGCACTGGGACCCTCAGGAACGGCTAGGTTTGGACATCTTTCTTTGAGCTTCTTAAGAAGAGTCTGCATGTCTGGTGCTCAGCATGGAGGAGAGGCTGGCTGGAGGGGAGGACAGACAGACAGATGGATGAAAGTTGTGTCTTTCTAGAGGATCTCTTCTCTTCCTTTAACTCTCTTGTTCTCTTTCTCTTTCAAAAAATTAATGCTTATTGTGAAACCTCGTCTCTACAAAAAAAAATCAGAAAATTTGCTGGGTGTGGTGGTATATGTGCCTATAGTCCCAGCTACCAGGGAGGCTGAGGCAAGAGGATCACCAGAGCCCAGGAGTTCGACGAGGCTGCAGTGAGCTGTGATCTCACCACTGCACTCCAGCCTGGGTGACAGAGCAAGAGCCTGTCTTGAAAAAAATATGAATATTTAATTACTTAAGTGACACATGACCACATCATCTTTGCATAAATAGTAAAGTATTACAAATAAGATTAAAGGTCTCCTTTGACACTCACTCATCCCATCCTGTTCTCTAGCCATTTCCTCTGGGGAAAACCAGTTCTTACTTTAGCAGGAATCATTCTATACTACATACATATTTTTAAACATAAAAATGTATATTTTTCCCCTATAGAATCTGATTTTTTGGTAGGTTTTGGCTTAGGGCATTTTTTCCTCATAGAAATTGCATTGAGCTATGAATATTGCTCTTCAGTGGGACTTTGACTTGACATATTTTGGGGATCTCCTTCCATCTCAATATATAAAGCTGTCCATCTGCCTTTTTGTCAGCTGCATAGTATTCCAGCAGGCAGAGCTGTCATGGTTTATTGGCCGTTCTTCTGGTAATGGGCATTTAGATGGTTTCTACTCTTTTGTAATTAAAATGAGGTTGCCACGAACACCTGTGTCCCTGTTTCCCCGTCCCATTAGTGCGTTCTCCCTTCCGCCTCCTGGGGCCCTGGGTTACTCTTTCTGTCTCCTTTTCTTTCTTGTTCCCTCTCAGCTTCTCATCCCTCCCTGTTCTTTCTAGATGTTGCTGTCGCTTTATGTGTCCCAGCATGGGGTGTGTGTGTTTGTGTTGTCTATTTTTTTCACTGTGGGTTTGTGTTAGTCAGGGTCCTAACAGGAAAGGGATGGAACACTTAAATTTAGGAAAATCTGAGGCGAGTTTGTTTACAAAGGTGCTATATTGCAGGATGTGGGATTTTGCAGAAACCTAGAGCTAATAGTTGTGAGGCTGTGACCACCCCCTACTCCCTAAGGGGTGAAGGGTGGAAGTAATGAGTGACCAGGCCCTGGAGGCAAACTGTCACCTAGAGGGGCTGCCTTGCTGGGAGCTGAGACCTCTAGGAGAGGGACCACCCAGACTGAGGTGACCCAGGGGGATAAGCATCCTTATCTCATTCTCCTCCCCCATCATCTCCTGCTGGCCATCTCACTGGCCAAGCCCAGCTGGAAGCCAGAGGGCAGGGCACCTCCCTGAAGGGTGTCATCAGCCTCCTAGAGCAAAGGAGAAGGGTGAAAGGGACAGGGGAAGTAGAGGGCATCTAGAACTTTCTCTCTCCAAGCCCTTTATCAGGTTTTGTTTCCAGTCTCTGGGTTACTTCATCCACCCATCATCCCCATCCACACATCCATCCAGCCAAAGTGCATGGATCCCCTCCCAGGTGCCATGTGTGGAGTGGCACACCTTTTGGAGGGTTTGGTTCCCCTGTGAACCCATGCTGGGCCTCTGCCTGCCACCCCCACTGCCTGCTGGCATGGCTCACGCCCCCTCTTGTTTTCAACTTTCTTATTGACGTCTACTCCCCCTTCTCTTCCTGTATCTGACTTTGTCTTGCTCATCTCTGCTCTTTCCCTCTCTCTAGAGGAGAGTTATTGAATTTTGCTCTGAGGCTGTGCGTCATTCTTGCAGTGTATCTCTGTGTGTGTGTGTGTGTGTGTGTGTGTGTGCTTTGTGCGTGTGCTGGCTGACTTTCCCCTGCAGCTCTCTCTTTTCTGGGGCTTGTGGAGTTTTGCTCTAAAGTTCTAAATTTCTTATTGATTTTCCTGATCCTAGTTTCCACCCCCTTTCCCAGAGGAAATTTTGGTTATCACAATGATGACCAGCAAAGTGGTCACATAGGAGTCTTTTTCTTCCTGGCTCTTTTATCTGATTTTATTCTTACTCCCTGAATTACTCCATCCATCCACCCATCCTTCCACTCCATCTATTCATCCATTCATTTATCCATTATCTATCATCCATCCAACCATCCATCCATCCATTCATCATCCATCCATCCATCTCTCCATCTGTTCTCCCATCCATTCATTCATCCATCCATCCATCTCTCCATCCATTCATTCATTATCCATCCATCCATCCATCCATCCATCCATCCATCCATCCATCCATCCATCCACAAACACAGCAGCTACTGAGTGCCAGGACCCATGTCCTTTTTCCTCTCCAGTCACCGTTGTGAACACACATGTGGGTCTCATCTCTTGCTCTGAGGCGTGACTAGAGTTGCCCCCCCACCCTCTCTGTCACTCTCCTTGCTGTTTGTCTCCTGCTCTTTTATTTGTCTATAAACTGCTTAGTTAGTTCAGTGCCAAGGGTGGTCTGTCTGTCCTGTCTCTCCTCCTCTACTTCCCTAACTCCCCCTCCGTCTGTTCTCACACCATGGGGCCCCAAGGCCTATCTGGAGTCTTCTGCTTTCTCTGCAAACATTCCCTGGATGTGCTCACCCACGGCTTTCTGTGCTGACACCACCCCCTCGGCCCCTCATGCAGCCCAGACCCTTTCCCTTCCCCTTAAGACATAGGCTCAAGCTTGACGAAGCTCTGCCCAGCTCAAGCCATCGCATTGTTTTTGTACCCACCAGAGGTGCTCTATCTCCATTCTCCTTGGCACTGAGCATCTCTGCCACCCAGGGCTCAGCAGCCAGGAGCACCAAGTCACCTCTGGCTGCTCTTATCCCTGTCTTCATGGTCCATCTGTCCCCTCTTCCTGCCACATCTCCCTCGAAAGGGCAGGTAGATAATCCCTCTCCATCCCCTCAGCCCCTGCCTCAGCCCAGATGTAAGAATCTAGTGCCTGAACCACATCCATCCATCCATCCCTCCAACATCCATCCCTCCACCACCAAACATCAGTTGGACACTTCCTAGGTGCTCTGATTATGACACAGACGCCCAAACCCCAGGCTATGCCCTGCAGAAGCCCAGAGTTCAGGGAGAAATTCTCTTGAGATCTTGGCCTTCTGTTAACGTCTCCTTCCTGCCCTGCCCCCCACCAACTCCTGTGCACAGAAGTGCTGGGGAGGGAATCCTAAGCTCTGCTGTTTTCTCCACAGCCCCACTTCTCTATGGCTACCTGTGGCTGGCTCTGAACCCACCACCAGGCTCAGGCAAGGTCCAGAGCCCCAGGCCTGAACTTCCTGCCGCTTCTTCCTGTTCTGCCTTTTCTGCTGGGGCAGTTTTCTCTGGGAAACAGGGTGGCTTACTATCCATGCCTTTTTGCACACAGTAAAGTCCAGACGTAAGCTCCCATCTGCCTGGGGTGGAGACGGAGTCTCCCTATGACCACCCTACAGGTACGTCCTCCTACTCCACCTCTGGCCTCCTTCTTCTTCCTTCCCCCTCCACGTATTAAGAATAAGGCATCATTGAAAAAAACAAAGGAGGCTGAGAATAAGTGGAGAATCAAAGTCTGTGCAGTTGAAGAGCTGAGGCTTTGCAAGTTCAACAACAAAGAGAGAGGGACTGTGGAATCCAAACTAGATAAGAGTGAGGAAACTGGGTGGGAGGACAGTGTACAACTGGCAGGTGCGATGAGGACAATGAGGCCCTGGGTCGTCCCCACAGAGGCCTTTGCTGGCTGACTCCTGTCTTCCAGGAGCCCCTGGGCATGGGTATGAGGGCATCTTTCTCTTCGCTCAGACATGGAGCTTCCTGGGAAGAGGATCTGCACCTGGCTTCCTTTTGGGTCTCAGGTTGGAGAGGAGGATGGACAAATGGAAGGTGTGTCTTTCTACTAGTCTCTTTTGCTCCTCCTTTGCCGCCTCTCCTCTCACCCTTTATAACATTCATTTTCTTTTGAGACAGGGTCTTGCTCTGTTGCCCAGGCTGGAGTGCAGTGGCACAATCATAGCTCACTGCAGCCTCTAACTCCTGGGCTCAAGCGATCTTCCCACTTCAGCCTCCTGAGTAACTGGGACCACAGGTATGTGCCACTATGCCCAGCTAATTTTTTTGAAGCAAAATTTGTATCATTTTAATTATTTTTATGTACAGAAAACTCAACAGTGTACATTTAACCCAGTTTAGTGGCAAGTTCTTTAGCGTTTACCTTTTTAAGCTTGGCGATGCGAGCCACAGACTCGGGACCCAGGACATTGCCTCCCCAGTGATGGTGGATCTCATCGTATCTCTCATTGTAATTGGTCCTTATAGCTTCCACCAGCTTAGCCAAAGCACTTTTGTCTTCCCAGTTAACCTGTGTGAAGGCGACAGTGGCACAGGTCTTCCTGTGGACTAGACGCCCCAGTCTTGCCTTCCCCTTGATAATGCAGTAAGGGACTCCCATTTTATGACACAGGGCAGGCAAGAAGACAACCAGCTTGATGGAATCCACATCGTGTGCAGTCACCACCAGCTGAGCTTTCTTATTCTCCACCAAGGTGGTTACTGGGTGTTAACTCCTGCTTGAAGGACAGGTAGTCTCTTAGTGGAGATGTCCCCTTTGCCAGCAGTTTTCTCCTCGGCCTGGGCCAAGAGCCTCTGCTTCTTCTCTTGCTTTGTCTCTGGTCTGTACTTGTGGGCCAGCTCAAGCAGCTGAGTAGCAGTTTGGCGGTCCAGGGCCTGGGTGAACTGGTTAATTGCAGGAGGCACTTTCAGCCGTTTATAGAGGAAGGCTCTCTGATGCTGCAACCTGATACAGCGGGGCCATTTCACAAAGCGGGTGAGGTCTCTTTTGGGCTGGATGTCCTGTCCAACGCCAAAATTCTTAGGTCTTTTCTCAAACAGGGGATTCACCACTTTCTTGGCCTCCTGCTTCTTCACGACAGCAGGGGCTGGAGCCACCTTCATCCCCCGGCCTTCTTTCCTTTCGGCATCTTGGGCAGCGAGAGGAGAGAGTACACCCAGCTGATTTTTAAAAATTTTTTTGTAGAGATGAGGTCATGCTATGTTGTCCAGGCTGGTCTTGAACTCCTGGCCCTCAAGTGATCCTCCTGTCTCAGCCTCCCAAAGTGCTGGGACCACAGGGGCATGAGCCACAGCACCTGGCTGTAAAATTAATTTTTAATTACACAAGTCATTCACGGACCCACTGTCTTTGTAAAAAACAAAAATCAAAGTGTTGTACATAAGACTGGTGTTCTTGTCCACTTCCCATCCCATCTAGCCCAGGGTACAAATACTGCTCCCCCGAAGTAATCTCAGTATTGATTTGGGAGAATCATTCCACTCTCTGTATATGATATTTTCTCACGAAAAAAGGCAAGTCCTGTGGGTGGTGCTGGCTTTGGTTTTGATGTCAAATGAGAATCATATTGAACCAGGCACACCTGCTCTGTGGTGGGCTTTTCTGCACAACAGCGGATCACAGATGGCTTCCAGGACTCAGAATCTCTGCTGCATGGTAGTGCGGAGGCCAGGTGAATGGTGGTTGATGCCACTCTGTGGATGGGCATGTAGCTGCTTCCCCATGATCACTATTACAGACGAGCTAGCTGCAAACACCCCGGCCCAGCCTGCCCCCATCCCTCTGCATGCACAGTGCTCACTGAGCTCCAGGCTACGATCTGTTATGTCCTCCCCTCTCCTTCTCGACTCCATCTCCTCCTCCTGTCCTCCAAGGTCAGGCCCCACTCCTTGTCCTGGTCCCACTCTTCTGGCTGACACCGCTATCCCTCACTTGCCATCCGAACTCTGCCCTCAAATGCAGAATCAGACTTGAAACCAATATGGACCCAGAGCTTCTCACCCACAAGTCATCTTCACATTCCAACCCATCACCTCCCAGGGCCAGCCACACACTTCCTGGTCTCAGCACTGAGCATCACCACCTGCCAGGAGTTATCTCAGCTGCCAGGAGTTATCTCTGACACCTCCCTCTCCTGTCACCCATGGCACATCTGTCTCCCCTTCCTGCTGCTGAATCTTCCTCCAAGGGGCTGTTCAAGACCCTAACCCAACGCCTCAGCCCTGGCCACAGCAGGCCTTAGCATCTCATGCCTGGACCATAGGCCTGTGTAACTACTTCTTCCATTCATCCACCCACACATCCATCTATTTTCCTTCCTTCCTTCCTTCCTTCTTCCCTCCTTTCTTTCCTTCCTTCCTTCCTTCTTCCCTCCTTTCTTTCCATCCTTCCTCCCATTCATTTTTTATGTATCCATCCATCATTTCTATCCATCTACCCATCCATTCATCTATCCACCCATTCATCTATCCATCCATCCATCATCTACCCATCTATCACCCACCCATTCATCCATCCATCCATCCAACAAGCATACACTGAACACCTACTGGATGTTCTGCTGAACAAAACACACAGCTCCCAGAGCCCAGGAGACATCCTGGTGCATCTGTGTCCATGAGGAAGCAGACTCATCATCTGCAATGAAAATATGGGGTGATAGGTGCCACCCATGTGTTTGTGTCACTGTGCCTCACAGTGTGTGTGGTGTGTGAAAGGGAGAGATGTCCACGTCTCTGGGCCCACGCTAGATCTCTCTGCTGAAGCAGCGCGCTTTCAACCATGTAGCCCACTGAAGACCCTGCCAACAGCATTGACTCACTAAGTCCTCCACAGGCTCTGTGTTTTCCCCGTTTTCCCAAATCCAGGACTGAAAACAGGCAGGCCCCATGCCCTCTGCCTGCCTCCCACTTCCAGCCCAGGGCCACTTCCTCCTCTAAGGGCTCTCTCCCATCTTCTCCTCTGATCCTCTCTGTGCTCCCAGGCAGTGCCTTTGCCCTGGCAACAGCTGTCCCCTCCCGTAGACCCTCTCCTGCGCTGTTTCAGCAGGTGGGCAAGCTCACCCCACTCCTACCCAGGAGTCCTTCCTTCTCCCTTGACCTGTTCCCTTCTTCCTCCTATGCCTTCTTTCATCCCAGACCAGCCGGGTGGGAACTCTCATCCCTGGCTGTGGCCACTCCCTCCCTCCCATCCTGCTCACCCCTGCAGCTGCTCTGTACCTGCCAATGGGGAGAAGAGAGGCCTCCAAACCCCACAGCCCATTTTCTCTCCATTGATGGCCTCTGATGCTGGGGGTCTCTCCTGGCTTCTCAGCCCCTTTCTTTCCTTGATTCTACCTCTCGGGCCACCCTTCTCCTGTTTCCTCTGCAGCCTCCTTGCCTTCCATCAGCCCTCTGTGTCCATGTCCCCAGGGCCCCATCTTCCCTCTCCCTGTGCTCTGCCCCCCAGGCAGCCTTCCCTAGAGCCTGTGTGACCATCCTCATGCTGACCTCATCCAGCATCTCCCCTCTCATCCTGCAGCTGTGCTGAGCAGGGTCATGGGAGGCCCTGGGAAGCCCCCTGTCCTCCTCAAAAGAGTCCTTGCTAAGCTCTTCCTGGGGGCCCCTGACCTATTGGGTGAGGATTCTGTGTCCGGAGCACCCAGATATATGTGTGTTGGGCAACTTTCCCCACCCCCAGGCTGTGAGCACCTTGAGGGCAGGACCTGCATCTGATTTGTCTTTGCTGAATGGCTGTGACTATGGCAGAGGCCGGAGGGACAGACGAACTGAGGACAGACGGACTGAGGAGAGCGCTCCCTCCTCCTCACTCTCGTGCTCCCTTTTTTCCTTCCATTTTCTTCCTCTCCTAATTAAAAAATTAGTTTTTAATTATGTGTGGTACATGAAGCAATTATTTTTGCACAAAATTTTAAAAATTTTTTGTGCTTTCACAAAATTAAAGCATGACAAAAGGCTGAAGTCTCTTCTCTCTCCCTCCCGCTTCCCACCTCCAATTCCCCCAAAAAGGGGAACCTCTGTGGCCAGTTCTGTGTGACCCTGTCCACACAGCCTATATGTGTCCTCTCATCTAAATAAAACAGAGCTGCATTTGGTGGTGGTGGGGTGTTGTTTAAAATATAAATACCATTTACTCTGTGTAAATTTTGCCAATAGCTTTGTCTGTCCAGTGATGAGTCTTCGAGTTCTTTCCACGAACATGTGGGTGCACCGTCATTGGTGTGCAAGAGCCAAAGTGGGCACCTCTTCCTCATCCTGCTCAGCGATGGCACGATGCTAGCCTGAAATTGGCCATGGTGGTAGTATTTACACTACAGAAGCGGGCACAAGCAACCCATAGGGAACATTCTCCCCAGAGGGCCAGTGTGCAAGCATACCCCAGGATGCACCCTGTTTCACAGATCTGGGTCTTTCGGGAGAGAGCTGCACTGTGGGTGACCAGCTCTCCTGTGGATGGACATGGGTGTTTTCCCCTTTTCACCATGACAGATAATGTCACCACAACCTTATCTGTCACCGATTCCTCTTCTGCCTTGCCCTCTGCTGGGTTCTGGTGTGGTGGGGCGGTGGGGCGGAGGGGTCCTCAGAATTCGTCTACAGTATGTGGGTTCTTTTCTGTCTGTCCGTGGAATGTGCTGCCTCTTCAGGTCTCTGGGAGTCTGTCTCTCTCCTTCCTTCCTTCATCTTTCCTCATCCTCTCCCTCGTTTCTTCTCCTCCTGTCCAGATTTGGCCCTTGCCCCAAGGGTCACGATCTGTGGCTGCTTCTGTGTGGAGGTGTGGGTCCCACTGTGCACCCCTCTATTTAGGCCCTTTGTCAGGCTTGTCCTCCCCCGTCTTTCCCTCCTCTTCCATGTGCACGCATCTCTGCATCTGCCTGCGTCTCAGCTCCCCGAGGGTCCTGCCGCCCCCTCTTCATTTCATTTTTTAACTTTATTATTGATGTGCCCCGCCAACACTGCCTCTTCCTGCATCTTGCTCAGTCTCACTCCCTCTCGCTCTCCAGAGGAGGCTTATTGGATTTTGCTTCAAGTCTGTGCGTCATTCCTGCTCTGTGCATGTGTGCGCACATGTTCGTGCATGTGTGTGCCTACCACTTTCCCCGTCAGCTCCCTCTCTCTCTTTCTGGGGCTTGGAGAGTTTTACTCTTTGTGTGTGTGCACAGGTGCACATGTGTGTGAGTCACTTCTCTGTAAGGTATGGTCAGGGCTGGGTCCCACCCTCCCTGTCACTCTCATGAACTCCATCTATCCACAACATGCCTGGTGAGCTCTGGACCAAGGTTTGTCCGTCTGTCCTCTCCTGTTCTCTTCTTTCCCTCCTCTTGCGCTGCACCTGCCCTCTGCACAAGAGGTGCCCCTTATGCACCTTGGGCATAGAGGCCTCTGTAAGGACATCCCCCAATCTCCTTCTGCGTCTGAAAATCACCCACCTTCATTCTCTGTTGCATGCCACAGATTTGGGGCCAGTGTTGACTGGGGCCCTCCAGAGGTACCTCAAACTCATCTAATCATCTCTGCACTACAAACTGGCCCCTTTCCTGTTCTCATTAACACTGAATGTCAGTGCCTTCCTCGGTGTGGTGCTGCAGCCAGGAGCCCTGCATCGTCTCTGACTACTCCTGTTTAGCCACCCACGGCCCATCTGTTCCCCCTCCCTGCCAACTCTTTCTCCGAGGGGCTGCTAAAGGCCCCCATTCTCTCAGTCCCTGCTGCAGCATCGTGTGGAGATGAGGGGATAATTGTCTTCCTTTGTCCATCCATTCATCCATCCATCCATCCATGCATGCATTCATCCAACCATCCATCCATCCATCCATCCATCCATCCATCCATCCATCCACCCATCCATCCATCCATCCACCCATCCATCCATCCATCCATGCATGCATGCATGCATCCATCCAACCATCCATCCATCCATCCATCCATCCATCCATCCATCCATCCATGCATCCATCCATCCATCCATCCATCTATCCGTCCATCCATCCATGCATCCATCCATCCATCCATACATACATACATACATCTACCCACCCATCCATACATGCATCCCTCCATCCATCCATCCACCCATCCACCCTTCCATCCATACATCTACCCATCCATCCATCCATCCATCCATCCATCCATCCACCCATTCCTCCATCCATCTATTCATTCATCCATTCATTCAGCCATCCATCTGCCCATCCACCCATTCACCCACCTATCCATCCACCCATCCATACATATGTCCACCCACCCATTCATCCACCTACTCTTTCATCCATCCATCCATCTATACATCCATCCATCCATCCCTCCCTCCTACCACCTGACATACATTGAGCACCTGAGTGCTCTGTTGAAGACAAAGACTCCAAAACCCCGGGCTGTGTTCTAAGGAGTCCAGGGGGAGAGAGGACCAGTTACCACCCATGGGAAGATGGGGTGATAGGGACTTTGGAAGTCTCCAAGCATCACCGTGTGTGTTCTTGCATGTGCATATATGCATGTGTTCGCTCTGTCTTGGCCACTTTCTCAGACCCTTCTCTTTCCTCCTGATCTCTACTATCAGTGCTCCCCAGGGCTGTGTCCTCACCCCTCTGCCCTTGTCCTTCCATGGGCCATACTATCCACACCAGGGCTTCAGAGGTCCCTGCACACAAACTCCTCTGCATTTCTGTGCTCATCTCCCCTGTCCCAGACCTGTATACTCACTGTCCTGTCCTCAGCCCCACTCAGTCATACTCCCAGCATCATACACTCCCCAGGCTCCAACCAACCTCCCTCCTCTCCAGGCTTCATCTTATGCTCTCATCCTCCATCTCCAGGGACAGAAATCCAGGCTTCCCCTTCTCCCCACCTCCTCCCTTTAAACTTGTGCTGACTCTTTCTCCCAAATCTCCCATCTCCTCCTTTGCTCCTTTCATCCCATGGCCAGCATGGTTGCCCTGGTGACAGCCATCCTCTTCCCTCCTTCTGAGTCTGCTTTCCAGCATGAGAGATGTGTTCTGGTGACCTGTTCCTCCCATGCTCTGTCTTCTCTGTCTGTCATGCTCTGTCTTCTCTGTCTGTCCATCTGCAGAAAATCTGGGAAAGGGACCCTTGGCTTTACTTGCTTCCATTCCCAGCCCACGCATACCCCATCCTTGGCAAGGGACCTCAGCCACATTGAGCCCACCATGGTTCTCAAGAGAGCTCTCCATAGACCTCCTTCTTGCCAAAGCCCATGGTCCCTTTTTCCTCCTCATTTCTTCTGGCCCATTGGGGTCCTGATTGGGGTGCCCATCCTTGCTTGGGAGGCCACTGTCTCCTCCTTCAGGACACTGGGTGCTCCTGGCTTTTCTCCCACCCATTGGGCAGTTTCTTTCTTCCATCCACCTCTCAATACTGATGCTTCCCAGAGCTCAGTCCTCCACCGCTTCCTGCCCTGCCCGTTCCCCAAGGGCAGCTTCCTCCACCCCCAGGACATCTGTGGCCACCCATTGTCCTTCTTGGACATAGAGCTCTCTCCTGAACTGGGACTTGCACATCCATGTACCTGAGCACAGGACTAGACACTTCCCTGCCCTTCCCACACTGCTCTTCTTTTCTCCAACCTCCTCACCTGCCCAGCTCCCCATCCTCAGCACAAGTAGACCAAGTCTCAGGCACTTTCTTGACTCCTTCTGACCACATCCAGTCCCACCATAGGGCTGTGCCTCCAGCACACCACCACCATCCCATCTGGGTGTCAGCTCCCAGGGCCTCCCGGGTTTCCCATCTCCAGCCTTGCCCCTTCCTGTCTACACTTGGTGAGGCCACCCAAGCCACCTTTCTAAATCTCCCACTTGGCAGCTCACCCTTCACTGGCCTAACCCCACAAAGCCAGCTTCCCCACCTCCCCACCCTCCTGATAAACTTCAAGCCAATTTTTCCTGCTTTAAGGCTCTGGACAAGGCCAAACCCTCACACTCTTGGTGACTTATCCTTCTGCCCTGTCTCCAGTCACAAGGAACCTCTTGCAGTGCAGAAAGACTCAGCCTCTCCCCACCTTCTGGCCTTTGCTCAAGCTGCCCTTGGCAGGAACGCCTCTCACCTGTCTGCCTGGCACACAGCAAGGCTTCTCTTGGCTCAGGCACTTCATCCTCCCTGATGAAGTCCCAGGGCCTCTCCCCTGAAAGCCCCCATAGCATCACAGGATCACACCCCTGGGAACAGCCAGGCACATGCATGTGTTTGGGGGGATCTTTCCCGCCAGACCACGGGCATCTTGAGAGCCTGCATCTGAGTTCTCTCTGAGTGTCAGCACAGAGGAAGGCTGAGGAATGTCTGAAGCTGGAGGAACTTCAAGTTGAAAAAAAACACTAAAATTTCAGGAAGGAAGGACTAAAGTCTCCTTTGAAACCTCCTCCCAAATCCTGATTTCTACTTATTTTCCCACATGGATCCTCAGTTATTAGACTGATGTGAATTATACTGGTAGCTAGCTAGCTAGATGATTGATAGGAAGGAAAAAGGAAGGAAGGAAGGAAGGAAAGAAGAGAAAACTTGTTCTATTATTGTTGGTTTGGTTATTGTTGTTTGAACATAAATACTACACACTGTGCATGTGATTTGGCAGTGGCCTTCCTCATTCAGCAATGTGTCTTGGGTCTGCTTCCATGTCAGAGTTTAGGTGCATCACATTCTTTTATCAGATGCACAATGGCTGAGCTGGCTTCCTCCTGCCGATGAGCATGTTGGTGTCCCTGCTCTTTTGGTGAGGTGGTAGCAGCTTCTGTGCATGGCCTCTTTCTGTGTCTCACTCTAGGGTCCCCAGTGTGTGATCAGGCTGCCGTGTGCCTGCTTGTCTGTCTGTCTGTGTGTGCACACATCTGCCTCTTTGCCTCTCTGAATCTCTCTCCTTCCTTTTCCCATTCTCTCTCATTATTCCATATTCCCTCTAGATTTGGTCCCCATGTTGCAACACAACTGTGTTTGTGTGTCTCACCCTGGGTCACATCTGTGGGTTCCTCTTTACTTGGAGCCTTTTCTCCTTCTGATTCTCATTCGCTTGGTGACTTCTCACCCCTGTGCATCCACTTGCTCTGCCATCCATTCATCCACCCACTTTGGACATTGAGCATCTTCCAGGAGCTGGACAGCTCCCATACGTGAGTCAGTGTGTGTGCCCCCTCTGTGTACTGCCCCTGGGTCTCTGCCTGTCTGTGGGCCTGTCTCTCCGAGCCCCCTTCTCCCACCCCTGCCTTCATCCTCCTCAGCTGCACTTCCTTCTGCTCTCCAGAGGAAACTTAAGAATTTGCTCTGTCCACGCATCATTCCTGCTGTGTGTGTGTGTACTTGTGTGTACGTGTAAGTGGGTCATCTCTTTCTGAGGCATGGTCAGGGTTGGCTTCCACCCTCTGTCACTCTCATGGACATTTCATCTGCTTGCCTCTCCATCCAGCCATCTGTAGCATGCTCAGCTAACTCTGGGGCAGGGTCTGCCTGTGTGGTCTGTCTTCCTTTCCATCTCTTTCTCTCACTCCTCACACACTCCCCGGATGAACTCATCCCCTGCCCTCTGTGCTGACATCTCCCTAACTGCTCCTGCAACCAAGACTCCCCACCTTTTTCTCTTCTTCTCAAGCCACTAGATTCCTCCACAGGAGAATCCAACCCATTGCATCATCTTCACACCCTGAGATGTGTTTCTCTTCCAGTTCGCATTAGCACTGAGCCCCGCTGCCTGCCTCAGGCTGCAGTGGGAGACTGAGCCATCTCTAACTCCTTCTGCTGCCCATGGCACATCTGTCCCACTTCCTGCCAAGTCTCTTTCCAAGGGACCACTCTGAGACCCTTCTAACCCCAATCCCTTCAGCCCCTCTCTCTGGCCAGGCCCCAGCATCTTGTGCTTGGACAACTGAAGAGGCTTCCTCCTTTGTTGTCCATCCTCCACTCCCACCCCCTCTTCATCCTCCATTAACCTCTGGAAGAATCATGAATCACCTTTGCTTAAATCCTCCCATAGCTTCCATGTCACTCACAGTAAAAGTTAATATTCTCACCATGGCCCACAGGCCTTACCCAGTCTATTTCCTGTTACCTCTCTCCTTTCATCTCCCACTCCTTTCCCCCTTGCTCATGTTGCTCCAGCCACATGGGCTTCCTTGGTGTTCCTTGAGCAGACAGACACCAGGGCTGTCACCTATGGTTGTTCATGGCATGAGGGCACCTGGCAGAGGATGTCAGTGGAGGACAAAACCCAGCCCTTGTTCTGTTCTCCAAGCCATGAGCCCTGGTTTGGGGTTGCCTCTGCTTAGAAGAAAGATTGTCTATTTCTTTTAAATATATAGATAGAAAAGACCTTTAGCATTCTTGCTTACTTGTTTCATTATCTGTTATTTTGGGATCTGTTTCTATTTACTGATTTTTCTCCTAGTTATGAGCTACAATTTTTGGTTCTTGGCCTGTCTAGGAATTTTTGATTGGATGCTGGACATTGTAAATGTTACACTATTGATGGTCTGGAATTGTGTTGTCTTCTGTTAAAGAGTGGCATGCAGTTAAATTACTTGCTAATTACTTTGATCATTTTGAGGCTTATTTTTAAGCTCTTTTAGGGTGGGTCCACAGTAGCCTTCACTTATGGGATAGTTCCTAACCTGTGTGACTTCTGGGAATTGTTCAAATTAAAATGCTTCAGTCTTTCTTTGCCTGGCCTCAGGGAATTTCACCCTACACACCTGAAGCCTTGCACATGGCAGTGATTCAAGAGGACACATGTAGATTTCTGGAGCTGTTTTTCTTCCTTCAGTCAGGTACTCTGCCCCTCAACTTACAGCCACCTAAGCCTACCTGAACTTTGTTCTTGGTCTCAAAGATCAACTCAGCAATACTGCTGGACTCTATTTGAATTTCCCCTCCCTGCACCTAAGATGCCTCCAGACAGAAAGCTGGGTGAACTGTAGAGCTAACTTGATTTGCTTACCTTTCTTCAGGGATCACTGTCTTATGCTACTGCCTGTTGTTCAATGTCTGCAAACAATTGTTTCCAATGTTTTGCCTAGTTTTTTTTTCTAATTTTCATAAAGCTCTTTATTGGTTAGTAGAGACATTGGGAGTCATGATCCCACCTTAGAGCCTTTGCACTTGGTTCCCTCTACCTGGAACGCTTCCCCCAGATATCCACGTGGCCAACTTGCTCACTTCACAAGTGCTCACGTTACCCTCTCAGTGAACCCTTCCCTAACCACCTGCTATGGACTGAATGTTTGTGTTTTCCCAAAAGTCAGGTGTTGAAGCCTTAATGCCCAGTGTAGTGGTATTTGGAAGTGGGCCTTTGGGAAGTGATTAGGTTTTGATGAGGTCATGAGGGTTAAGCCTCCACGATGGGATTAGTTCCCTTAAAAGAAGAGGAAGAGAGGACCAGATCCCTCTCTCTGTGTCATGTGAGGATACAGCAAGAAAGCTTTCATCTGCAAACTAGGAACAGGGCCCTCACCAGACACCAAATACGCTGGCACCTTGATCTTGGACTTCCCAGCCTCCAGAACGATGAAAAATAAATATTGCTTAAACCATCCAGTAGATGGTATTTTGTTATAGCAGCCTGAGATAAGATATCACTTTACTTAGAATTGAAACTACCTCAACTTGTAATGCTCCATTACCTTGTGTATTTCTCTCTATGTATATATTTACTGTCTATAAAATTAATTGCCTGTCTTCGTCCCCTAACCTCCTTCTGCTCTTTACCTGTCTTTTTTCCATTAACATGGAAGCTTGATGAGGGCAGAGAATTTTGTCTGTTTATTCACTGCTGCGTCCCCAGTGCACAGTGGGGATAGTTCGGCTTGACTGTGGGGCTCACAGGGATTTAAGTTGAGCAGCGTTTCTGTAGGTGCCCAACACATCCTGGAGCAACTGCTGGTGCTGGCTGAGGTTAGGATGGGGAAGGGGTAGAAAGGCCTGTTCAGGGCCTAAGCAGCTCACCGTCCATTCACAGTTATGCTCAGAATCTCATTCTCTACCTACACCTACCACCTCTGACATAAGGCAATGTCTGGCCTCCTTGCCCCAGCACAGGCTTCTTCCTCTGCCCAGAGTACAACTCCCTGGCTCAGCTGTGTGGCACAGACACCTAGCTTCAGAGTCTCCACCTGTATGAAGTGTTCTGTGAATCTTGTGACTTCCAATCCCTTCTTCACTCTGGGACCAAGAAAATTCTTTCTAAATGCCTTATTCTATTCAGGCTTCTATAACAAATTACCATAGACTGGGTGGTTTACAAGCAACAAATATTTATTTCTCAAAGTTCTGGAGGCTGGGAAGTCCAAGGTCACAGCACCAGCTAATCTGGTGTCTGATGAAGGCTCCCTGGTCCATAGACAGTGCCTTTCAGCTGTGTCCTTACATGGTGCAAGGGGTGAGGAGTCTCCCTCAGGCCACTTTTTAAGAAAATCATTCATTTTTCTTTCCAACTTTTATTTTACATTCATGGGGTACATGTGCAGATTTGGTATATAGGTAAATTGCATGTCTCGGGGCATTAGTGTGCAGATTATTTTATTACCCAGGTAATAAGCATAGTACCTGATAGGTAGTTTTTCCATCATCACCCTCTTCCCACCCTCCACCCTCAAGTAGGCCTCTATGTTATTGCTCCCTTCTTTGTGTCCATGTGTACTCAATGTTTAGCTCCCACTTATAAGTGAGAAAATGCAGTATTTGGTTTTCTGCTCATGCATTAATTCACTTAGGATAATGGCCTCCAGCCCCATGTATGTTGCTGCAACGGACAAGATATTGTCCTTTTTTATGGCTGCATAGTATTCCATGGTGTATATTTACCACATTTTTCTTTATCTAGTCCACTGTTGATGGGCATTGAGGTTGATTCCAGGTCTTTGCTATTGTGAATAGTGCTATGATGAACATGTATGTGTCTTTATGGTAGAATGATTTTATTCCTTTGGGTATATACCCAGTAATGGGA
The DNA here is from genome assembly GCF_029289425.2 of Pan paniscus. NCBI lineage: Eukaryota > Metazoa > Chordata > Mammalia > Primates > Hominidae > Pan > Pan paniscus. The sequence goes on from NC_073270.2 coordinate 43,184,815, forward strand.
TTGCTAGGTCAGATATTAGTTCTATTATAAGTTCTTTGAGAAATCTCCAAACTGCTCTTCACAGTGGCTGAACTAGTTTACATTCTCACCAGCAGTGTATAAGCGTTCACTTTTCTCTGCAACCTCACCAGCATCTGTTATTTTTTGACTTTTTAATAATAGCCATTCTGCCCAGTGTGAGATGGTATTGCACTATGGTTTTGATTTCCATTTCTCTAATGATCAGTGATGTGGAACATTTTTTCATATGCTTGTTGGCCACATGTATGTCTTCTTTTAAGAAGTATCTGTTCATATCCTTTGCCCGTTTTTGAATGGACTTGTTTGTTTTTTCCCTCAGGCCCCTTTTACAAGGGCACTAATCCCATTCATAAGAGTAGAGTCCTCATGACTGAATCATCCCCCAAGGGCCCCACCTCCTAATACCATCACCTGCGGATTAGGATTTCAACATATGAATTTTGTGGGGGGACATAAACATTCAGGCCATAGCACTAATCCCAGAACGTTCTATGTCATTTCCTTTCTCTAACGCCTTCCACTGCACCCCATTGCTCCTGTGAGAAATATCAGATTCCTTAAGTTGGTGTATCATCTTTTACAACATAACAACAAATTACGCCCATGCAATCAGCTTAACATGACAAAATGATTTTCTCACAGTTTCTGAGGTCAAAATTCTTTGAGCAGCCTGGTTGAGTGTTTCTGGCTCAGGTTTTCTCATGAGGTGTAGTCAGGCTGACAGCTGGGGCTGCTGCATCCTGAAGGCTTCAACTGGGGCTAAGGATCTGCTTCCAAGATGGCTCCCTCCCAGGGCTGTTGGCAGGAGGCCTCATTTCCTTACCACATGGGCTTTCCACAGGGTTGCCTGAGTGTTCTTACATGGCAGCTGGACTCCCCCAGAGAGAGTGATGACAAAGAAAGGTAAGGAGGGGAAGAGGGTGGGGAGGGAGAGGGGACACTGGGGAGCCACAGTGACTTTTATGACCTAGTTTCTGAGGCTGTACATCATCACCTCCACTTTATTTTATTCACTAGTGACTTATTAAGTCTAGCCTACATTCAGGGGAAAGGAATTAAGCTCTATCTCTTAAAGGTAAGAGTGCCAAAGGATTTGTGGACATACCTAGCTACTTGGGAGGCCGAGACAGGAGAATGGCTTGAACCCGGGAGGTGGAGCCTGCAGTGAGCTGAGATTATGCCACTGCACTCCAGCCTGGGCAAAAGAGCGAGACTCGGTCTCAAAAAGAAAAAAGAAAAAAAAATTGTGGACGTACATTAAAAGCACTATAGTCTTCCCTCTGACCACAAATTATTTACATTCTTCTAACATGCAAAATACAGTCCACCCTCCGAAGGACCCTGAAGTCTCATACTGGTACAGTATGAGCTTGAACTCAAGACTTTTGTCATCTAAACCATATGCAGGTGTGGGTGAGGCTCCTTGGGAGTGGTTCCCTAAGCATATCCCCACCAATACACTCCCTCTCAATGAGTAAACCTGTGAATCCCAAGAGGTGAGTTACCTATCTACACCTCAACCCCACTCGGCACCCAATATACAATGGTGGAATAGGTATAGGATAATCGTTCAGAACCAGGGGAAATGGGAAGCACAGAGAAGTCGCTGGTCCATAGTAATTCTGAAATCTAGCTGGGGAAATGTTGAAGGGTTGGGACTTATGCTACTCTGGCTCAGAAATAATTTTCCAAGGGGTTCTGCTCTTTCTGTCTCCTTCTAGGTTCTTGGGTCTACCTCAAAGTAAAAAGTAGCCTGTGTTTACAGCTGTGTTCTTTTCTCAGCCTGCTTCCTGCTAATAGAATTTAGCAAGTTCAAAGGCCTCTTTCCTTTCACACTACCTCTGTCCCTTTCAGTACATGCTGATGCTATTTCTGTTGATATAATTCTTTTTTTTCCCCCTCAGACAGGGTCTTGCTCTGTCACCCAGGCTGGAGTGCAGTGGTGTGATCTCAGCTCACTGCAACGTCTGCCTCCCAGGTTCAAGTGATTCTCCCACTTCAGCCTCTCCAGTAGCTGGGACTACAGGCACACACCACCACGTGTGGCTAATTTTTATATTTTCTTAGAGATGGGGTTTCGCTTTGTTGCCCAGGCTGGTCTTGAATTCCTGGGTTCAAGCAATGCTCCTGCCTCGGCCTCCCAAAGTGCTGGAATTATAGGCATGAGCCACTGTGCCTGGTGATATAATTCTTTTTAAAATGTTGTTGTTCTCCTGTGAATCTTTTTGGGATCTACTCTACAAGACAAAAGCCACATCTAAAAATCTCTTGAGATAAGCCCTTGACTACTTTGTGGTTCTGCAGAGACAAGCTCTTAAACATCCAACTGTTTGAGTCAGAGGGTCTGTGAGGTAAGTCTTTAAATTTTTTAGAGGGCCCTTTGCTGACTGAGAGTACTCTGAGGAACCACTTTAGATCTTTTGCAGCCACACCCTCACCTGATTTTTAGATTATATTTTCTTGGCAATGTTCTGGATTGAATCTTTACTCAAAAAGCATTTCTTAATTTTAGCAAGGAGGCCAAGACTTTTCAAAACCATCAAGTCCTGGCTTCTTCATGTTTAACAGTTATTCACTTAGTTCACCTCTTTAATCTTGCATTTACCATAAATATCAAAAATAAACAGATGACATCTTCAACAGTTTGCCTGGAAATCTCCTTCACTAGATCACTTGTCTCACTGGGCACATTTTGTACTTTTCGTGTTACTGTAAGCAATAGTGTTACTAAACTTTTTGCTACTACATTAGAAGGATCCCTTTTCCTCCAGTTTCCAATAAGATCTTCCTCACTTAAAGAAAACAAAACAAAATGCTCACTGCAGTCTGCAAAGGACGTCATGCTTCTATAAATAGTTTCTCTTTGAACTCTTCAAATGTTCACTATAATTCTCATGAAAATCCTTCAGCTTCTCCCCAGTACCTGGTTCCGAAGCAATTCTCATATTTTAGGTTTTTGTTATGGTAGCACTCCACTTCCAAATACCAAAATACGTATTAGTTATCCATTGCTGTGTAACAAATTGTTCCAAAACTTAGCATTTTAAAACAACAAACCATTGTTATCTGACAGAGTTGCTGAGGGCCAGCAGTCTGGGAGCATATCTGGATGGTTCTGGATCAGGGTCTCTCAGGAGACTGTAGTGAAGCTATTAGCTGGGGCTTAGTGATCTGGAGTCCTGACCAGAGCTGGAGGCTCTGCTGTCAAGATGGCCCAATCAAGTGGCTGTTGGCAGGAGGTCTTAGTTCCTCACCATGTGGCTCTCTTCCCAGGGCTCCCTAAGTGTCTTCAGGGCATGGCAGCTGGCTTCCCCAAGAGGAGGTAATCAGAGAGAAAAAGAGAGAGAGTGGAGGGTAAGAAGGAGGAAGAGGAAGGGAGGAGCTGCAGTCCTTTTATGATTGAGTCTTCAAAATCCTACACCGTCTCTTCTGGTTTGTCCTATAGCTAGAAGCAAGTCACTAAGTTCGGTCCATACTCAGAATAGAGGAATTAGGTTCTACCTTGAAGGGAGGTGTGTAAAAGCATTTGTAGACATCTTAAAACTACTGTACTTGGCATTCAAAGCCTTCTGGTATCTGGCCCTGACTAACCTTCCAGGGCTAGATTAAGACCAAATAGAGGGCCGGGTGTGGTGGCTCATGCCTGTAATCCCAGCATTTTGAGAGGCTGAGGTGGATGGATCACCTGAGGTCAGGAGTTCAAGACCAGCCTGGCCAAGATGGTGAAACCCCCATCTCTACAAAAAATACAAAAATTAGCCAGTCATCGTAGTAGGTGCCTGTAATCCTAGCTACTTGAGAAGCTGAAGCACTAGAATTGCTTGAACCCGGGAGGCAGAGATTGCAGTGAACTGAGATTGCACCACTGCACTCCAGCTTGGGTGACAGAGCAAGACTCTGTCTCGAAAAAAAAAAAAAAAAAAACGGACCATGCAGAGGCCCCAGGATTATGGTTCTCCCTCCTCAACAGTAAATAAAAATAATCAATACACAATAAATTAAGTATAAGCAGGTTCACAGAGTTCTATTTTTCTCATGATAATGATTTTCATAATATTTTTAAATTATTGAAGTATAATTTACATGCAATGATATGCATCCATTTTAAGTGTACATCTTGATAAGTTTTCACAAATGCATACACCAATGTAACCACCACTACAATCAAGATATAGAACTTTCCTGTCCCCAGAAACTTCCCTCCATGGCCCTTTGAAGTCAATCTCTCACCACTCCTTGCCTCAGGCAACCAATAAACTGCTTTCCATCAATGTAGATCAGATTTACATTTTCCTGAGTTGCACATAGAGGAATCATGCAGGAAGTACCTTTTTGCTTCTGGCTTATTTTATTCAGCATAATGTTTCTGAGATTAATCCATGTATCAGTAGTTTGCTCCTTTCATTCCTGAGTAGTATTTCATTCTATAACTATATACATATTTATTTACCTTTTTGCATGCCGATGAACATTTATTTTTTTCCCAGTTTATTTTTATTTTTTTAAGATGGAGTCTCACTCTGTCACCCAGGCTGTAATGCAGTGGTGCGACCTCAGCTCACTGCAACCTCTGCCTCCCGGGTTCAAGCGATTCTCCTGCCTCAGCCTCCTACACTTGATCTGAGACAAAAGGCCGAGAAGCGATATGCCTCAGCCTCCTGAGTTGCTGGGACTACAGGTGCCTGCCACCACGCCCAGCTAATTTTCATATTTTTAGTAGAGACGGGGTTTCACCATGTTGGCCAGGCTGGTCTCAAACTCCTGACCTCAGGTGATTCACCTACCTCGGCCTCCCAAAGTGTTGGGATTACAGGCATGAGCCACTGCACCCGGCCAAACATTAATTTTTTCCCCAGTTTTAGGCTATTATCAATAAAGCTGCTATGATATTTGAGGGCTGGCCTTTGTGTGGACCTATGTTTTCATTTCTCTTAGGTAAGTATATAGAAGAGGAATTGCTGGGTTGAATGGTTGGTGTGTGTTTAACTTTATAAGAAATTGCCAAAATGTTTTCCAAAGTGATTGCACCATTATGAACTCCCACCAGCAATGTATGAGAGTTTCAGGTGCCCCACAGTCTTGCTAAGATGTGATATGGTCAGTCTTTTATTTGAGCCATTCTAGTGAGTGTGCAGTGGAATCTCATTGTGGCTTTGATTTGCGTCTGCTGAATAACAATGTTGAGAATCTTTTCATGTGCTTATCTGTCACTCATATATCTTCTTTGGTGAAGTATCTGTTCAGATCTCTGCTAATTAAAAAAAAATCAGCTTGAGTATCTTGTTATTACTGAGTTGTAAGCATTCTTGTTTTGCTTTGTTTTTGAGACAGGGTTTCTCTCTGTCGCCAAGGCTGGAGTGGAGTGGCATGATCTTGGCCTCCACCTCCCCGGTCAAGGTAATCCTTGGCTTCAACCTCTGCAGTTGGCTCAGGTGATCCTCCTACTTCAACCTCCTGAGTAGCTGGGACTACAGATGTGTGCCACCACACCTGGCTCATTTTTGTGTAGAGATGAGTTTTGCCATGTTGCCAGGCTGGTCTTAAACTCTTGGGCTCAAGCAATCCACCCGCCTCGGCCTTTCAGAGTGCTGGAATTACAGGCATGAGCCACTGTACCTGGCCAGAATGTTCTTTATAAATTCTGGATATGATGTGAGATAAGAGTTAAGCCTCATTTTTTTTCCATGTGGTTTTTCAATTGTTCCAGCAGCATTTCAGGAAAATTATCCTTTCCTTGGCACTCTTGTCAAAAGTCAATTAATTGACTGTGTATGTGTGGTTTTACATCTGGACTGTCTATTAGGTTCCATTTAACCACAGGCAATACCACTTTATCTAGATTACTGTCGGTTTATATTAAGTCCTCAAATTAGGTAGCATAAGACCTCCTAATGTGTTCTTCTTTGTTGAGATTGTTTTGGTTATTCTAGGTCCTTTGCATTTCTTTTTTTTTTTGTTGGGGGGATGGAGTCTTGCTCTTGTTGCTCAGGCTAGTGTGCAATGGCGCGATCTCAGCTCACTGCAACCTCTGCCTCCTGGGTTCAAGCGATTCTCCTCCCTCAGCCTTCTGAGTAGCTGGGATTACAGGTGCCCGCCAACATGCCTGGCTAATTTTTGTATTTTTATTAGAGACGGGGTTTCAGCATATTGGCCAGGCTGGTCTTGAATTCCTGACCTCAGGTGATCCGCCCGCCTCCGCTCCCAAAGTGCTGGGATTACAGGAGTGAGCCACCTCGCCCTGCTGGTCTTTTGCATTTCTCTATCAGTTTTACAATCAGTTTGTCAGTTTCTACCAAAAGTCTGCTAGGATTTTGATTGCAATTGCATTGAATCTATAGATCAATTTGGGGAGAATTGATATCTTAATGCTATGTGACCCTGGATCAGTTACGTGCCTCCTCTGAACTGCAGCTTCCTCCTGGTCCCTCCCTGACAGGTTTTAGTGAGCAAGCAAAGCTGAGCTGAGCACAGTTATGGGCACACAAGGGAACAGGCTCCCTGTGTGTTTCAGTGGTGAGGACAGGGGCTGCCATAATGCTTTTCACAGTGTGTGCCAGCCGCAGGTCGCAAGACCATGGGGGCTGCCCCAAGCAGGGAGCCCATGGCCCTGGACTGGGTCCTGTGTCCCCACTCACTTGTCGCAACACTCCAGCCATGTGGCCTCCTCTCCCTGGGCCTCAGTTTTCTCATCTGTAAATCGGAGGCAGTGAGTGTTGCCAGGCAGATTCCACGAGATGGTGGATGAGCAGGAGCTAAGAAAACCACCTGTTTTCTCCATTTCACCCTGGGCTGCCAAGTGCTGCAGGCACAAATCACATCACCATGCCGATTGGCGCCAGCACAGATTAATTTTCTCCAACCTTGGCTGGGTCTTAAGTGCAGCTCAGCAACCCCTTGACTGGTCCCCAAACGCCTTTCCGTTCCCGTAGCAGTTGTTCCGCCGGGGCCCCCATTCCCCCCTTGTTCCCCTGGGCCCCACAGACAAGCCCAGCTCCTGCTCAATGGAGAAAACAGAGGCATTTGTGGAGGCACTGGCCGCTGCCACTCCCCTCCCTCACGCCTCTGCAGCGATCTGCCTGCACCTTCCTGTGTCCAAGGCCAGCTGTCCCTTGCCTGTGTCCTCCCGGGCCTTACATCTGTCTTTTCCTTCCTCCAGTTTCTCCCTCTCTGCTGGCTCTTTTCTCTCCACCCATAAATTCTCAAAAGCTCCCATCCTGCCTCTGCCTTCATCAAAGTCCCCCTCCTTCCTGGGCACCCTTCCCTGCATCTCCCCTTCTTGTCATAATCCTCACTACCCCCATGGTTTTTTCCAGGATGCCACGAGGCTCCCACAGGCTCACCTGCCTGCCTGTCTCTTGGGGGCTTTCAACATCAGCCACAGCCAAGTGGGACAACTGCTGGGGGCCCTAGGCATGATGTAACACCACCCCGCTGCTCGGGAGGATCTGGGACCCCACAAAGTTCACCCAGGACACGGGGATAAAGTTACACACTGAGGACTTAATGAGTTCACCTTGGCAGCTCAGCCCAACACTGAGGGATTGCTTAAATCTGAGCCTTCCACCAGGCCTGGATCTCATCGATGTGGGGCCTCCCAGCCCATTTCTTCCTTCTTAGTATACCCTGTCTTTTCCTCCACCCCTCTACCAACAGTCCCCCTCCTTCTCAGGCCTGGCTGCCCCTTCTGGGCTGCTCCAGGCCCTGTGGGCCATCGAAACCTCCCTGGCCAATGTCATCAGGGTCTTCCATGAGGGCTCAGCCAGTGGTGTTAGCTGGGCAGCATCTGAGACCATCAACCACCTCTTCTTCCTCAAACGTGTGACCCCTGGGTTTCCCCAGCATCCACTTCTTTCCTGGCTTTCTTGCCCACTCTCTGGCCACTTTGTGCCCTCCTCACCCTTTGTAGCTCCTCTTCCCTGGCTCACTAAGCCTCTAAGACTTCCTTTTTTCTCCTCTTCTTTTTCTTTTTTCCTTTTGGAGAGACAGGGTCTTGTCTGTCACTCAGGCTGGAGTGCAGTGGCGCGATCACAGCTCACTACAGCCTTAAACTCCTGGGCTCAAGCAACCCTCCAGCCTCACCCCCTCAGAGTGCTGGGATTACAGGTGTGAGCCACTACCCGCCTCCTTCCTCCTCTTCTCTCCTCTCTCGACACCCTCTTCTGGGGCCATCATCTCTCTGACTGCCGTTCTGGCCTCCTTACACTCTCCCTCGTGCTGGATCCTTGGCTAACACTGCTGATGACATGTCACCACCTCAAAGTCATCGGGCCCCAAACCAAACTCTATTTTTGATGTTTATGGTAAATGCAAGATGAAATAGGTGAACTAAGTGCATAACTGTTAAAAACATGAAGAAGCCGGAACTTGATGGTTTTGAAAAGTCTTAGCCTCTTTGCTAAAATTAACAGGTGCTTTTTGAGCAAAGATTCAAAGATTCAAACTCTATCTTTCCTCAGAACCAGCCCTCCTTCCTGAGTGTCCCATCTGCCATGCCTTCAGTGCTTTATTCATTCAGTGATTTCAGCAAGTATTTACTGGGCACCTACCAGGGGCCAGACCCTGTTCTAGATGCTACGATGCCGCGTTTGAGGTGGGACGTGTTGAGGCTCTGCTAGATCCTTTCAGACCCTGCTTAGCCAGTGTTTTATGCCCCTGAACCCTATCTTTGGTATGTTAGTTTCCCATGACTAGCCCTTGCAAGTTGTGTTTGTGACTAAAGTTCCGGGAGCTTCTTTTCCCACAGGTTTTGAGAGCTGGAATTACATGGGTGTTTATGTTTTGCGTCCCAACCCCACGATGCATCCCAAATCCTATAGCCATGCCTGCCTTGGTGCAAGACTCTGAAAGCCCAGCTTCCTTGCCTCCAGGAGGGACAGCTCGGGAGTGTGACTTACCCAGTGGAGCTCCCCTGTGGGGTGAGGCTGAGGCAGCCCCCTGCGGGACCTGGTCTAAGGTCACAGCCTGGCCGGACCTCCTCTCCCTTTCCTGTCCTGCTTCCCCATTCCCTGTCCAGTTTGTCTTGAGACCGCTTCCTGAATAAATCACTTGCTCCTAAATTCTTGTCCCAGGGTCTGCTTCTGGGGACTCCAGCCCAAGGCAGTGTTGAACACGACGGCCAACGAGTTACCAGCACTTCCCTAATGCCCTCCGAAACCTCATTCAGACTCTCGCACCCTGCACCCTCAGGGCCATCCTCTTGAGGTGGGCCTTGTCATCCCGTTGAATGCACCAAGCACCTCCCAGACCCCAGAAGACAGGCTCGTCCACTCTGGTCTAGCTTTCCCTCCAGCCCGCTCTCAACTACACATCTGATTATGCTGTTCCTCCACTTGAAACCCTCCCAGCCAACTCAACCAAAATATGAGAAAAAGATTTGAACCCCTACATACCCACTTAGAATAGCTAAAATCAAAAAACCAAACCAAACCACAAAACCTAACAATATATGAAGTGCTGGCAAGGATGAAGGGTAACTGGAACTCTCATAGGTTGCTGGTGGAAGTGCCAAAATGGTAAGCCTTTAAAAATGGTTTGACAGTTTCTTATAAAGTTAAACATACGTTTTATCATATGACACAGGAACCCCACTCTTGGGTATTTCCCCTAGAAATGACAACTCTTGTCCACTCAAACGCCTCTACATAGACATTTATCGTAATTTTATCCATAATTGCCCCATATCCATAATTGCCCCATATATGAAACAACCCAAATATCTTTCAACTTGCAAAGACATTAAAACAAACAAACAAATTGTGGCACAGCCATATAATAGAATGATTCTCAGAAATAAGGAGGAACAAACATTTAATCACACAACAACATGGGTGAATCTCAGACGCATTACGATAAGTGAAAGAAGCCAGACCCAAAAGGCTACATACCGTATGGCTCCATTTATGACATTCTGGAAAAGGCAAAGTAGAGGGACAGGGGACAGATCAGTGGTTGCCAGGGGCTGGTGGGGCATGAGGGAGTTTTGGAGTTGATGGAAATGTTTTCTATCTTAATTGTGGTGGGAGGTATGCAATGACATGTATTTGTTAAAACTGTCCACTGAGAAGAGTGAATGTCATTCTATGCAAATGGTACCTCAATAAACCTGACTTTTTAAAAAAAAAAAAAAGCCCTTTCTGGCCAGGCACAGTGCCTCATGCCTGTAATCCCAGCACTTTGTGAAGCTGAGGTAGGAGGATTGCTTGAGGCCAGGAGTTTGAGACAAACCTGGGTAACATGGTGAAATCCTGTCTCTCCAAAAAAAAAAAAAAAAAAAAAGACTACAAAAATTAGCTGGGCATGGTAGTGCACGCTTGTAGTCGTGGCAACTTGGGAGGCTGAAGTGGGAGGGGTTCCTGAGCCACACACTACACACCACCACACTCCAACCTTGGCAACAGAGTGAGACCCTCTCTCTAAATAAATAAATAAGTAAATAAATAAGCCCTTTCTGCTGAGTGCAAATTGGTACAACCACTGGGAAAACTGTTTGACAATATCTGTGAAAGCTGAACATATGCCTATCCCATGACCCAGCAATCCCACTCCTAGGGATATACCTAAGAGAAAGGAGTACACAGGCCACTCAAAGATGCACACTGAATGCTCTCAGCAGCTTTATCTGTCATAGTGAAAAACTAGAAACAACCCAAATGTCATCAATGATAGGCCCTAGAAGGACACAGGAATTAGGTTACCCATGAGAGGTAGCTGGTTTAATAAGGTCCTGTTCAACCTAATGCATGTGACTGCCCAGTAATCCCTCTACTATACCCCATCTGCTCACTGCTGTATCCTTAATCGCCCAGTGTCCCCAGCCCTTCCTTTTGGAGTGCTAAAACATGCACAAATAGATCCCTTGGTGGTATATTCATAAGAAGGAATACTACATAGCAATGAGAAAGAATAAACTACATTTACATACAGCAACCTGCGTGAATCTCATAGACAGGTTTCATGAAAGGAGACAGACATGAGGAGACACACTGATTCCATTCATCTGAAGTTTAAGAAGAAGCAAAACCACTCTTGGGTGATAGAAGTCAGAATAGTAATTACTTCTGTGGGGTTGGGTACTAACGGACAAGGGGTACAAGGGAAGCTTCTAGGGGATGGAATTATTTTGTATTTGGGTGGTGATTACATGGGCGTGTGTGTAATTAAAAATTCACTGGGCCACACACTTAAGATTTGTGCACTGTATTGTGTGGGTTCTAAGTGTGTTCATACAAAATAATGAGACGTTGAGGTGGGAGAATTGTTTGCGGCCAGGAGTTTGAGACTAGTCTGAGCAACATAGCAAGACCCCCCCATCTCTAAAAAAAATTTGTTTTAATTAACAGGGCGAAGGGGGCACACCTGTATTCCCAGCTACTTGAGAAGCTGAGGCAGAAGGATTGCTTGAGCCCAGGAGTTTGAGGCTGCAATGAGCTATGATTGCACTGCTGCACTCCAGCCTGAGTGACAGAGCAAGATCTTGTCTCTGAAAATAACAATAATAATACAAAATACAAAACAAAGTATATTATGCACTTATCAGCCTTACTGATCATTGCAAGAGCCAAGGATGAGAGAAGATGAGGAATACAAGATCCCAGCCAGGAGGTGAGATGAAACTGGGGCCTGCAGGGGCTGCTACCACCCATAGAGGGGGAGTGCTAAGCCCTAGAAGGACACAAGAATCAGGTTGCCCATGAGAGGCAGCGGTTTAATTAGGTCCTGTTCAACCTGACACATGTGACTGTCCGACCATAATCCCTCTGCGATGACCCATCTGCTCCCTGCTGCATCCTTAATTGTTCAATGTCCTGGCCCCTTCCACTCACTAACCCTCACACATCTCATGCTTGATCAAAACTAGTTCTCGCTGGACCCTGCCTTCCTGCCTCTCTCCTTCCTGCCTGCCTCTCTCCTTCCTGCCTGCCTCTCTCCTTCCTGCCTGCCTCTCTCCTTCCTGCCTGCCTCTCTCCTTCCTTCCTGCCTCTCTCCTTCCTTCCTTTTTCTTTCTTGAGTGGTTTCCCAACCAGTTGTGCCCCTCCCCTCTCCTCACCAGCTGCTCCCATGAAGGTCCTCCAAAGCTTCCCATCGGCCAAGCCCAGGGGCTCCATGGCTTGCTCATCCCCCATCCAAACTCTCTGCTCACAGCCCATGGGTGACCCTGTCCACCTGCTGGAAACGCCCTCCTCCCTTGCTTCCCAGAGCACCTTCTCCTGTTCCCCTGGGACCCCCTTGAGGACCTTCATCAGTCTCCTTGGTACCTTCTCCTGCTCCCCTAGGACCCCCTTGTGGGCCTTCATCAACATCCTTAGCGGGCTTGTCTTTCTGCCTCCAGTGCCTATGTCTGGCGAGGTCCAGGACTCAGCCCCAGGCCTCTTCTCCTTGGCATTCCCTCAGGTTCCTGGACTGTGTCCTCCTTCCCAGCCTGGCGTTCTAGGTTAGACGTTGGTCTCTGAGCTGTAGCCCAGGCCACTAAAGCACCCTGGCTAGCAACCATGGATGGCACTTCTCAGCCCCCACCCTACTTGGGGTGTAAGCAGATGGCAAGGCCCTCTATGCATCTCCGCCTCAGTCCCCAGAGCAGGTGGCTCCGGAAATCCCGTTGGCCCTCCTGCTCAGCTGGCTCATGTCTGGAACCTATCCTGACATTGTCATGTCTCCCACTGTGTTCTTGCTGGGCCTGCTCAGCCCCTTTGGTGCAGAGGACTCCACCTGCAGACTTACTCGGTTACTCTCCACATGGTGGCCGGAGGATCTTTAAGAAATGGAAGTCAGTTCTCAGACCCACAATGCCCCCCACTGCAGTTGGAATAAACTCCAACAAGGCCCTGCATGAAGTGCCTGTTTCCCACTCCACCCTCTTGCTCCCTTCCCCTTGCTCGCTGGTGCAGCCACACTAGCCTTGTTGCCCGTCCTGGAACACACCAGGACATGGACATTGTGGGGACATGCAATTCAGCCCATTTACAGGGCCCTGCTTTACAGGATCTCTGTTAATGGGCTGAACTGCACCCCCCAACAATTCATGTGTTCAAGTTCTAACCTCCTATACTCCAGATTGTGACCTTATTTGGAAATAGGGTTGTGCAGGCTGGGCGCGGTGGCTCATGCCTGTAATCCCAGCATTTTAAGAGGTCAAAGCGGGTGGATCACCTGAGGTCAGGAGTTCAAGACCAGCCTGGCTAACATGGTGAAACCTCGTCTCTACTAAAAATACAAAAATTAGCCAGGCATGGTGAGACATGCCTGTAATCCCAGCTACTCTGGAGGCTGAGGCAGGAGAATCGCTTGAACCCAGGAGGCAGAGGTTGCAGTGGGCCAAGATCACACCACTGCACTCCAGCCTGGGTGACAGAGCAAGACTAAATCTCAAAAAAGAAAAAAAAAAAAAGAAATAGGGTTGTGTAGATGTAATTCATTAAGATGATGATATGGTTTGGATCTGTGTCCCCACCTAATCTCATGTTGAAGTGTAATCCCCAGTGTTGAAGGTGAGGCCTGATGGGAGGTGATTGGATCATGGGGCATGGGGCGGTTTCTCATGAACGGTTTAGCACCATCCCCCTCGGTGCTGTTCTCATAAGTTCTCACGAGATCTGGCTGTTTAAAAGTGGGTAGCGCCATCCTACTCCCTTTTGATCCTGCTGTGGCCATATAAGACAAGCCTGCTTCCCCTTCACACCTTCTGCCATGATTGTAAGTTTCCTGAGGCCTCGCCAAAGCAGAAGCTGCTATGTTTCCTGCATAGCCTGTACAACTGTGAGCCAATTAAACCTCTTTTCTTTATAAATTACTCAGTCTTAGGTATTTCTTTACAGCAATGCAAGAACAACCTAATACAGATGAGGTCACACTGGAGTAGGGTGAGCCCCTAATCCATTATGACTGGTGTCTTTATAAGAAGGAGAGATTTGCACCCAGACGCACACAGGGAGAACGCCATGTGAAGGTGAAAATGGACGTGCTGGTCTACAAGACTGGGAAGGCCGAAGGTTGCCAGCCAACCTCCAGAAGCTAGGAGAAGGCCTGGGACAGATTCTCCCTCACAGCCCCCAGAAGGAATCAGCCCTACCGACACCTTGATCTTGGACTTCTTGCCTCCAGGACAGAGACAATACCTTTCTGATGTTGAAGCCACCAGTTTGAAGCACTTATTCTCATAGCCTTAGCAAACTAAGACAGTACCTCTGACAGGGATGCCTCCCTCCCCGAATCAGCACATGACTTACTCCTCGTGTCATTGAGATCTCGGACAGAAAGCTACCTTTTCCAAGAGGCCTTCCCTGAATATCCCGTCTAAATGGCTTGGCCCCTTCCCTCACCCATTGCAAGCGCAGGCTCAGGTCATCCTCCAGCCTGTTGCCCTCATCCTGCATGTTCGCCCTCACACGCATGACCACCTGAAGACAGAGTATGTAGTCATTTGCATACCTGGTTTTTTTTGTCTGTCTCCTCTGCTAGTTTAAGAGCTTTGTGTGGTCCAGGGCTTCTGGCATCTTCTGCTGTGTCTCCCGTGTCTGGCACAGGGGCTCTCAGGTGAGATCTCCATTTGGATGCTTTTAGCCAATCAGCAAATATTTAGTGGGAATCTATGCTGGGGAACAAAACAGCCCCAGTCCCTGAGGCAGGGCAGGGAGGGAAGTCAGTGTTTTGTGGAAAGCAGGAGAATGTATGGAGTAGTTACTGGGGAATGTGGAGGGAAGCGTCTAGAGAGACGGGGAAGGACAAAGGCCTGTTTGTACCCGGTGAGCTGGAGCTGCAGCTGAGCGAGGCATCTGCTGCACCAGGCGACTTCTGATGCTCACATCCCTTGGGTGTCCCCCAGCCCAAGATGTCCTAAACCAAACCTGTCATGTTCCATGGAGGACTCTCAGTTCGCCTCCTGCAAGGGATACTACAAACACCCACCAGGTCTCCTGGGTGGGAACCTGGGCACAAGCATCCCATTGTTCTCCCTCCTGTACCCCACATCTGATGGGCCAGCTCATCCTGTGCACCTTCAATCCCCCACTTCCAATCCTTCTCCTCCACCCTAATGCTAGCTCCTTGAAGCCCTCAAGGATTCATGACATCCAGGTGGCTGTGGTGGCCTCTGGGGAGGGAGGGGGACACTACATCCATAAATGTATTAATTTTTCAATTACAATATCGAAGTTCAGGCTGGGCATGGTGGCTCATGCCTGTAATCCCAGTGCTTTCGAGGCTGAGGCGGGAGGATCACTTGAGCTCAGAAGTTTGAAACGAGCCTGGGCAACATAGCAAGATCCCGTTTCTACAAAAATTTTTAAAAATTAGCATTAGCCTGGCATGGTGGCACACCTTAGTCCCAGCTACTTGGGAGGCTGAGGAGGAAGGATCACTTGAGTCCAGGAGCTCGAGGCTACAGTGAGCTATGATCGCAGCAATGCACTCCAGCCTGGGCAACAGAGTGAGACCCTATCTCTAAAAAAAAAAAAAAAAAAAAAAAAAAAAAAAAAAAAAAAAAAAATTAAGTTTATATAAAGAGTGTGAGTGTCTGACGGCAGTTTTCCCCTTCTCAGGGGTCAAAACCCTTCACAAGACTCATGAAGGCCACTCCCCAGAGCAGCAAGAGTTGAGGGTCCAGGTGCTGTGAAGGTGGCAGGGATGGTGCTGGTGGGAGTAGCCTGGCCAGCCCCTCTTGTTGCACGGTGATGCTGTTCTAAGGCCCACTTGAGAACTTTACCTGGCTCCCCGAGGATGTACCTCTCAAGGCTCAGGCAGACCCCAGGGCCCATTCCCACCCCTTCAAACTGCCAGAGACTGTCTTGGGGGTGCCCACTGACCCCTTGAGCCCCCTTGCTCTGGTTCCATGACTGTGATGTGTACTAGACAACAGGGCTCTGAGTGGCCTCCGGGGCATCCGCTATAGACAGGGAAGGTGGCCTAAGGATCCCGAGAGTCCACCGTGGTCAAGGCCCAAATTGCTGGAAGAAGGGAGTGGTGGCTCTGTGCGAGCTCTCCCCGAACCACCTGCCCACTATTTCTATAGCCACAGAGACTGAGGCACAGAGAGGGGTGGCCATCTGCCTGGAGTTATGGGGTGAGGCAGGGGTCACTCTGTCCCCTGAGGCCTTTACCCTGAAAGTGATCCTTGCCCTGAGCCCATCCCATAACCCCATGGGCTTCCTGTTAGTCCAGCACCTGCCTCCAGAGTTGGGGGCTTTTGAGGCAAGGGAGGGCAAACTTGCCCTGAGAATCCTAGTCCTACTGCATGCAGCCTTTATTTCCTGATCCCACAGGAACCCCAGGAGTCAGGAGCCCTCCCTGCCAACAGCCTCTTCTCCCCTACCCCACACCTACCCTCCCCCAAACCCAGCCTCTGCTCACTATGTCTTCCTTGACACCCCAATTGGTTTTCATCTTTTTTTTTTAAAGATTGAACTGCATTTCAGACATTTGCATTTCATGTCAGAAAATGTGAATTCAGCAGCCGCCAGGATGAATGCCAGTCGCCAGGTGCTGAGGGTGAAGGCGAGGGCCGGTGTCTCCAGCTGTGGGGCAGGACAAAGTCCCTGTGATGCCAGCTGCCACCAGGACCCAGGGACAGGCGAGAGGGCCCCAGAAGAATGCCGAGCTCACGTTACTTGGCAGAAAGAAAATGATTCAATTTTGTTCTATTCACCGAAACACATGTTCTTGTCCAAAGCTAATTTCCTGCTGCCCCCAGCTTGATTGTGTCTCTGTTTCGTCTCTCACTCTGAACACCGTCCTCTTCTTAAGAATCTTGGGATTCTGAACTGCTTTTCTATTTCCAGAATTCCACATTGCGATTTTCATTTTTCTGTCTCTGGAAGGATATGCCAGTTGCCTTTACAAAGGGGGCCTGAGAGGCTGGAGGAGACGGGCAGGAGGGAGACTTTTCTCTGGGTGGCCTTTTGTGGATTTTGAATTTTGAACCATATAAATGTACTTTCTGATTTAATGAAAAACATTTAAAAATTAAAAAATTGTTTCCACTTAAAAATAATACCTTTCGGGACCCTGCTCCCCTGTCTCTCCCCCTTGTCCCTCTCTCCCTTGTAGCTAGAGCCTTCACTGCCTCCCTTTTTACGGCTCCTCTGCCTTCACCCGAGGCTGCTCCGACAAGGATTCCCCCAAAGCCTCCCCAGGGCCAAGTCACCTCCTCTGCCCTCTCTGGACACAGCCCATGGCCAGCCAGTTCACCTTTTGGAAACCCTCCTCCTTGGGTTCCTGTGTGTCTCCTCCTCATGTCTGTCCTCTGGCCCTCCCTTTTCAATCTCCCTGGGGGGCCCCCAAATGCTGGCATGGTCTGGGCCTCTGCCTGGACTCTCTCCCACAGTATCACCCACCCCTGATGCTTCGACACCCTCCTGGACCCAGTGACCTCCAGTGTACACTCCACACCAAATCAGGTCCTTCCCTGCTTGGATCCACTCTTACCCCTCCATCCCTGCCGAGCCCCAGATCCCGGATCCACCTGCCTCCTTGACACCCCATTTGTTTACTTCAGGGACCTCACACCAACACATCTGGATGGGCTGGCTTCAAGTCTGAACTCTGCCACCTCCTTGCTGTGGGCAAGTTTCTCAACCTCTTTGTGTCTCTGTTTCCTTGTGTGTAAACGATGATAGATGAGGTAGTATCTACCTTATGGTATAGTTGTAAGTATGAATGAATTAACATTAAGTAACACTCCTAGAACAGTGTCTGGCACATCGTAAATACTAAAATGCATTTGTTGGATAAAAATGTCCCAAATGGAACTCCTGATTTTCCTCTTGCAAACCTTATCCTCTTGCAGCTTCCCTTCCCGCTGCCATTCAACCCATTCTGAATGCCAGAAACCCAGGGGTCTTGCTTGACACTGCCCTCCTCTTCCTCCTCCTCCTCCTCTGCTTCTCTTCCCCCAGGGTGCACCCCATCCCCAACTCTGGCCTATTTTATTTCCTAAATCTCTCTCCATCTCCACCCTTTCCCTGGCCCATGGTCCCCTGAAATTGCTCTTGTTAAGCTCATCAATGTTCCACTAATTGCCAAATCAAAAGAAATTTTCAGCCTTCATCAGTTTGGATTTTCTGCTACATTTGGTCCTGCTGATCTTGCTCTCCTAGAAACGCTTCACTAGCCCAGTTTCCATGACAACCTGCTCTCCAGCTCTGCTCATGTGGCCACGTGGCACTGACATTTCTTTCTCTCCATTGCTTTTGTAGGTGCCCCAGGATCTGCCAGCCCCTGAAATGATGGGTTGGAGGTCCTTAGATTCCAACAGGACTCTCCCTACCTCTCAGTCTCCCCAAGACATGGCCACCCCAACTCTGCAGCTCTGGTTGAGATGTCCTCCTGAAAGCCAGACTGCTGGACCTGACTTCCCGCTGGCCATGACTTCCTACTGGCCATGACTTCCCACTGGCCATCTCCCCCAGGTGTCCGCAGGCCCCACAAAGTCAACTTTGAATTGTGGCCATTACCCCTCCCTAATCCACTTGCTTCTCCAAGTCCCAGTGAGATCGTCATAAGACAAATATCTGCCTGTGGCTCTTACCTGCTCAAAACCCTTCCACGGCATCCTATTGCCTACAAGATTAAGTCCAAGATGTTGAGCATCTTTTTGTATGTTAATTTGCCATCTGTTTATCTTCTTTGGGGAAGTGTTTGTTCAAATCTTTTGCTCATTTCTTATTGGGTTTTTTTGTTTAATCATTGAGTTTTAAGACTCCTTTATAAATATTCTGGATACAAGTTCTTTATCAGATATATGATTTGCAAATGTTTTCTCCCAGTTTGCTGTTCGTCCCTTCATTCTCTCAGCAATTAAAAGAGCATACTTAAAAAAAATTTGATGGAGTCCAGTTGATCAATTTATTGCTTCATGAATCATGCTTTTCTCATTTCGTTCTTTTATGGTGTTGTGGCTAAGAAATTTTTGCCTGACCCAAGGTTATGAAGGTTGTTCTCTTATATGTTTTATCCTAGAAGTTTTATCATTTTGGTTTTACCCTTTTTATTTTTAACTTATATTTTTATGCCTGAGTTAGAGTTGGGTTTTTGGTATTGCAAAGAAGGGAGACCCTGCTAATATTGTAATCTATTTGAAAGGTGAAGCTTAAAGACCTTCAATGGCTCCTCATTGCTCTTGGGATAAAAGTCCTAAACTCCCTAGCATGGCTCAAAGGGCCTGCATGAACTTCCTGGCCTGATTCCCAACCTTTTCCTTTCTGGCCCCTCATGGTGCCCTGTGCTCTGGATGTACACACTGAATGGCAATTCCTTGAGCTCAATGCCCAGGGCAATTCTTTCTTGGAGCTTTAGGGCAGGCTGGATCAGACAGCCAGGCTGAAGCAAGACTCCATTCCCCCTCTCCTCCAGATATGAAGTTGTTTTTTATGTGAGACTACACCCAGGACCCCACTTGAGCATCTTCCATTTATTTCTCTTTCCCCCATCAAAGCTGACCCATCCTGAGCCCTGTGCCCTTAGGTTCAGGGTCCCAGTGCACTTCCTCCCAGTCTTTATTTGGATGTTCTTTTCTGTTTTCCACAGCTGAGATTATATCCTGCATATAATTTGCACCGTGGCTTCTCAGTTGCTGCTCCACTTTTTATATTATAAGAATTTTCGAGCTTTTTGTAAAAATACAATTAGTGGATGAATAATTGTCCATTTGAGTGGATATAAAATAATTTGCTTAACATTTCCTCTATAGTTGGTTTTTTGGGTTGCTTCCATTTTTTATTAGAAACAAGGGCATACTACATCTCTTTGTACATAAATCTTTGTCAATTTGAGATTATTTCCTTCTGATGGAGCACCATAAGTGTAATTACTGGGTCAAAGGCTGTAGTAATTTACATTCCCATCAGCAGTATTGTCTGTTTCATCACACCCTAGCCAGCATGGGGTATTCTCATTAAAATTTTTTTCTTCACTCTGTGATGGGCAAAAAGTGTTATCTCACTGTTGTTTTAATTTACTTTTTAAAAAATAATTAGATATTGGAAAATGGGTTCAACCTATGAGCCATAAAAAATTAATCTTCTGTTAATTGAGTGTTCATCCCTTCACATTTACCCAGCAGTGATTTGAATTTTTAAAACTCAATTTGTATGGATTCTTAAACACCAAGGATATTAACCCTCTGCATGACATCCTCGGAAGTTGTTTTCAATTTCCACACAGTTAAATCTAAAATTTTTAATCTATTTTCTTCTTATTTTCTTTGTGATTGCTTCCCTTGCTTTTAAGCTTAGAAGGCTCACTGAGAGTTTGGGGTGAATATTCACTTCTACTTTATTCAAGTGTGATTTTTAATTTAAATCTTTAATCCATCTGAACTTGATGCTGATGTATGACATGAAGTGAAGAATGAGTGGATTTGCTTTTCCAAATAGCTTAGCGATCGTTCCAACACCATTTATTAACTAATCCCTTCTTTCTTCACTGCTTCATGGTGTCCCTTCTTAGCTCTGTGGAGTATGGTAATATTTTTCTGTTATACTGTGTATGGGTTTAATATCCTCCACCCTCATTCTTCGCCCCACTGTCCAAGCTTCCTGGGTGCATGGTTTTTGGGGTGCTGACATTACATAAAGTCCCTGGCTTGGCCTTTGAGCTCCTCTGTGGGCTTTTGTGAATCTGTAGCACAAACCACAATTGTGTGGACTATTGTCCACAGGGGAGTCTACAGGAATGAAAGCCATAGCTTTTCAGGACAAGAGCTGGGACTTGAGAAAGGAGACATTCTAGATTCTACAAAGCTTGGAGGATTTGGAGTTAAAGCTAAAGGAAGAGGCAAAGAGTTTATGCATAGACAATAGATGGAAAAGACAGTTCACGATGATGGTGGAGCCTGAGCCCCTTGAAGGGGGTAAGAGTTCAACCTGTGGGCAGAAGGAGAGAAATCCAAGGAAATTCAAGCAGAATATTAGTACTGGCTGGATCCCCCAGAAGAGGCTCATCTTCCAGTCCCTGAACTGAATCCCAAGGAGGAATATGATGGGGTCCCAGACAAGTCTGGGGGATTCCAGAGCAGAAGCCTTAAGTCTAACCTGGTGGTTACATCAAGGGGAGCAAAGGCAGCAGAATTCCCTGAGCAGCCTTGTGGAGCCGAGCTGGCACTGGAGGGTGTCTGGGCTTGGTTGGGGCCGAGAGTGAGCTTGCCGACCCAGGGAAGCTAGGGTTTGCCAAACTCGGGGAGACAGAGCCTGTGGTTACCAGGAAGTGAGGAGGGACCAGAAGAGGCAAGATCCTGCCAGGCAGAGCAGAGCGGTCTATGTGTCCTGTTGACATTGTGGCATTCACACCCATCACACACAAGTCGCCTTTCCCTGAGTCCTGGAGCTTGGACCTGCACCCTGCCACTGTCATCTCATTGATGTGGTTTTGGGTTATATTTTGCTAGCTGGGAAGGCTGGTCAAACCTCCCACTCCAGACAGCCTTCTGGTGAATGCCTTCTCCTCATGACCTGCAAACTCCGCTTTCATCTTTCATAACTTTGACTTCTGATTGTGGACTAGATTCCCCCCGAAGTCAAGTTCTGGACATGAACCTAGTTGGAGCTCACTCTGGGATGTAGAGGGGCTGGGACGCTGGAGTCAGAGGCAAGAGGCACAGAAGTTGAGTCCGCTACCTGCCACTAGCGTGCCCTGAGGCCTTCCACAGCTAGTGCCCTGTGCAGAGTCTCATTTTCCTGCTTTGCTTCTCCGTGGAATCCCTGTCAGTCTCGTGGGGTTTGTGAGGATCATATAAAACTTAGCTCTGACTCAACTGTGTAAACTGTGAAGTCCTGTGCCCATGCTGGGGTGGGTGATCCTGGTTCTCCCTCCTGAGCAGACCTCCTGTCCCATACCCCATCATCCCTGCATGACAAGGATGCCAACCACACAACCTTCTCCTCCAACTCTCCTGGCCCCTCCTTCAGTCTGCCGTGCAAAATTAAGCAAACACACGGAATTTGTTTGTTTCAATAATCACAAACTCTTTTTGGCTAAAAATTTTTGACCTCCCATTTCAGACATTTTATTTCAAATCAGAAAATATTTGTTCAACAGCCCCAGTTGGCTGCTCCAGACTGGGGAGGATTCCAAAACGAATGAGACAGGGTCCTGGCCATGGAGTGGGATGAAATTCCTGCCAAAGGGAGACACAGTTAAAACACAAAGGTCACATACAAGTTCCCAGACAGAAAGTGGGACGCAGATTACTCAGTAAAAGGCCAATCGAGCGCTGTCCCAGGAGGTTGGATGTGTGTTACCGCCAGGGTGGATCCCTCTCGTCCATGTGGCCTCATTTCCTTGGAGGCCTCATTTAGCTAATTGCCTCTGCTCCACAGTAACTCATATCCCACAGGTACCTTCCTTTGGGAAAATTAATATGCAAATGTTGCCCTTTTATTAAAACCAAAATGAAACAAAAAATTCTGCCCCCCTTTGTTGACTCTCCTCTCTTGACAGATAGACCCTGTATCAACCTTACTCCTGACCCACCCCTCCGCATCCCCGAAAAACTGACAAACGGCCCTGAAGGCCAAGTCCAGGGTCACCAATCAACTTTTACCTCCCCTGAGCTCCCTGCCACCGCCACTGTGTCCTTTTGGAAACTCTCTTCCATGGGCCCCAGGGAGTCCCCCCTGCTGCTTTCCTCTCTGGTCCTTCCTTCTTGGTGTCCTCTTCCCTTACCCAGCCACCTGAACCCGAGTGCTCGCCTGGGCTCAGCCTCTGTCGTCTGCTCATTCCTCTGCACTCTGTTCCTTAATCTCACCCATCTCTGAGCTGCTTCAACGCCGCCTCCACCCCGGCTTGGACCCAAAGCCTCTGCAATGTCCAATTCCAGCCCAAGTTCTCCTATGGACTCCAGAAGCCACAAGTCCCAAAGGCACCTCATGCTCAACTGACTCAACAGACAACTCTTCTCATCCAAATATGGTGCTTCACCAGAGTCCCACATCTCATGGAGAGATGCCACCAGCCAGTAGACCCAGGAGACGCCTGGCATCTTCCTCCACAGCTCACTGGCTCTCACCACCTACCTCCACAGTCCAGCCTCAAGCCTGGAGACTTCATCTCCCAGTGGCTCCTGGGCCCTTCCAGTTCTCTTCAGCTCCACCCCCTCCTGCACTCTTGCCATCGCTTCCTCGCTAGAAGCCAGAGTGATTCCTTCTTTCCTTCCTTCCCTCCTTCCTTCCTTCGTTCCTTCCTTCTTTCCTTCATTCCTTCCTTTCATTCTTTCGTTTTCCTTCCTTCCTTTCGTTCTTTCATTTTCCTTCCTTCCTTCCTTCCTTCTTTCCTTCCTTCCTTCCTTCCTTCCTTCCATCCTTCCCTCCCTCCCTCCCTCTTTCCTTCTTTCCTTCCTCTTTCTGACAGAGTCTCACTCTGTCATCCAGGCTGGAGAGCAATGGCATGGTCTCAGCTCACTGCGTTCTCCATCTCCCAGGTTCAAGTGATTCTCCTGCCTCAGCCTCCTGAGTAGCTGGGATTACAGGCATGTGCCACCACGCCCAGCTAACTTTTTTTTTTTGGTATTTTTTTAGTAGAGATGGGGTTTTGCCTTGTTGGCGAGGCTGGTCTCGAACTCCTGACCTCAGGTGATCCACCCACCTCAGTGTCCCAAAGTGCTGGGATTACAGGCATGAGCCACGGTGCCCAGCCCAGAGTGATACTTTCAACATGCAAATTGGAACAAGTCATTGCCATGCTTAAATGTCTCCAAAGACTCCCCAGCATTCTTGGAATAAAGCCCCAAACCTTTCCAGCTGGCTGGCTCTTCCATTCAGATTTTTTACCCTGCTTCCCCTCATCCACTGTGTTCCAGCCTTACTGGCTTTCTTCCCCTCCCAGAACACCCTCTGCCCCTCCCACTGCTGGGCCTTTGTCTGGGCTGTTTCCTCTGCCTGGAATGCTCTTTCTGATTCCTCCTAGCCTGGTTGATACCCACTCATCTTTCAGATCCCTTCTGGGGGTCTCCTCACTGTTTTCAGCATCACACACTTGTCCTTCATGAGTATCAGTGTTGCTAATTATCCTTTTATTCATGTAATTAATTCACATCTGTTTCCCCTTTTAGGGGAAGCAACAGGAGCCCCTTTTAGACAATAAGCTCCACATGGGCAGGGATGTGTGTCTGTCTTTTTCACATGGTCTCACCAACAACTAGCCAGCACACAAGAGGTGTTCAAAAAATATGTGTGGAATTGAGTTGAAAACTTTCCCTTGACTCCACATCTCACTTTCTAGCTCCCAGACAATCTTTCTCTAAACTTTTCTAATTATCAAAACTTAATTATCTAAACTTCTGTAAAAGGGCTGTCTTCACTGACTATCTATCATCCTCAGGCACTGCAGTCGGGGTTCTGCTCCATCACACCCCTGAAACTGCTCTTGCTGAAGGCTCCGATAACCTCCTAATTACCAACTTGAGTGGGTGTTTTTCCAACCCTGTCTTATTGGAATTCTCTGCAGGGTTTGATATTGTTGATCACTCTCGCCTTCTCGAAATGCTGGGCTCTCTTGGTTTCCATGACAACACCCTCTCCTTGTTTTTAACCCGTCTCTATGACGACTTTTCCTTCCCAGTCTCATTAATCAGAACCTCTGACTCAACCACCCTTAAAATGTTAGGGTCCTGAACATTTGATATTGTAAAGATGTCAATTCTCTCAAAATTAATTTAGAAATTCAATGTCTTCCCATCAAAATCCCACTAGGATGTTTTAATGGAACTTAATAAGCTGATTCTAAAAGTCATATGGTACAGGAGATGGGCAAGAATAGCCAAGATAATTTTGAGAAAGAAAAACAAGTGGTGGAACACAGTAGGGGAAAAAGGACTGGATTTGCCCTACTAGGTAGCATACGACAAAGCAACAAAAGGATTAAACAGTGTGGCAATGGCACAGGGATAGACACACTGACCTACAGAACTGAGGAGCTCAGGATTTGACCTGTGTCCAGAGGGAATTTGCCATATACTAGAAAGGGCATTTCAAATGATGGACATTGGTCACCAGGAGCTTGAAGCTCCCTCCCTGTTCTTTAGCTCTGAGGTTTTTTGAAGAAGGCCCACCCAGGCAGCCTCCTCATGCAGAACCATTTTCTTTCCTTTCCTGCCCAACCCCTCCAAGCCCTCACCCCTTCAAAAATTGCCTGAGGCAGGTACCATTTCCTTAAGACCTAGCTCTTATTTTTTTTCTTCTTTTTCTATTGTAAAAAGAAATACATGGATGGATGAGTATATTGTATTCATTATATTGGTTAGATGGTGAGTATATTGTATTCATTGTGTTATTCTTGTTCTCTTCTGCACTTTTGAAATATATTATCATATTTCTCTAACAGTCTAAGCAAAATAAATAAGGGAAAAATGAAATATATTATCATAAAAACAGCGATATCCAAATATGGCAGAAAATTTGGAGAGAAGTAAGTCATGAAGAACTAAAACATCTTGACAAGAATCCCAACATCCATTGTCAAGTTCTGTAAAAATGCGCCGGAAAAGCACATCTCTTCTTAGCCTTTTTAATGCATTTATTTACAATAGATGCTTTTATTGTATGTAATTTTGCACCATCCTTTTCCACTGATTATATGCTAAACATCTCCCCATATTAGTCAACATCCTTTGTAATTATTATGTTTAATGGCTGCCTAATAATCCAGTTAATGAATGGAACATAATTTGGTTAACCGTTCTCCTGGAGCTGAAGATTTTGATAACTTCCTTTTTTCTTTTTTGCTATGATACCTAAAGCCACAGTGCACATCTTTCTGCAGAAATCTTTGGGCATTGCTTTAGAGCACTTCTTGGGATGAGCTTCCTGCAAATGGAATTACTGAGTCAAACAGTATGAACCTTTTTGAGGCTCTTCACACATCTTAAACAAATTGCCTTGTAGAAAGATTTTGCCACTTCACAGTCCTGCCAGCTGTGCAAGAGAGGGCCCATGCCACCGGGGCTGAATGAGCTCTGTCAGCTCTTGCTTTGTAAAGTACTCATTCGATGGGCCAAAAGTGGTATCCCTGCATTCAAATTTACATTTATTTTATTATGAGTAAGTTCAACATTTTCAACTGAATTTGACTTTTGAACTTCATCTTTCATAAATGGGCTCTTACAGCCTTTTATCACCCCAATGTTTCATTATGAAAATTCTTACTGCCTCTGTGAATGTTTTATTTATGAGAATTTCCAACACACAGAAGCTTTACATTTCCTATAGTCAATTATATTTGTATTTTCCAGCACAGTTCTCTGTATTGCTGTAAATGCTACAATGGCCTTCCTCGACCATAGTTTGGATAATGAATCATTTCCAGTTTTTTCTAGTTATTACTATGCTTTTTTTTTTTTTTTTTTTTTTTGCATTTAAATCATCTGACATGGCCGGACATGGTGGCTCATGCCCGTAATCCCAGCACTTTGGGAGGCTGAGGTAGGTGGATCACCTGAAGTCAGGAGTTCAAGACCAGCCGGGCCAACATGGCGAAACCCTGTCTCTACTAAAAATACAAAAAAAATTAGCCGGGTATGGTGGCGGGTGCTTGTAATCCCAGCTACTTGGGAGGCTGAGGCAGGAGAACCACTTGAACCCAGGAGGCAGGGGTTACAGTGAGCCAAGATCATGCCATTGCACTCCAGCCTGGGCAACAAGAGTGAAGCTCTGTCTAAAAAAAAAAAAAAAAAAAAAAAATCACCTGACACTTACTGAAAAGATGACATCAATTAAAAAGTAAAGAAGACAAAAAAAATAAAAATTGAAAAAAATTTAAATAAATCACAGGGCATTGATGTTGGTGGTTGGTATAAAGAGAGATAAATAATTGCTTTTCATTTCTGAAATAGATAAAATAATTTTCCAGCCTCACTAAGTGACAAATCACTTCATTCCCCCTGCCTGCCCCCATTCATTTGCAGTGCCTCTGCTCTCATAAGTCATAGAATTAGACATTCTAGGGATCTGCATCTGGGCTTTCTATTCTGTTTCATTGAGATGTCTTTCTTTCTGTTACAAAATAATGGTTATTTTGTTTTGTTTTATTCTGCAATGTCTGTTAGGGTTAGAACGCTTGAAATCTCTGTTTCATATCAGATCACTTCCCCAAGCATCTAACTCCCACACCCAATTTCCCTTTTGGTAATCTAACCTTGAGTTTCCCATAGCATGACTTTTTTACACAATACATGTTTTTCTAGCTACCTCCTCTCCCTGGAGATCACATGGTATTGTTGTGCTCCATAGGGGCAGGCCAGTGGTGCACTCAATCCTGAAATCTTGGAGGCATGGTCAGGAGATGTGGCTTTGAGCCACATCCCTGCCAGTCATGCACTGTGTTGGGCCCTCCCCACGCTACTTTGTCTTGGGACATCTCAGCTTCCTTTTCTGTGAAATGGGGTTGTCAAGACCACGTGAGATAGAGAATGTCAATACAGCCTTATTCTTCACTCAACAAATGTGTGCTAGGTGCCAGGGATAAAAGAGCAGGCAGGGTAGAAATTGTCTCTGAAGAAACAGCCTTCAAGGAGCTTACAGTCTATTAGGGGAGAGTCCTCTAAAACAGAGGAAAAGGCAGTTGCCAAAGAAGTGACTGCAAAGGCTGTGGAGGAAGCAAACAGAATGTGAGAGAGAGCATGGGGTAGGAGCCCCACTTTAGATGGGTGGTTGGGGAGGGTCTCTCTTGGGAAACATTTAAGCTGAGCCCAAAAGTCTGAGAAGAGGGTGGTGGGAAAGTGGTTTCCAGGTATGAGGAGCAATGGGAGCCAAAGCTCTAAGAGAGGAATGAGCTTGGTGCACTGGAGGACTAGAAGAATTTGCTTATGGGTCGGGTGCGGTGGCTCATGCCTGTAATCCCAGCACTTTGGGAGGCTGAGGCGGCCAGATCACCTGAGGTCAGGAGTTCGAGACCAGCCTGACCAACATGGTCAAACCCCATCTCTACTAAAAATACAAAAATTAGCTGGGTGTGGTGGCACACGCCTGTAATTCCAGCTACTCAGGAGGCTGAGGCAGGAGAATCCCTTGAACCTGGGAGGCAGAAGTTTCAGTGAGCCAAGATGGCACTACTGCACGCCAGGCTGGGCGACAGAGCAAGACTCCGTCTCAAAAACAAAACAAAACAAAACAAAACAAAACAAAAAAAGGCTACTCTGGCTGCTCTGTGGGGGTTGGATTATTGGGAAGAAAGTTAGCAAGTACCTGCAGTGACCAAGCAAGAGATGATGGCTTGGACTGAGCCATTGGTCATGATGATGGAGTTGGTTAGGAGGTAAGATCAACTGACCTTTCCATGAGATGTTGCAAGAGAAGAAGGCAGAGATTCTAGGGGACTGCTAAGTGTCTCCCAAAATAGGAGACATCAGTCAAGAACAAATTTGCAGAAGAAAGATTAGGAATTTAAATTAAAGAGCATAATGAAGTGAAAAAATAACAAACCAAGAATTTCATTTGGGATATGTTGTTGATGTCTGAGATGGTTGGCCATCAGGTTCTGGAGCTCAGACGAGAGATCAGGGCTGGATCTGGAAGAAGATGTAGAGAGGAAGATGGGTGTGTTGGACTGGAGCTTAAAGGAGCCCAGTGTGGACTATCAGTTTTGGGAATCAGCCTCTAGGAGAGAGGCAAAGCTTCAAGGATGCATGAAGTTGAGGGAAAAGGTGCACAGTGAGAGGGAAGGCTGGAGTCTGAGCCCTGGGCAGCACCAGCATTGGACAGGGGAAGGGGAGCCTGAGAAAGAGGGGAAGACAGGGAAAGAGAGTCCCAGAAGCCCATGAAGGAACATTTCCAGAAAGAGAGTGGCCACTGGTGGGCCACATGCACAGAGGTCAGCGGAGGCTCAGGCATCTCCTAGACCTGGCCTTTGGGGACTTTTGTCACAGCAACTTTGGGGCACAGGGCAGAAGCTCCTCTTGGTGTGGGGGGAATGAACTGGGTCTGGCTGAGAAAGGAGGGAGGGGGGTTGGAGCAGGCAGCGGGTCCAGGAAGGAGCTGATTCTTCCAGGAGACATGGGAGGGAGGAAGCAGTACAAGCCCAGGTGGAAGGGCAGGGCGGGGCAGTGAGAGGGGCCCTGCAGCTCTGGGATTAAGTGTAGAGGTGAAGGGATTAGCAGTGTTGGTGAAAAGGGACAAAAGTAAATTATGTACATTTCAGCAAGTAACCTGATCTCCACGTTCTTTGGGAGGCCTTTTCTCTGCCCTCTGGGTACTGACTCCAGCTCTAGTTACCACTGGTTTCATCTGCCTCGTGGCTAGGGCCATGTCTTTCTCATTTTCTTGTACCTTTCAGCACCTAGCGACAGGCAGCCAGCTAGGTAGGAGCAGAATAATTATTTTCTGCTTGAAACCCAGTGTCTGAAATGGAGATTCAGAAGTTTTTCTTTGTACCAAAAATACTTTGTGACAACCCTGAGGAAGTGAGATGACAGGGAAGGAGGTGTTGGGGTACATGGGGATGGAAGGGCTGGAGGGCTGGAAATGTCACCAGGTTAATTTCATGGCTGGGCACCGGGAGATGTGATTGGCAGGGGAGGAAGGGCTAGGACTACTCACCCCACACAGGCCTATCTCTTCACAGCTGATGCGATGCTGCCCAGTGGCCTGGCCTCCCTCAACCTGTTCGCTGCTGCTATTCTTTCCAATAAACTCCATTGCCCAATCCTACAGACTTTTCCGTCTTTAACTCACTTGGCCTGGCGGGAGCATCTGACATAGCCAACCACTCCCTCATAAGAGTGGCTCTCCTTGGCTTCCATGACACCAACATCTCCCAGTTAACCTCCTGCCCTAGTGGCTGCTGCTCCTGCCTCTCCGCCACTTGCTGCCCACTATGTAAATGTTGAATTCCCTCGGGGCTTGTGTCTGGGCTCTTTGTATCCCTCCCTCCCTTCCTTCCTTCCTTCCTCCTTCCCTCCCTCCCTCTCTTTCTCTCTTTCAACAGAGTCTCGCTCTGTGGCCCAGGCTGGAGTGCAGTGGCACAATCTCAGCTCACTGCAACCTCTGTCTCCCAGGTTCAAGTGATTCTCCTGCCTCAGCCTCCCGAGTAGCTGGGATTACAGGCACGTGCCACCACGCCCATCAATTTTTTGTATTTTTAGTGGAGACAAGGTTTCACCATGTTGGCCAGGCTGGTCTCCAACTCCTGACCTCAAGTGATCCACCTGCCTAGGCCTTCTACAGTGCTGGGATTACAGGTGTGAGCCACCACACCCAGCCTCTTTGCATCTTTGTCTGTATTCTCATCCTGAGTGATTACTAATGACTCCAATTTCATGCCCTCAGCTCTGCCCTCTCAAGGGCATACCACATACCCAACTACCCCATGACAGCTCAATCAGAATGTGAACTGCTCCCCAAAACTACTCCCTCCACCTCCCACCCTCACTTGTCTTCCCCTTCTCTGCAAACGGCCCAACCTTCAACCCAGTTTCCCAAACTAGGTTCTTCAGCATCACCTTGGCTCTTCCATCGTCCTCTCCCCTCCCATCCAATCCCAGCAAATCCTGGCAGTTCTGTCTTTGGGGAATCTTGCCCAAGATAGCCTTCTCTCCACCCTACTGCCCCATCCTGGTTCCAGCCACCTCCCATCTCTCACCTTCTTACTGTGATGGCCTCACAACTTTCTTTTCTTCCTCCTTGCCCATCCACTTACCACACCGAAGAGCAGACTTCTTAAGATGTAAATAGGATCATGTCATTTTCCTTCATATCACCAGCCTTCAGTGACCTTCCATGGGCCTTAGCACCAACTCTGGTCTCTTTCTCAAGGCCTGCAAGACTCACCTGCTCTGCCCTGTCTGTCTCTTCCATCCCCCTTGGGTGCTCCAACTCACTGTCCTCCAGCCATAAGCAAATTCTTTTTTTTTTTTGAGACTGAGTCCACTCTGTCACCCAGGCTGGAGTGCAGTGGCGCGATCTTGGCTCACTGCAACCTCTGCCTCCCAGGTTCAAGCGATTCTCCCGCCTCAGCCTCCCAAGTAGCTGGGACTACAGGCACCCACCACCACACCCGGCTAATTTTTTGTATTTTTAGTAGAGAGGGGGTTTCACCATGTTAGCCAGGGTGGTCTCGATCTCCTGACCTCATTATCTGCCCGTTTCTTTCATTTCTGATCATTGGCATGGTGGACACAATGCCTGGAGTGACTACAGCCATCCTGTGACTGTGGGGACAGGAGCCCATATGCTGAGCTTGGGAGAACTGAAGGATGGACAGAACATGGGTCCTTAATGACATTACATTTGTCTCCCTTGGGACTTCTCATTATATGTGACAATAAATGTCTCACTGTTTAAACATTTTTGAGTTAGGTTTTCTGCCACTTGTGTCAAAATCACTTTTGCTGATAAGTGCCTCAGCCCTAATGGCCTTCTGGCTCCTGGAACATGCCACCCTCTTTCCATGGAGCTTCACCCCTGCTGTTTCTTCATGTGTCCTTCTCATCCTCATTAACCTCCATGCCCCTGGTTGAATGTTAGTTCTCTGATATAGCAGGGTTCCTCCATGCCACCTATCACAGTTTAAAATTATGGACTTCTTTACTTTTTTTTTAATAATTTTTTTTTGAGACAGAGTCTTGCTCTGTCACCTAGGCTAGAGTGCAGTAGCTCTCTACATCATAGCTACAATCATAGCTCACTACAGCCTCATCTCCCAGGCTCAAGTGATCCTCCCATCTCAGCCTCCCAAGTAGCTGGGACTACAGGTGCGTGCCACCACACTCAGCTAATTTTTTTGATTTTTAGTAGAGACGATATCTCACTATGCTGCCCAGACTGCTCTGGAACTCCTAGCCTCAAGTGATCCTTCCACTTCGGCCTCCCAAAGTGCTGGGATTACAGGCGTGAGCCATGGTGCCCGGTCTCTTTACTGGCTTGATTAACATCTGGCTCCCCCACTGGTGTGGCAGCTCTACACAGGCAAGGCCTAGGGCTGTTTTTGCTCACCATTGTGTACCCTCCCACTGTGAAGGCCAGAGAGCTTAGACAAGTTCACTTACTCAGCCAGGGACCTGGTAGGGGAGAGAGACAGTGCATTCCAAAGGATTAAAGTGAAGCTAATTTAATGAAAGGACCATTCACAGAGTGTAGCAGGTTCCAGGGTTGATCAAGCACCCAGGGATGAGCAACAGCTGGAAGCTATCACACTTCTAGGTTTGAAGAGATGAGAGAAGGATATGGGCTTTCGGAACCTGGAGAGAAAGCTACTGCTTTCAGAAAGAGACCCCACCTGTGGCCATACGAAAAGGAATGCAGACACTGCCAACCCACAGCCAAAGGAAGGTGGCCAGAGAAGCTCACTCTCCTCCCTCTCTCCGGCGTCTCCTTGTTTCCTCCATTGGTCACACTCAACTACAGATGCTTCTTGACTTATGATGGGGCAACATCCAAATTAACCCACTGTAAGTCAAAAATATCATGTCATTAAATGCTTTTATTTTGTTTTATTTTGAGACAGAGTCTCACATTATCGCCCAGGCTGGAGTGCAATGGAGTGATCTTGGCTCAATGCAACCTCCATCTCCCGGGTTCAAGCGATTCTAGTGCCTCAATCTCCCAAGTAGCTGAGCCTACAGGCATGCGCCACCACACCCAGCTAATTTTTGTATTTTCAGTAGAGATGGGGTTTCTCTGTGTTGGCCAGGCTGGTCTTGAATTTCTGGCCTCCAGTGATCCGCCTGCCTCGGCCTCCCAAAGTGCTGGGATTACTTACAGTCTTGAGCCACTGTGCCAGGCCCATTAAATGCTTTAATACCCCCAGTACACCCATTATAAAGTTGAAAACTTGTAAGTTGAACCATCATAAGTCAGGGACCCTCTATAGAAGCCAGAAGGCGTGGAGTCTGGGTAGTATTAAGGTTGGCCTCCCAGGCACAGAACAGGATGGAGGATAGAGTATGGCTCTTGGAGGGGACAGCAAAGGCTATCCGGACCAGTCACCAAATGACCTTCTAGCTACTCATTTCAATGCACCCTTTTCCTTTCTTAACCACCCTACAGAATTTGATAATCAATTTTAACTTTTTCAGGATCAGAAAATGCACCACAAAGGTCTTTTCCATGCTTTGCTCTCTTCCCTTGAGACATCTCCAATCAAACCCACTTGTTTCCTTTCAGCCGGGCTCAGAGGATAGATCCCAGCTCACTTACAAGTCTTTCTTCTTTTCATCCTCATCCTCTTTCAAGACCAGGAAATTCTAGGGTTTCTCCTGTTTTCAAAAACCCTCCCTTGATTGCTCACATTTTTCTTGCTACCATTCAACTCCTTCCCTAGTCATCCAACCTTCTCTAAGGTTCTGCCACTCCTCCACCTATTCAGTCCGTTGACCCTGGGGAAGCTAGCTTTTACCCCTTTGCCCCCAAAACAGTTCCTGCCAAGGTTCATAGGAGCCCCCGATTGCTGGATTCAAAGGACTTTCTGCTTCTTATTTTTCTGAGATTCGGGGCATCGAGCTGTGGTGATTACTTTCTCCCTGAAACTCTTCCCTATCTTGGTTGCTATGGCAACCTCCTCTCCTAGTTATTTGTCTCATTGCTCAGGTCCTTCCTTTTCCTCTCTCCTTTGTCACCCACCCACACCTCCGTCAGCCCCTCACATGTCTCCGGGACTCATGATGCTGCTATGAGCCCTCTCCCATCTTCCCTCTACACTCTCCACCTCCCATCTTCCCTCTACACTCTCTGCCTGATGGTCTTGCTCATTCCTGGAGTCCCATTAACTTCTGTCCCCAGGTTGGTCCCTCCAGTCAGATTTCTTCCTGAGTCCCAGCTCTGGCATCCAGCTGTCTGCTAACCTCCTCCTGGCTGTACCCTGGGCCTCTCATCTCTACTTCTCTGAGACTGAGCCCATTCCCCCCACCCAAACTGGCTACCATGCTGTGTTCCCCATCTCAAGCACCTCCTCACCATCTGCCAAGGAACCCAAAGACACACGAGAATCACCCTTGGTTTTACCCTCTCTCTCACCCCAACAGCCAACAATCCTTATGCATTTCTGACTTTATTTTCTAAATTGGTCTCCCTGCCTAGAGACTATCTTCTTCCAAATATAGTCTTCACACTGACCATCTCAGTGGTCTTCCCAAATAACAAATCTGAATGCATCACTCTAGTGTAAAAACTTTCAACAGTGCCCAGTGACTGCAGGACAGTGTCCAAACTCCTTGACATGGGGGCATCCAAGGCTCTGCAGGGTCTGGTCTCTGTCCACTTCATCTTGCTCTTCCCATCCCCTCCTTCTTTTGTCATAGTCCAGGAACACCAAATACCCTCCAGCTCACTCTTGCTGCTCCTCATTCCCAAGGCTATGCTTGTGCTGTTCCCTCTGTTTAAAAGGTCTTTCCAGTTCCTTCTAGCTTGCTCATTCCTGCTCATCTCTAAGGAGATAAGTCACCCTAAGACCAATGGTCACCTCTTCTGGAAAGTTCTGTGCATATTTATGTTTCGTTACTGCACTTACCATACTGTACTATGATGGTCCATTTAAATGCTGTGTAGTAGGATCATATTTTATATATTATTTGATGTGCTTCCCCACCCCCCACCACACTTCCTTGCCCATCACCATGTTGGTGCACAACAAACTACACCAAACATTAGTGGCTTACAAACACAATTTATTGGCCAGGTGCAGTGGCTCACACCTGTAATCCCAGCACTTCGGGAGGCCGAGGCAGGCAAATTACTTGAGCTCAGGAGTTTGAGACCAGGCTGGACAATATGGGGAAGCCCCATCTCTATCAAAAATACAAAAATTAGCCAAGTGTAGTGGTGCACGCCTATAGTTGCAGCCACTTGGGAGGCTGAAGTGGGAGGATTGCCTGAGCTTAGGAGGTCCGACGCTGCATTGAGCCATGATTGTGCCACTGTACTCCGGCTAGATGACACAGAAAGACCCTGTCTCAAAAACAACAACAACAACAACAACAAAAACAGTTTATTATTCCTCATGGTTCCGGGGTTGATAGGGCTCAGCAAGGTGGTTCTTGCTTAAGTGTTTCATGCAGCTGCAGTCAGATGGCAGCTGGGGCTGGAGTCATCTGCAGGCTCATTCACATAGTTGACAGTCAGCTGGGGGCTTGCTGAGACCGTTGACTGGAGTGACCACATGTGGATTTACCACAGGACCTGCACTTCTCATAGCATGGCAGCTGGCTTGTAGGAGGGAGTGTTCCAACGCCAAGCATTGCAAGAGGCCTGGCAGAGGCCATAAGGCTTCCTGAGACCTAGTCTTACAAATCCCAGAATGTGCCTTCTGCTATATTCTATTGGCCAAGAAAGTCACTAAGGCCAGCCTAGATTCATGGGGAGGGAATTACACTTCTCTTCCTGATACAAGGAGTATGATATATATCGCAGGAAGGCAAGTATTGGTGGTGGCCATCTTTGGAGACTAGCTACCAAGGTCACTTTTTCCTGATTCAGTCAGAGCTTTGCAGGATTTGGGTTGTTGCAGCATGAATGCAGTGAGAAAGATGGTCAGTAGTTTCAAAGAGTCTCTTGAAACTTACAGCAGACAGGATGCTTTGTTGCAGTAGCCGGGCTTTTGTAAAGAGGAAAGAGCTTGAGGGACTGAGCACTTGAAATTGATGCCAGAATGGTAAACAGGGAAGAATACAGAAGCTGTTTTTCTGCCTAAAAGGAAATAAAACTTTGACCAGCTAGTGGGAATAAAGGAATCACAAAGAGATGTAGCTCATAGTAGATACTAGAGCTCCCAGAGTAAATTTGAGGTATCCCAGAGCAGAAGGGACTGTTGCCTGGCTCCTCAGGTGTTGCCTGAGAGAACACAAGCTCCTGGCATGGGCTGGAGAGAGGCTGAGGACCCCTGGTGGGAGAAGGTGGCTGGGAGGTGTCCTCCAGGGTCCTGTTTGTCTTTGTAACACGGTGGTGATGGTGAGGGTGTAGAGAAGAGGGTGAGTGTAGCCGGTGGACTTGGAGGTGCCTCATGGTCAGGACAAAGATTTAGTAGGGATTCTGTGGCTCAGTGGATGGCAGTGGATAGTTGCTGGCAGACCTGAATCACTTGTATGCCCCTGGTGCCAGGACAGAATAGAAGCTCCCAGAACACTGACTACCCACAAGGAGAAGGAGCAGTGGGAAGCAGAGGAGCTGGAAGCGGACCAAGAATCTACTTAAGAGAGTCTTTTGAAATGTCCAGATGTGGCTGGGTTTACCTTCAACTAAGTTTGTGCTACTGAGCAGAATGGAGTGGCAGTGGTGTTAGGAAGAGTGAACCTGAGTAATGAAGCGACATTTTGGAGAGGCTCTGTTTGTAGGTTTCTGGGCTAGCACCTGGGGCCACCTTCAACCTTTCATTCTGTCTCATCTCTCCCGTGCACTTGGCACCATGCCCCCTATTTCTACCTCCAAAACTTCTCTTGCCTCCGCCTTCTCTCCATCTGCACTGTTGCTTAGCTCAGACCTGCGTTATTTCTCACCTGGACAACTGTGGTGCCTCTTAGGTACTTCCCTACCTCCAGGCTGTTGGGGCCTGATCAAACCCTTTTCTGCTGGCAGCCAGAGGGATGACCTCTGTTCTTTTTCTAGAACCGCGCCAATCCTTCTTGGAAATCATTCTGCACCCCAACCTATTTGCTTTGAAATTCACCTTCTCATTTATTGCACAACCCACTTTAATGGCCATCATTGATTTGCCAGAGGTGAACCCCAACTCAACTGGGCCAATGGAAGCTTTTGTCTAGATTTCTGGACTTGGGAACAGAGAGAGCTCATAACATGTATGGAGCACTTAGTGTCCATCCCCGAGGTAAGTACTTGATGGACATCATCTCCTTTGACCCTCACAGCATTAAGCTGGTGCTGTTGTTATCCCCATTTCCTATGTGAGGACACTGAAGACAGAGAAATTAGACAAAACAATGAGTAAGCAAGTAGCCCTGATGCTTAACCAAGTTCCTGCGCTCCTACCTCGATCTCTTTGTGGTCATGAACCTGAGAGGTGTGAAACATTGGCAGTCACGAACGCCAGTGTGTGGAAGAGGCATCCCTGAGAGAGGGAGCTGGCAGGCAGAGAGACGTGGAGACATGGAGATGGGAGAGGGGCAGGCTGCCAGTTAAGTCCCTGGCCCCGGGGGACCGGAAGGTCAACTGAACCTAGCTTGGCCTGTGGTTTGCGTATAGAAGCCAATTAAGTTCCTTCTGTGCCTGAGCTGGTTTGAGTTGAGCTTCTTCCACTGGCAAAGAAACTTAACTAAATGAAAGTGATCACACCTGTCTCCCTGCTTAAGAACAGCCACGGCCAGGCATGGTGGCTCACGCCTGTGATCCCAGCACTTTGAGAGGCCAAGATGGGCAGATCACCTGAGGTCAGGAGTTCGAGACCATCCTGGCCAACATGGTGAAATCCTGTCTGTACTAAAAATATAAAAATTAACTGGGCGTGGTGGCACACGCCTGTAATCCCATCTACTCGGGAGGCTGAGGCAGGAGAATCGCTGACCTGGGAGGCAGACATTGCAGTGAGCTGAGATCATGCCACTGCACTCCAGCCTGGGCAACAGAGTGAGACTCCGTCCATTAAAAAACAAAACAAAAGAAAAAACGGCCACTGGTTCCTCATTACCCTTGGATAGAAGCTCACTTCTTGTCATGACACAGCAGCACTGCAGGTGCAGCCAGCCTGATCTGTCACTGATCTCCCTCCTGCCACACCCATGCCCCCAACCCTGTGTGTCTCAAATCGGCTGGACTCCCTGCAGTTCCCTTAAGAACCCAGGAAGGTTGCTGGCCCTCCAGGATCAGGTGAGGTGAGATCCACCCACAGCTTGCTCCTCATCCCCAGCTCTAACGCCCCTTGAATCCATCTAGGATTTCAGCCGGGCAGTCTCACCAGCTGTGGGCCTTTCCTTTTCTGGAGTCAAAACTTAGCTTCTCTTATGTGTCAGCTCCTAAGAACATTTGACAACATCTTAGAAAACTGCAAAGTATCCAAATGTACCCAGAGGCAACCACTGTTCACATCTTGACACACTTTTTATCAGAATTGTTTGTTTTTAGGGACAGTGCCTGGTTCTGCTGACCAGGCTGGAATGCAGTGGCTATTCACAGGCACAATCACAGCGCACTGCAGCCTTGAGCTCCTGGGCTCAAGTGATCCTCCTGCCTCAGCCTCCCAGGTAGGTGGGAATACAGGTGCATGATGTGCCTGGCTTATCAGAATTTTTTTTTTTAATCCAAGAGAATAGAAGGGCTTTTGATGAAGAGCAGCAAGTTCGGGGTGGACCCTCTCCTAACCCCAAACTCTTACCCGAGAGTGTGTGATCTCTGCTCCTGGAGGTTGTCTCCTAGCTGTAAGCTCTCAGCTTGTATTAGGAAGAATGCTTTCACCAGAACGTAATATATCACCTAAAAGTGGCTAAGCAACAAGAACATTTATTTCAAGTAATGAAAAATTCAAAAGTCAGTGGTTCCAGGTATCTGAGATCTGAGTGAACAGAGAACCATGAGTCTCCTGGCCTTCCCCTCCTGGTCACAAGATAGATAACTGTCAGGGCTCCAAGCACTATGTTTTCACTCAACAGCACCTAGGCAGAAAGAAAGGGGGCAGCCAAGAAGCTTCTCCAAGTGCATCCCTCTTTTTCTTTTTTTCTTTTTTCGAGACACGGTCTCACTCTGCCACCCAGGCTGGAGTAGAATGGCATGGTAGTAGCTCACTGAAGCCTCAACCTCCCAAGCTAAAGCAATCTCCTCACCTCAGCCTCTTGAGCAGCTGGGACCACAGGTGCATGCCACCACGCCTGGTTAACTTTTGTATTTTTTGTAGAGATGGGGCTTCACAATGTTGCCCAGGCTAGTCTCGAACTCCTAGGCTCAAGCAGTCTGCCCGCCTCAACCTCCCAAAGTGCTGGGACTACAAGGCGACAGCCACTGTGCCTGGCCCCACATGCATCTCTTTAATTAGGGAGGAAAGTGTTTCCCTGAAACTGCCTGAAGATATCCCCTTACAAGTCCCAAGTCAAAATTGGGTCATGGGAGCCCTCTAGACAGCATCTGCTACACCCCATTTCTAGTTCATAAGATCCACTGATGTCCCAGTGGATTAGGCATTGGGTCACTTGGAAACTACTCCCCTCTATCCCTACCTCTCCTAACACAGTCTTTAAGTACCTCTGTTGGTTATCTTTTTAAGAAACCTACTTGCCCCTTCATTCCTTATTCTACCACATGTCCACAGAAGCTCTTGCCTCCCCACTATTTTCCCTGTCAACCTTCCTACCCTCTTCCCTTCACTGCTACCTCCCAACTTTTATATCTTTACTTTCACATTGTGACAGATGATAATGTTGACATTCTATTCTGCAACCATAATAAAATTCAGGTCAATACAAAAGTTGAATATTAATGAAAACTAGAAAGATAACATTTTCATTATTTAAGTATACCATATATTTCCTCTGGGTATCTATATATGTAAGTTTTTAGAAACGTCTAGAAAAGTACACATTGAGCCCATTACTGTGGTTACCTCTGGAGAGGAGGAAGGGAATAGGGTGGCAGTGGGTGGCCAAAAGGGACTCCAGCTTCATCTGCAATGTTCTCTTTTTTAAAAAAGGGGAACGTATTCATGTTTTGCTTGTGTCATTCGACTTCAATTTTTAAAAAAATTACTATTTATTTTCGGCCAATAACGTGGGCTCCGTGTGTTTGGATGTGCTTGCGTGTTTGTGCCCAGGGAGGAGGAATATTTACTTTGTGTGTGCCTGTGAATGAAGTAGAGTGATTAGTAAGCACATGAAAAAGAAATGTAGCAAGCAAAAGCAAAACAAAAAAGGGGGCTGGAGAAAACTAATTCACAACAATAATAAAAACTATAGGAATAAACCCATTAGGAATTGGGCAAGTTCTTTATGGGGAGAACAACAGTGCATGAGTGAAGGACATGCAAGATAATAAGAATAAACGTAGAGCTCTACTGT
This sequence comes from Pan paniscus, assembly GCF_029289425.2. Taxonomy (NCBI): domain Eukaryota; kingdom Metazoa; phylum Chordata; class Mammalia; order Primates; family Hominidae; genus Pan; species Pan paniscus. The sequence continues at coordinate 43,224,734 of NC_073270.2, forward strand.
ATTCATGAATTCAAAGGCTCGGTATTGTATTCATGTCAATTTCTCCAACTTGACAAGCCGGCTTTACAATTCATGTGGAGGAGTTAGTGTGCGGTACTACTTAGCTAAGAGAGCTGAGAAGGAAGCACAACGAAACATGGCATTTGACTTCACAGATACCAAAAGGTGGGACGGCAAAGAAAACAGTCTTGTACTGAAAGGAATAAATGGATTGTTGGGAAAAACAGGGGCTTCAGACACACCTGTCTCAGAATATCAGGGAGTTTTACTTCAGGTCAGAGGGGAAAGGAAGAAGTAGTCAACCCCTCATACTGCAATAATTGGCTGCCCGTTTGGAGAAAGGTTAGATCATATATCAATATGATAATCAAAATATATTCCAGATGCATAAAGAACCAAATAAAAACAAAATTATAAAATTATTAGAAAAGAAGAAATAATATATTTAAATCTTAGGAGTAGGGAAGGACTAAACATGGTATCTGTATAAAAAAGGATCAAAGGAAAAGATTGATAAATTGGATTATGTCAAAACTAATAACTTCTAACAAAAGATTCTACAAAGAGTTAAAGGCAATGACAAGCTGGAAGAAAATATTTGTCACATATCTACAAAAGATCAATATCCAGATTATATTACAAAACTCCACAAGCCAGTGGGATAAAGACAACCTAATGCTTAAAATGAGAAAAAATAACAGGCAATTCAGAAAAGAGAAAATACAAATGCTCAATATACATATGAAAATCTCACAAGCAAACAGGAAAATACAAATTTTAAAAAGGATTCAATTTTTCACCCATGAGATTGGCAAATATTTAAAACAACCGCCTATGGGTGTGGGGATTACAGCCCTCTCATACCCTCTGGCTGGAAGCTTAAATGGTACAGAAATCATGGAGGACACTGGTAGTATCTGCTAAAACTAAAACTGTGGACATCTTGAGACCCAACATTCCATTTCCCAATCACTCCCAGAGATATCCCACCACAAAGGAACATGCAATGTGGTTTCTGCAGCACTGCTCATGATGGAGGAAAGAAAAAGAAGCAATTAAATGTCCATGGAGCTTACAGAAGATAAAATGTGGTACATTCATGGGAATGAATACAACATAGCTATTAAAGGCAAAAGCAAGCTATGTGTAGCAATAGGAGTATATTGTAAAAATGTAACACTGAGTGAAAAAAACCTGCAGCTTATAGTAAAATCGCTATAATGTGGTATGACTCATTGAAAATACATCAGGACTATGTGTTACTATGGATGGAGATACATAAAACTGTGGAGGGGGTGGGAAATGAGGACTCCAGAGGGTGGCCAAAGGGGACTACAGTTATATTCATATTGTCCTACTTTTAAAAAGGAGAATGTATGCACACTTTACTTGTTTAATTAAAGTATAATTTGAAAAGATTCTAATTTGTTTTCAGCCAATTATGCTGCCTCTGTGCGTCTGGCTGTGCTCAAATTTTTGTGCCCAGAGAGGGAGAACGTTTACTTTGTGTGTGTCTGTGAATCAAGCACAGTGATTAGTAAACAGGTTGAAATGGGATATGAAAAAACAAGGGCCAAACAAATAAGAGCAGAGGGCAACCTATTCACAGTTAACAGCAAAACCTATAATATACCTAGGAATGAATTCAACAAGAAATATGTCAGACTTTAACCAGAGAAAACCATAAAACTGTCCTGAAAGATGTAAAAGATGACCTGAATTGAGAATAGAGCAATGTGCCGTGGTAGGAAGACTCTATATGATAAAGATGTCAGTTTTCCTTAAATTTATCCATAAACTCAGGCCAGGTGCAGTGGCTCATGCCTGTAATCCCAGCACTTTGGGAGGCTGAGGTGAGTGAATCACAAGGGCAGGAGTTCAAGACCAGCCTGGCCAGCATGGTGAAACCCAGTCTCTACTAAGAATACAAAAATTAGCCAGGCATGGTGGCGCACGCCTGTAGTCCCAGCTACTTGGGAGGCTGAGGCAGGAGAATCGCTTGAACCGGGGAAGTGGAGGTTGCAATAAGCTGAGATCATGCCACTGCACTCCAGCCTGGGGAACACAGCGCGACTACATCTAAAAAAAAAAAAAAAAAAAAATTATCCATAAACTCAATGTAACCCCAATAAAATCCCAGCAGAAATTTTCCCGAAACTTGAAAGGCTTATTTTAAAATTCATGTGGTAGGACTAATATGCAAGAATGACCAAGGTAATTTTGCAAAAACAACAAAGAGGGTGAGATTTGTCCTGCCAGTTAGCAAAGCATATTATCAAGCTCAGGAGCAGACAAATAGATCAGTGGACCAGATTTCCTACTGGGATTTAGTATCGGACAAAGGTAGCAATTTTAAATTAGTGGGGAAATGATATAGAACTCCACAAGTAGTATTGGGACTAAAATTATTTAACCATTGTTGGGGAGATGAGAGGGAACTAAAGTTAGATCCTAAGATTCATGTATGCATATGGAATTTATTTTTTGCATGTGGTAAAAAAGGCATACACACACACACACACACACATATATGTAAATGATAAATGTTAGAGAAGAAATACAGGAAAAATGCTTATGACCTCAATACAGGAAAGGCTTTCTTAAATAAAATTGAAAAAAAGACATAAAATTAAAATAGATCGATTTGACTGTATCAAAATTTAAGATTTCTCCAAAGACACAATACAATTAAATGACAAGAATCACAATACAGAAAATATTTGCAATACACATAAAGTATACAAAATACATAAAGAACTTCTAAAAAATCAATAAGGAAAAGACAACATACCCTAAAAAAAAGAAATGGGCAAAAGATTTGGACAAGTAACGCAGAGAAGGAAATATAAATGGATAGGAGACACAGACTTCAGCCACCCTGGTAATTCAGAAAAATGCAAACTAAAACAAGATATTATTTTTCACCCACCAGATTGGTTAAAATGTAAAACTTGGAGATGGTCTGGAGAAATGGACACACATACTGCTGGCATGAAATTAAATCAGAAAGGTACTTTGAAGAACATTTTAGCAGTTACTATTAGAATTTAAGATGTGTAGACTCTATGACCCATCAATTCTGTTTCTAAGTATCTGCTCCAGAAAAACACTTGTACATGAGCAAAAGTGGCATGTACAAGGATGCTGTTACAGGTTTGTCTTATTGAAACAAGACTGGAAGCCTTTTAATAGTCGATCAATAAGCAACAACTAAATAAATCATAGCACAATCAGTTCTGGTTGCCAGCGGCCAGCTGAAAGGGGCAGTGGAGCCAGCTGCGGCAGGTGACACGCGACATGAGGAGAGTCCCGTAAGGCGCCCTGAGCTCAGGAGCAGCACCTCCAGTGTGTACACCACCACATCTATGCAAGCAAACAAAAGCAACAATAGAACACAGGACATGTTTCAATGCGCATAGGAAAACATTTTGGATCAACAGCAAATGCCTAACAGCAGCTACCTCTAAAGTGGGGAAGGGGCCTGAGGTCAGGCTGGGGAGGCCAGTAGAGACTTCTTTACCTGAAATGCTCTAATTTTATTTAAAGGAAAATGTATTCATGTATTACTTGTATAATTAAAATTTAATTCAAAAATTCTAATTCATTTTCAGCCAATTAGCTCTGATTTACATGTGTGCTGTGTTTTCATTTGTGTGCCCAGGGACAAAGCACATTTGCTGTGTGTGTGTCTGTGAATGAAGCATAGTGATTAGTAAACTGATTAAAATTTGGAAAGCAAAATGAAAAAAGGGAAAGTTTTTCCACTCACAAAAGCAACAAAACTAATAAGGTTTTCAGGTATAAACCTATTAAGAACTGTGAAAAATCTTTATGACAAAAGCAACCAACCTTTATTAAAAGGCATTAAAAACAAAACAAAACAAAACAAAACAGATACAATTCTGATTAAAAAGAGACAGACACCATGTCCACAGATGGGAAGAACTGATATTCTAAAGATGTTAATTTCCCCTTCAATGCAATTCTTCTCAAACTTCCAACAGATATTTTGTTCACAGAACTTTGACAAGCTGATTATAAAATGTACCTGAAAAAGTAAATGTGCAATATGACCAAGACAATTTTAAAAAAGAATAAGGGGCTGCGCACGGTGGCTCATGCCTATAATCCCAGCACCTTGGGAGGCCGAGATGGGTGGTTCACTTGAGGTCAGGAGTTCGAGACTAGCCTGGCCAACATGGTGAAACCCTATCTGCACCAAAAAATACAAAAATTAGCCGGGCATGGTGGCGCGTGCCTGTAGTCCCAGCTACTCAGGAGACTGAGGCAGGAGAATCACTTGAACCTGGGAGGCGGAGGTTGCAGTGAGCGGAGACTGCACCACTGAACCCCAGTCTGGGCGGCAGAGCAAGACTCCATCTCAAAAAGAAAAAAAGGAATAAAGGCCTTGGGGGAAGGGTGGAGTGCTTATCTTATCAAGCCATAAGACACTTTATTAAGCTTTGCTCATTAATATGTACTATTGGCTCAGAAATAGACAAATAGATCAACAGAACTGGAGTCTAGACAGGGAATTGAGAGAAAAGATGGTGTTGGAACAATAAATGGTGCTTAGCAAACTGGATATCTGGAAAAAGAGCAAATTAGAGCTCTGTGTCACACCATACATGAAAACACATCTCAGATGGGTTAAAGATTTAAACATTTCAAACAACTATAGACGTTTTAGATGCAAACACACAATGTATATACACTGCGGTGGGGACCTGCTTTCATCAGCAGTGCGGCAGGACACTTAAGCATCCAGTAGGGTTCCAGGCCGACCTCACCTCCCACCTTTGGAAAGGGCCTGCCGAGCATCTCCATCTGGACCTCACAGACTCCTCTTCCTCCTTCTCTCCAGCTCCACCTGGTCCTGGGAAGAGGGACTGCCACACCGGATGGACTGAGGTCTGAAGCCAGCTCCTGCCACTTGTGCTCTGTGTCAATAAGGCATCTCCCTCTCTGGCTTCCAGTTCCTCCTCTATGAGTAGGTAATGGGGTAACGCTCCATTTCTTGAGGGGAAATGTGAAGCTCGTATGAGATGATCAATGTGAGCATGGCTAAATGGCATGGAGCTTACAAGGATGAGGGGAGCAGATACCTCTACTTTGTCTTGATCCACTCCCCATAACCCCTGCTACGCAAGACTTAACATCCAATTCTTCTTCCTTGCATTGTAACTTCTGGATAATTGTCGTAGAATCTTTTTGGTCAAAAGACGTTTGAGTGTTGACTTCTGACATTTGATTCCAAGGCAGAAAATACTGATTCGGCACCCAAGGAGCTTACTACCTGTTGCTAGGTGCTGAGAAACACACAAAATAATAAGACATAATCCCAGCCAAAAGACAGGATAAAACTGGTGCTAATTAGAACTATAGTCGGTACACAGGTCAGATAAAAGCTCCCAAAAGAACATGGAGATCAAGTTACTCTCTAAAAGGTACATAATTTAATTTTGCCCCATTCAGTCAAATACACATTATTGCCCCAAACTAATTTATCCACCTCCATAGTTGATCCCAGCCCCTTTGGGAGCTCATCTCACTAATTGTCTCCATCCCTAATAGCTCAATTACTCAGGCTCCTTATCCTCAGAATGTTCATCTGCCAGCATTTCTCTCTCTTTTAAGATTAAAAGTCCTGGATCTTGCTTCTTCTTTCCTTAATCGACTCCCACCCAAACTGCTCTGGCAGAGATTCTCAGAGGTCCCCCAATGGCCCCTTGGGGTGCTCATCAGCAGGGCCACCATGCTACCCAATTCCAGAGGCACCATGGAGGTTGTGCAGGTGCACACTGGAGGAGTTCAGGGATTGCCCTGGTCCTCCCGACCTCTCTGCACACACCCACTGCTGACCACCCTGTCTTTCTGCTGAGACACCTCCCGGCTCTTTCTTTTCAGTGCTCTCAGAGGATTCTTCTTCTCTTTTCTAATCTCCAAATGTTGGTGCTCCTTGGGCTTGATTTCTTCGTCCTCAGCCATCCCCTCGCCTAAAAATGCCCCAGAAGCCTGTCAACATCTGGATCCATATTTCCATTTGGGAGCCCCCTGGAGCACTGGACTGGTCTCCATAATTTCTCACCTTGTGCTCTGGAGCTGTGCCTTCAGCTGTTTCTTCTCCATCTGCATTGGGATGTCTCAGCTTTTACCACTGGACTTGGGGTCTACCTTACAGACCTGGCCCCTTTCCAGGGCTCCCCAGCTCTGAAAATGGCATTGCCATCTCACCAGTAAGGCAAACCAGAAGCTCAGGGGTCATCCTGAACGCTGCCCTCTTCCAGCCCCTCTTCATTCCATCCAGCACCAAGACTAACCAGAATATGCAGATCATGTCCAAATCCTGTCCACTACAACAAAGCTTCCGAACTAGCCTCCCTGTCTACCCATGCTGCTCTAATGATTTCTCCACAGAACAGCCAGAGTCCCAGGCAGATTACAGCAACATACCAGGGCAGGTCACAACCCCTGCTTCCCTCGCTCTCAGGATGTTGGCAGGAGCTCAGCCCTGGTCTCCAATGCTCTATATAGCCAGAACTGCCTGTCTCTCTGGTCTCACCTCTCCTTCCTCCCTAGTCAGGCCCTTTGCTCAGAATGCTTTCCAATTTGCTTTGTCGTCAACTTTGTTCTCTTCTTTCTATCTTGGTTTGGAGGATCACCTCCTCAGGGAAGCCTCCCAGAGTCAGATGAGGGCAGGTCCCCTGGTGGCACACCCTTCAGTACTCAGTACCATTCCTTCAGAGTGCCTATCGGTGTTGGAAATTGTACATTTACATATGTGATTATCTGACTATGTCTTTCTCCCCTACTACCATGCCCGCTCCATGAGAACAGGGATTCTGACTATTTTAATTCATTCACCCAAGTATCCACAGTGCTAGGCACACTGCTGGGCTGGGCACACAATTAGGTGCTAAAAGAGAATTATGTGGAATGTATCAACTTTCGTATTAAACAATGGATGCTTAACACTTTGGGAGCTGAGCCTATACACCTGCTCATCTTTCCTAGCCTCAGCCTCCCAGCCCCTACCCTTCACATCTCCAAATCTCCCTTCTGGACTCCTTAGAGGACTCCTAGTGACAGATCCATGTCCTCTCACATCTCACCATTATTCCAGCCTAGGCCATCACTCCCTCAACATGCTCTTATTAAGGCCATCAAAACTTACTAATCATGAAATCCAAAGGAAAAATTCTCTATCTTATTGGAATTCTCTGCTGCATTTGACAGTGTTGATTACTTTCTCCTTGAAACTCTTCCCTACCTTGGTTGTCATGGCAACCCCCTCTCCTGGTTGGTTGTCGCATCTCTCAGGCCCTTCCTTTTCTTTCTCCTTTTTTGCCTGCCCACACCTGGCTCCTCAAATGTCACTATGACTCATGATTCTGCCCTGAGCCCTCTCCCATTTTTTCTCTACACACTCTCCCCGGTAATCTCACTTATGCTTAGGGTCCCCATTACTCTGAGTGGTGACAGCCCTGGGCTAGTGCTTCCAGCTAAATCTCTTCCTGAGCCCTGGACACCAGGATCTAAGTGTCTGCTGGGCCTCACTTGGCTGTGTCTGAGTCCACTATCCTGTCCCTCAAACTGGCTCTCCATGCTGTGTTCCCCACCCCAGGGGCCTCCCCACCATCCAACCAGGACTCCACTCAAGATACATGGGACTGGGCATGGTGGCTCATGCCTGTAATTGCAGCACTTTGGGAGGTCAAAGTGGGAAGATTGCTTGAGCCCTGGAGATGGAGATCAGCCTGGGCAACATGGTGAGACCCTGTCTCTATGAACGAACAAACAAACAAACAAAACCAAGACACATGGGAATTACCTTTGGCTTGACCTTCTCTCTCACTCTCACAGATAAGTACTCACTAATTATTTCTGGTTTTTATCTACCACAAGTTCTGATCTCTCTCCATCCCCACTGGTCTACTTCAGGCCTTCCCCTCTCTTACCTGGAAGTCTCCTGCCTCTGAGCTGGCTACTTCTTCTAATGGATATCTGGGAGTTTTGGCTTTTTAGCATGCCTTATTCCTCCCTGAAGCCCCTTATTACTTTTAGGGAAATTTTCTATCTTATGTGGCTGTGGTGGGACCTGGGCCGTTCTCTCACATGGAAGCTATGGAGGCCCCTCCTCCAGGTCCTGCCTCTTACCACCCAGGTCCTATCGGGGATGGCACAAGGCCCAAGCTCAGCCAGCTAAACCAAGCCTCTCTCTGGACTTTGACTTCTGTCCAAATAGCGAAGAAATAGAATTCTTTGATGTCTAGGCAATACCAACAAATGGAACTGCTACTGAGACCCTGAATGTCCCATTCAAGCCTGTGACCTGGACCTTACCTACTTCATTGCTCCCTGGATATTGTCACAAAGTCTTTTTGATACAGAGAAAAATTTCTGAATCTCTATTTCAGACACTGGGTTTCAAGCAGAAAATAATTATTCTGCTCCTACCTAGCTGGCTGCCTGTCGCTAGGTGCTGAAAGGTACAAGAAAATGAGAAAGACATGGCCCTAGCCACGAGGCAGACAAACCCGTGCTAATTAGAGCTGGAGTCAGTACCCAGAGGGCAGAGAAAAGGCCTCCCAAAGAACGTGGAGATCAGGTTACTTGCTGAAATGTACATAATTTACTTTTGTCCCTTTTCACCAACACTGCTAATCCCTTCACCTCTACACTTAATCCCAGAGCTGCAGGGCCCCTCTCACTGCCCCGCCCTGCCCTTCCACCTGGGCTTGTACTGCTTCCTCCCTCCCATGTCTCCTGGAAGAATCAGCTCCTTCCTGGACCCGCTGCCTGCTCCAACCCCCCTCCCTCCTTTCTCAGCCAGACCCAGTTCATTCCCCCCACACCAAGAGGAGCTTCTGCCCTGTGCCCCAAAGTTGCTGTGACAAAAGTCCCCAAAGGCCAGGTCTAGGAGATGCCTGAGCCTCCGCTGACCTCTGTGCATGTGGCCCACCAGTGGCCACTCTGTCCTTTTGGAAACTGTCCTCTGGCTTCTAGGAACCCCATGTTTTTGGTCTTCTCCTCTGGCCCCTCCTTCTCAGTCTCCTCAGCAGGACTCTCTTCCTGTACCCATTCCTAAAATGTCACGAACTCGTTTCTGGCCTTGTCCTTCTTTGAGTGCATCTCTGGTTCTTCATCTATCCCTGTTGAGATGCTCACCCTTCTTTGGTGAGCTCCCAACCGGTACAGGTACATACACTTTCCTACTTGATGCCAGCTACGCACATTTTCCTTCCTTGCCCACCCTCGCCCTTTGCTCCTGCCTCTGACTCAGACAGGTGGGAGGACTCTAGGTGATAGCCTTCTGGACTGCTCCTATCACATCTATCCTTAGGTCATCTCAGTCCAGAGCCAGCTCAGAAATTGTCCCCTGGCCCAAACTGTTACTCTAGCAGCTTTCCCTGAGAGGTGGCCATGCTGCCTGCTTTCCTTGCCCTTTCATTTTCCTCTGCCCCATCTCTCACAGGAAACTGTTCTTGATGAGGGTCTAGTGGCCCCTAATTACTACATCCAGTGGGCTCTCAGTCCCTGTCTAGCTGGCCTTTCTCTTTTGTCTGTTGGCTCTCTTCTGGAAGTGCCACATCCCCAGGTTTCCATGCCAACATAGGCTACAGGTGCTTTTTCTATGTCTCTCTGACTTCTTTTTCACCTTTGTGGGCTCCCCTCTCTCTGCCCACCCCTTAAATGGGGGCAAGGCTCTTTCTTGTTCCTGGACCCCTCTTTTCTCAGCTGACACGTTCTGCTAGAGCCAGCTCACCAAAGCCCATGGCTACAATGACCATAGTCTCAATCCAAATCTCTTGTTTAAATCTCCTGCTGGATCTAGACCCTCTATCTAGCTCCTTGCAGGCCACCTCCTCCTGGATGCCCACCTCTGACTCAACCTGTCCAAAATTGAGCTCAATAATTTTCTCTTAGCCCCCAAACCTGCTCTTTCTCCTAGGTGTTCTTCCATTCACCCAGTCACTCACGACAGAAAACAGGAAAGGTATCCTTTACTGTCTTTCTTTAACACCAGCAACCAACCAGTCAGCAGATTCTCCCAATTTCACCTCCTGGATCCAACCACTTCCTTCCATCCTCTTGGCCCCTACCCTTATCCCTCCTGGACCCCACCTGGACCAAGGCAATCATCTCCTCTCTGGCCCACACGCCTCCAAATTTCTCCAAGCAACCAGAGTAATCACCTCAAAAGAGAAATCCTACCATGGCACCTGCTTGCACAAAATGCTTCAGGGGTTCCCTGTTGCAATTGAAGACCCAAGTCTTAAATTAGACATAGTAACACTATGTGATCTGGTTCTGCTTTCTCCACCCCTAGCCTCTCATTTCATGCTTCAGCAATCCCCAGCTGTCAGAGTTCATCCATGATGCCTCTCACCTCTGCCTCTGCCTTCTACTTGAGTAACTCCTACCCATCCAGTCACCTCTTCTAGGAACCTCCTTGGATATTCCCATGAAATTTCACACCTGCACCACCAACCCCAGCTGCCCATGCTTCCATGTCCCAGGCACCTCTCTGGCCTTCTCCTTCCTACGTATCATTTTAGTGTCTGTCTGTGTGTTTTTCTTAACTCTTTGAACTCCCAAGGGCAAGGATCATATTTATCTTCAGGTGTGTGTGTGTGTGTGTGTGTGTACTTTTATAGATACAGGATCATGCTATGTTGCTTAGGCTGGTCTTGAACTTCTGAGCTCAAGCAATCCTCCTGCCTTGGCCTCCTAAACTGCTGAGATTACAAGCATTAGCCACTGTGCCTGGCCAATATTTAAAAACCTATCATCATGCCTGATGCAAAGTAGATACTCAATAAATGTTGAGTAAAGTTACAGGCCACTTACTCTCTCTGAAAACTTCTCTCTTCTTCCGACTTTCCAAGAAGTGTACACCAATTCACATTCCCCCCAGTAGTGTGAAACAGTGCCTATTCCACTATCCTCATCAACATTGGGTATTCTTAAATTTCTTCCCCTAATTTGTTAGGGAAAATTTGTATTTCCTTGTTGTTTTTATTGTTGATCTTTGGTTATTAGTGAAGTTGAATGTTTTTTCAAAAAGTTTTTCAGTCAATTCCATTTCTTTTCCTGTAAACTCAATTTAGGTGACTTACACACACTTACCTGTTTTGCTTTTACTATTAAAGTTTTGGGTGTGTTCTTTTATACATTAAGAATCTGCAACCACTCTGCTTTTTGGTTGTTTGTGATATTACTTGACTTTGAAAATATTTAGTTTTAATGTAGTCAAATTGGTTGGCCTTTGCCTTCTTGATGTCATTTTGCTGCTTTTTAGCTTAAATGGGCTCCCTCATTCAGTCACTTGTTAAATATTCCTTTTCCCTCTGGTTTTTAATGGGCTCATTTTTCCTTTTGACCTTTGAAAATAATTTTTGAATTTGGGTGTGTGCTCTGAGGTGAAGTTGGAACGGACTTTTTCTCTTTTTAGTGAATCAACAGTTCATGCCTCAATTTTGGGTAACCCTTTCCTTCTTGGCTCTGGCTCTGAGCTTAGCTATTCCTGGCTGATTACAGCATTTATGGTCCCAGCCTTCTCAGAGCACATACCACCTGAACAGGAACTGGAAGGCTACAGGAAGGTATGATTCCAGGCACAGTGACAGTGAAACACAGGGAGGTGTTTAAGGGATGGGAGCAGAAAGCCTTTCTGGAAGCCTGACAGAAGAGCGTGTGGAAAGATGGATCACCTACTTTGCCAATGTGAATGGCTAAATCTAGCTGGCATCCACCTGTCCTAGAGGCTTCCAATTCTGCAAGGAAACATTATTCGGGGTCACAAGAGATAAAATGCCCACCCCACTCCTCACCTACACCAACCTACCTGTATAGACTCTGCCAGCACATTTCACCATCAGCAGAAAAATCATCTCAGCCAGCTCCTGCCAAGTTCATCTTCTGGGGGCTGCAGCCATCATCACGATTCCTCCATGCTGCAAGATGAGTTCTTGACCCAGAACCTGGGGTCCCCATCCTCCTTGTTCAATTACTGCTCTAGGCACCAGGGTATCTGAGGGTAATGCTAGAGCTGGAAGGGAACTGTGGAATTATCTAATCCAACTACCTCATTTCACAGATGGGGAAACCAAGGCCCAGTGAGGGGAGGTGACCCACAGCCATCCAGCAAGTGAGTGGAAAGCATCCTTGCTGGGAAAACTCAGTGTGAGGACTTTGCCCGTCGAATCTTGACCACAAAAATATTTGGACCCTGGGTTCTAAAATAATTACATGGTAAACTTGTATATTGTTCAGGAAAGTGGCATGGTGTGTAAAGAAGACAGTGAAGTCAGAGGAGTACAGGCCTATTTTTGCCAGTTCTTTCTGGAAGAAGTGAAGTTTGTCCTCTCCTCTAAAAAATAGGGATAATCAAGAATCCAAGATGATAGAAGCAAACTCACCCAACAGACTGAGGGTAAGTCTACATAGGGTCCTCAAACCTCAAGACCCTAAATGGGTAATACCATGAGTATGTGAGACCCGCCCCCACCGAAAAAAAAAAAAAAAAGAAAAAAAAACCCCTTGTAAACTGTACAGAACTGTGCCCATAGGAGAGGTTGGTCATCCTAGTACTGGCCACCATGTAGGTGTCAATTCTCAATACTCCAGGCAGCCCAACTTAACTAGCCAAGGGTGGTTCCTGGCCTTCCTCTATCATCTTTTTTTTTTTTTTTTTTTTTTTTTTGAGACAGGGTCTCGCTCTGCCACTGAGGCTGGAGTGCAGCAGCATGATCTCGGCTCACTGTAGCTCCGCCTCCCGGGTTTAAGCGATTCGTATGCCTCAGTCACCCGAGTAGCTGGGGTTACAGGTGCATGCCACCATGCCCAGCTAATTTTTTGTATTTTTAGTAGAGATGGGGTTTTGCCATGTTGGCCAGGCTAGTCTCGAACTCCTGGCCTCAGGTGATCCACCCGCCTTGGCCTCCCAAAGTGCTGGGATTATAGGCGTGAGCCACAGCACCTGGACACTTCTTGTATCATCAATAGCTTAATGCTGGTATTTTTCCTCTTTGATCTAATTTCCCATTTCAGTTATTTCACCCCAGCAAATATTTATTGAGTACCTCCCAGTGATGGCTTGAGAACAGATGAGGTCACCTGCCGAGTGCTAAGCCTCCCAGGTTTGGGTGGGTGGGTCGTTGCATGCTTGCTATCCAAGGCTAAGCCCCTATCTGTCCATCTAGTGCCGTCCACTCCAGGCCACTTGGGACACAGGCCATCACTTATCCCTGTTCGCTGTTGGCCTTTCTCTTCTTGATGTCATTTCCTTGCTTTTCAGCTTAGAGAGGTCCTCCACTCAGGTACTTAAAGATTTTATTAAACATTTTATTCCTTTCCTCCTGGTTTTTAATGGGCTCATATCTATTTGGCTATTAAAAATAGCCTCTCTCTTCCCTGGCCTCTTCCCCCTCTGAAAAATGATGTGTCCCAGACTTCCAGTCCTATCTGAGCACCGGGAGCCTCCCTGGTGCCTTTGCCCCAGCTCCCTAACTGCAGGCAGCCCTCCACCTCCTTCTTCCCCTCATGACTACAGGGAAGACAAGGACAGTGGTGAAAGTGAGGCTCTGAAGGGCAACAGAATGGGACACAAATCCCAGCTCTGCCCCCCATCTTGGGAAAGTGCCTTCATCTTTTGAAGCTCTTCTGTATAGTGGGCAAAACCACGTCAACCCTAGGATGTTCTCTTAAGGTTTCAGGGAGATATTGTTGACAAAATGCTCATCAGGGCCTGATCCAGAAAAGCACAGGCCAAATATTAGCTACATAAAAAAAGAACAGTCCAAACGGGTCACTTCCACTCATCCACCTCTTTCCCTTCATAGTTGGAACAGGTGACCTGTTCCTCTCATCTCCACTTCTTCCTCTTATTCTCTTCTCTTCCCATGGTGATGTGATGTCTGTCTCTATTGCTCTGCCAACCCCAAGATGGATGACAAGACCTCCTAACTGACCAACCCAACTGCCTCTTCTTGGTCGTCTTGCTGGTACTGCTTACCACTGGAGGCTTCATATTCCTTCTCAAAACCCCTCCCTCCACACCTTCTCCCTGGGCAATCTCCTGGAATCTCAAGTGAAAGGGGCCATCTCTTCCGGGAGGACAGGTGGGCTCCTCTGGCTGGGCACCTGCAGAAGCAGAGCAGGAACACCTAGGGGTAGGGAACCAGGCTGTGAAATGCTCTGCTCCATTAACAGAGAGAATGCCATCCTCTAGGCAATAGGGAAGGACGAAGTTAAGCCAAGAGCCACAGAACATGACCTAAGCTGGTAAAGATGGCCAATGGTGGCCATTTGGTTGATGGGTTGAAAGAGACAAGATTGAAAGCAGAGAGACATCTGGTGCAACTGTTCAGCAAGAGATGATCTGAATTAAAAGGAGATGGATATAGGAAAGATCAAGGGACCGGAGAGACAGGACTAGAGGTGCAGTGGTGTCATCACGACCAGGGATCGGGAGGCCCAATCCAATCTTGCTGGTTTTGGACATCACTCATACTGCACACCCAGACTGTTAGGAGGGCACAGCTGCCAGGGCTATTAGTCACAGTAGCTGTGGTGTGTGCTATATGCCTGTGGTCCCCAGTTCCTGTCAGTACAAAATGGAACCATATGGCGTTCATAAAAATGGCTCTGAGGGTGGAAAGAAGAACTGGATCCTATTTGGCCAGTAAGCAAAAACAAACAAAACCAAAAGCCAACCACCAAAAAGCAGCCCCCCAAATGGCCCACCCCATCTGTGAATAGTAGTCTAACCCCCACAGTATTGTAGCTGGAGTCTGGGGGTTGGACTGAGGACAGTTTTTCCCTGGAATGGTCTGAGGGAATAGGATGAAAGGACTTAAATCCCGGTGATGGGCTCATATGGGTGTGTGTGGCAGTGGGGCCTGGCTGCAGGGAGTTCTCAGACTGTTATTCTAAAGAGGACACTCATGATCTAGGAGGGGAAGAGGGGATGGAAATGGGAAAATGAGCAAGGCAGAGGACCATCTAAGATGTGATCAGAGTTCAGGAATCAAGGGCCAGCCTGGCCTAGCTGTGAACTCTTGGGCAAGTCAAGAAACCTCTCAGCAGAGCTTCGGTCAACTCTCTGTGAAACAGTAGTTCACGATCTGCACTCCTGCAAGCTCACCTGCCTGCCAGCCTATGGGGAGGAATTCATAAAAGTGGGAAAGCTGGGGAAGTCCCATATGCAGGGTTAGGGTGTGGGAAAGGTAGAGGGAGGGAAGAAGAGGGAATCCCCTTGGCTTACAAGTGACCCAGGAGTCCACCTACATCCAGACCTTACAGGGTGTCTACCACCTGGTGGGGCTACTCCTAAACCACATGTGAGCTGCTGCCACAGCGAGGATGCCAGGCTGGGCAGTCTTTTATAAGGTTCTTCTCGCATATCTTTGTTCACAATACTAGTCTGGAGGCTGGAAAATAATCTCTGTCACTTCAGAGTTGCCAAGAGATTTGGGAGGCAAACAGAGTTCCTTTCCTTCTAGGAAAGACTGGGCCACCCAATTACTTAGGGACTCTTAGCAATTGATTGAACCACCTATTCATCTAGCCACCAGGTCAGCCAACCAGCAGGTACTATGCCAGGCCTGGTCAGGTAAATTCTGTGCTTGGCCAAGGAACAAAGACTAAGCCCCTTATCTTCAAGGGTTGTGCAGGGCCTTGATGACCAAGCCAAGGGATTGGGCCCATAAACAATATGGAATTACTGAAGGGCTTTGTCTGTCTTTCCTGCCTCATAGACACTTCCATGTCTTCTTTGGCTCTATGCTAAGATCCTTGACAGTTCTGCACCCAAGAGACTTCAAGTTTATTTTTTAATGCAAAAGATCCTTTGATTAAACACTTGATTGTCTTAATATACTTTCTTTCAACCACTATCTCTAAGACTAAAATAACAAGGAGATAAATGTCACTGATGTTTCACAGAAGACAGCTTTGGAAATGTTAAAGATATCTTGGTCCAGCCCCCTCCTTGACTTATAAATGGGGAAACAGAGGCCTAGAGAACAGTAAGGAGAGCAAAGCCACATGGAAAATGGATGAGAATCAGTCCCAGGGCCTTAGCACCTGCCTGCCTGCCCCCTCCTTGGAGGGTCACCACTACCAGTGTGGGGCAGGAGACTGGCAGAGGGTTTGGCTTTGGGAAAGGTGTTGAGCTGTCCAAGTACAGGCTCCACATAAGCTGCTCAGGAAAAGTACTGAGAGGCCAGAACCACCCAGAAGATTAGTCTTTGAAGAAGACTCATATCAGACCCTTTGGGATATTTGACAAAGCACTCTCAAACATATGCCTCCTCTGGTTCCTCGTTGGGAGGAGGCTGGACAGACAGCGGTTACTCTCCAAGAGAGGGAAATCCATGGAGGGTTGCTGGGTAAAATGGCTAAGTAGGGGCTCAAACTGAGGACTTTGGTCTCCCAGAAAGAAAGCTACACCTTGGTGTTTTCCTTTTCAGGATACTGCCTTTGCAGAGAAGGTAAAAAATAATTAATGGACTTCACACAGAGGTACTAAGATATGGTCTCCCAAATAATCTCTACCTAACTCCACTAAAGCCCTAATAACATGGTATTATCTACCCACAAGAATGACTCTGCCCTCCCTCCTGCTGATCTGAGCTCCTCAAGGAGGGCACAGTCATTCTGCACCAGCTTCTCAGAGCTTGGAAAAGAGCCTGGCAAATGCTCCTCAAATGAATGAATGAGAGGGAGAGCTGGGGGATCAGATCACATCCCTAACAGGCTGGAGCTTAGTAAAGGCCAGTGGCAGGGAGCCATAAAACAGAGGAAATAACATTTATGGAGACTGTGCCTTGGGGCAGATGCTGTAGTGGTGGTGTGTTCTCTATGAGACAGGTGAGGTATAGTCACAAAGGCAGGGCGTAAGCGCTGGGACTCCCTCAAGCTTTGCATCAAGGTTCTTCAGTCCTTAAAGTCTATGTCTGCCCAGCCTCTGAGTCCCTTTTCCAGGATCCCAAAGGGAGACCCAAGGCTTTTGTCTGAAGCCTTCAGTTGCTGCTTAGCCAGGTTCTCTTCTTCACCTCAAGCCTGCCTAACAATAGAAGTTTTTCTCAACATACTTCATTCTCCCCCTGAAGCCTGGCAGATCAAACTGTGTTCTTCCTGGGACTTTCAGGAAGATACTGGGGAGGGAGGGTTGCTGGGCTGAGACAGGCCAAGCTCCCTAGGCAGGACCATCTTCCATCAGGGAGAGCACTTCTTCAGTCATTCCTCTTTTCAGAACAGTGGCCCTTTCACACATTTTGGTGCGTTGGGGAGTGAACTTTGCATTGGATGGTAGAAGACAGGGTTCTGGCTCTGCCCACCAAATGGACACAGGTGACAGCCCTTCTCTGGCCTCCTTTCCTGCAGCTATTCAATAGGAGTTGGCTTTCCTTCTATCATCTTTCACTGCTTCCTTCTCCCCAGCCTACCTTTTCTCCTGTGTCCCTGCCTCACCCACACTCACTCCTTATGTCTACTTCTCCCCATTCCCAGTGATCTAGAGAAGCCAGTAGCCTTCTCCATGGCCCTGCTACTTTCACCACTCAAATGCTGTCCTGTTTCTTGCTGACAGAATCCCATCTCAAAGGCTGTTCTGACTGGGTTACTCCCCAACTCCCATCAGATCCTCGTTTGTGATGGTTCCCAGTTGGATGGAAATGAAGAGTTCTCAGGGCTGAGTTTAGGGGCCTGCCAATAGCATTTCAGCTTTAGATTTCCTTAGTATCTCCCAACAATTTGCTAGCTTTAGATAGACTGACCTCTTTATCCCAAAAAGCCTTTTTGGGTTCTGATTCTAGGGCAGCCAGATAGTGGTGGTCCTTCATTTTATTTTCATCCCAGTCTCTTTATCTGTAAGCAGAGATGCTTGATTAGATGGTAAAATAATAATAACATCTCATTCATTACTTCACTGCTCAAACCTTTATATTTGTTCTTCAGGGCTCCATCTGAAAGTCAATCCTTCCAGGCCTACATTGGGTCCCCTCTTAGACCTTCTCTTCTAGCAGCTGACACAGTCCACGGTTGTGTATCGCTGGCATTATCTGCTCAATGTTGTGCCCTTTCCCATTAGCCTGGAGGGCTCCCTAATGGCAGGAACTGTCCACCCTGTAGTCTCAAGGCCTATTCCTGCATGGGATTCTGCCAAATACCAGCCAAATGACTGACAATGCAGGCCCCCTTGGGAGACAAGAGGAGCCCATGAACTCAGTCGCTACAGAAGGGGAAGTCTGCGTAACACTAGCAGTAGCACTCAACAGAAGGCTGAGTGAAATGCTCCAGTCAAGTAGATCCCCAGGGAGAAGAAATCCAGGGAAGCTTCCTGACAGAGGAAGTACCTGGGCTCACATGGTACACTGACTAAAGCATAAAGCCCATGCCATCCTGAAAGTGCACTGCCACCTACTCAGAGCCCAGCTAACATCCTCAAATGGGTCCAGGAAGACCCTAGATCTTGGGAGAAAGAACTCCCAGGATATTAGGACTAGAAAAACTGTCTGCTCCAAAGACCACATTTTACCTCTCTGGAAACTGGGCCCACAGCAGGGTAAGAACCAGTTCCTAAAGAAGACCAGACCTAGGCCTTATGGTGTCTTGTGGTCACTAGGTACCATGTGGGCAACCGTTTCACACTGAGCCACAGTGACCAATGTAACTGTGTGTTTTTCTAAGGCCTGCTGCCCCTACTCTTTTCCAGAAAAGGTAGCTACTTTTCATTTTCCTAAAAGGCAGTTCAGGAAGAGGGGGTGGTTGCCTGGCAAGGTAGGAAGCACTGTGGGGTGACAGAATGCTGATTTGGCAGTCACCTTGGGAAGGGGTGGGCTGCAGGCTCCCTGCTGGAAAGGGCCACAAATCTTTCAGAGGGAGGCCTGTTTGTGACTCTTAAGCGGGCTTGACCTAAAACAGAAAGCTGCTTTCCGAGGGAGAGCAAAATAAGCAATAATCTTGGCTTCATTTATCATCCAGGTGTCGCCACAGGAGAGTAGGGACACAAAAGCCTTTTTTTGTTTGTTTTGTTTTTGGAATTTGCAATTGTCTATTTTGTTAAGTCTTCCCACTAGGCTACAATCATGAGCTCCTGAAGAGTCAGGTCTGAGTCTTGCCCCTGAAATCCCCAGCAAGCCTAGTACAGGGTCTCAATGTTTGTTGAACAAACCATCCTTTCCAGGTATGACTCCTCAGCTTGTCAAGACTTTGCAGAACCACGAAATCTATCCAGAAACACAGAAAAGAAGAATTCAGAGATAAAAGCATAAAAGAATCAGATAAGAAAATTACCCAGCAGATATGATCAATAAAAGTTTGGTTCTTTGAAAATACCTCTAAAATAGACAAATCTTTGGCAAGTTTTGAACGAAAAAAGGAATAAAGTGACAATGGGGAGACTTAAGTGAACAGGAGAAAACCATACTCAATTTTATAGCAACAAATTTAAAGCCTAGGTAGAACAGATGATCTTCTATGAAATTACCAAAGCCCTTCACGACTGTGACTCAATAAAACCTCACGACAGCCCTGTGCCTTGGACAGGCAGTATTCCTACCATGCTTTCTAGAAGAAGGAGATTCAGAGGTGAATACTCAGCACAGGACCTGACAAACTAGCCTACACTGTCTCAAAGGTCATGGCCATGGGAGCACGTGCATACCTACAACATGGAACCACACCACTCTCGGCACTTCCAGCCATCACCTTACATCCGGCTGGTTGGACAGCCAGTCTTATTTATTTTTCCACTTGAAATGCCATAAGGGGTTTCACTATTTTTACTTCAAAAGCAGCACCATAAAAATCCTTGATGATTAGAGCTCCAGCTGTCTTAAGTTGTTTGTCAAGGGATCGGTTACTCAAATCTCCTATGGAGGGAAACAATTTCAGGCGAGAAGCCATGGGAGCTGAGAAACGCAAATGTCTCATCTCTGAAAACTTTCAGACTCCCTCCTGTTCACCGCCTGTCCTGCCCCCTGCTCCCCCTCCCCCATCCCCACCATCTGCTCTCCAGAAAGCAGATCAAATTTTCAGGCTAAGGTACTCTGGCGCCAAAGACTCAGCCCCTCCATGCTTCCCCCTGCCCCCCACCAACTCCGAAATCCAACACCACGACCCAAATGGACTGCAGCCACATAAAACCACAAAGTAAAGTTTATAAAGCTTTATTAAACATTTCAAACAGCTGTGCAACGAACACACCAAATAAAAGCTCTAGAATAGCAGTCCAAACGTTTCACAAGTATGGCCTCACAGTCCCATTCCCTAGATGGACTGCCTCCAGTTCTGTTCTCTGCCTGGCCCATCTCTCTTTCCCCTCAGGCAAGAGAGAGATGGATGGATCAGACTGAAAGGACAGGCATGCTGATCTCCAGCAGGCAGGGGCCAGGAGAAAGTCTCGTTTGCCAACACTTGTTACTGAAGCGCAGAAAAAGCAGCAAGTGACAGTCACAAAGTCTTCCTGGGTATTCTTCATAACGTACAGTCTATATGCGCAGGAACGAAGAAGCTCCTGGCGGGAGGATGATGGCCACTGCTCCCCTCTGTCTTGTCTGAACCACCTCGGAGTCCAGTGTGCTGGTCACTCTGCAATCCCCATGCTAAATAAAAACTGTAGCGGCACCTACCATAAATAGCTAGCTATTGCTAAACCTCAAAATCAGAACACGTTCGATAAAGCTTCTTTAAAAGGAATATACACATGTATTTGTACACACACACGCACAGGGCACACCAAAAAATATCCAAACATCTATCAAGGGGATCATGGCCGTTACGAAAGACACAGGTACTCTCCCACTCACTCAGCTGGGGACTGCTAGAACTACGTGAACACACCATACTTCAATGCTGCAGAGCATGCACGGGAGACACAATGAGGCCCCCTCCTTGGGACAGCTGAGAAAGGCAGGAGGAAGGGCAAAGGAAGTGAGGCTGGGTGGGAAAGCTTGAGCCCAGACACCCAGGTGAAAGAGCAACATCTATCTGTTGCTTCCTTTCTTAAAAATGAAGTGGAGAAAATACTGAAGATTTGTGGACAACTAACAGTCAAGACATGTTTCTGTCTAGCCTGCTGAACAAGGAAAGAAGGATGAAAAAGCGAGGCTCTCGGGCGTCAGCAATCTCTTCAAATTCGAGATAAGTGCAAAAATGAGCCCTGTCTTGGACAGGTACTCCCCAAAAAAGGAAAAGGGTAGAAGAGAAATAAAGGGAAACCAGAAGAGGGACTGAGGAGTCAGTAACATTCTGGGAAGGAAGGAGACCCTGACAAGGAGGGGTCACAGAGGTGACAATGAGACTGGCATTTTATCTGCCCCAGGTCACATTGGGGCAGCTGACCAGGATGGACCCAGACTCCTCACAGTAATGAGGCGAGAGGGGTGGTCATGCGGCCAGCCAGGACCTAGATGGGGACAGAACACACACAACCACAAGACCACCCACGACTATAGGACTTTACAATAAAAGCACCGGTCAGTGCCATTATTCACATTGTAAGGATAAAACATCACAGGCCAAAAAGGCGCCGTCAGGAATGTGACACCCGCGAGGCTGCGGGATTTGAAACTCCAATGCTTTATGACCTATGTCAATGCCTCCCCTCCCGTCTTCTGCTTCCTTGGAAAGCTAACAGGGCAGGCCGTTAGGTGCCCACAACGCCGGGATCATGCGCCGATTCTGGAAGCGGGGAATCGGAGCAGTGGTACAGGAAACAGTTTCCCCAGCAGCTATAGCAGATAAGGAACAGGGCTGCCAGGAAAACCAAGGCACAAATTGTGCAAGGCTTCCGTTCCAGGAGGAAGCTGAGCAGGTAGAAGCCCATGAACATGGAGTGGCTGAACCACAGGGCGGGGTTGAGGGGCTTGGGGATGAGGAGGACGGGCAGCAGCCACTGGAGGCAATACATGATCTCTGCCGGGCAGGGCCTTCACCAAGGCGCCGGGCACCGCTGCAGGAACCGACCTAATGGGAGCCAGCGGGCGCAGGCGGCTGCCCTCCGCTTTCTTCAACCCTCACTCTCCAGGAGCTGAGCCGCTGTGCTCTCTGGCTGTCAGCCCGGGATCACCAAGGCAGCAGGGATCCTGAAGAGAAAAGTCAACACAACAGACAAACAGACAAAGAACAGACAGACAGACAAAAAAAAAAAAAAAAAGAAAAAGAAAAAAAAAAAAACAGGAACAGAATGTATACTTATTTGGGAAAATGGATCATGGTTAACAACAGCAAATGTGAAATGCCCTTTCCTCCCTGCCCACCCATGAAAGTTCTACTCCTCTCCAAGTCACTAATTCGGGAAGCTTCCTGGGATGTCTCCCCGGGGCTTCTCCTGGGGGATCGGGGAGAGGGCTCTTTGGCACGGTTTCACACAGTGGGCTGGCTTTGCCTGGGCCCTGCCCAGCAGAGATCATGTATCGCCTCCTGGGGCTGCAGCCCGTCCTCAAGGGGCCCAGACCTCACAATACCGCCCAGTAGTTGCCAAAGGACGACCAAGGGCTCCCTGCTGTGCCCCCACGTGGTAAGGACAGGGTTCTGTATCTAGCATCTCTCACAGCCATAGGTGCTCAGGCACTAAGTGCAGAGTTAAAGCTGTTAGCGGGGCACTGCCGGCCACCAGACCACAGGCAAAGGATCCTGAGGCAGCTACAGCCTCGAAATATTTTAAGATGGCAGCCTAGGCTAAGCTTGCCTTTTTCAAACAGCCCGGCGTCACTTTGCCAGAATCTGCCAACTTCTCCGAAAGTCAATGTAGAAAAAAAGTCACTATGCTACTTTGTCCAAACTGAACTCGTTTGGATCATTACACCTCCATCTGCTGCTGGCACTGTATAGAACCTGACCTCTGGGAGCTTTTAATGAAAATTAATTTTCTATCCACATAGGGGCAAATGCCAGTTGGTCCCTGGGCCAGGCAGCTTGCTGGAAAGAGGTGCTTTCGGCTGGCTACCGGTGCGCGGGGACCACACTCACAAACCGCATTCCGGTCTTCCCGCCGGAAAATCCGCGCTGTGCGAGGGACCCACAAGACTGGCGGTCTAAAAGGGACCCGCCTCACTTGGAAACGGGGCTGCGGTAGCCACAACCCTCCGGTAGCGGTAGCGTAACCCCGTTCGGTGATCCAGCCGCACAGCGCAACGGGTACAAAGAACCCCACTGGCTAAGGCCGACCTACCAGGGCTTGGGGGAGGGGAGCGGAAGACAGAGGTCGAAACGACCTGTCCAGCAGAAAACTGTCCCCGAGCATATTCCAACCACTTCTCCGTAGAGCTCATTCCTTCCGTGCATACGAAGGGCGCCAATCCTTCCTGTATCCCTCCCACAGATACCGGGTGACTACTGCTTTTGCGCCCAAAGCGCAGTGCTCTGGCTCAGCTCCCTACAGTAGCGACCTCCACCGCAGATTCTCATCTCCTCGCTACCGTAAGAGAGATGTAAAGAATCAGACGGGTTACGCGCTCAGGCACCCTCATGAAGCAGAGGACCTGGGCTTAAAACTCATTCAGTATTAGGAAAAGAGCGCCGAGCACGGGCCTATTATGCCAAAGCTTCTGAAAGGGGCACCACGTTTTTTGCTCTATGGGGCAGATGACCCCTCCCTAATTTCGGTTTTCCATCCATCCCCAAGGTAGGCTTTGGAGTGGCACCGGAGACTGAGCTCAAATTTGCAGGCCAGGGACTGGGGAGAAGGGCGCCACACTAAGACCTGCACCCCCATTCTCGCCCTGTACTCTACCCAGAGTCGTGGTACCCCTCCATTTTAAAGCAAAATCCAAAAGCAAGCACGGCGGAATCTTCTGGAAGGGGGCTAAGATGGAACTCAGGAGGCGGGGGTCGGTATGGAAAGAGCAGATGGATTATTTTTTTCCTCTCCTGGCGAATGAGGAGCGCCCCCAGCCACCCCTCCTCATAAACACCCCCCAAGGCGCGCATGCGCACTTAGGTGGCGAGCGGGTACTTAAGGCGCGGCCACCGCGGCTGCGGCAGTGCGCCCAACAGCGGACTCCGAGACCAGCGGATCTCGGCAAACCCTCTTTCTCGACCACCCACCTACCATTCTTGGAACCATGGCGGCAGTGGCGGCGGCCTCGGCTGAACTGCTCATCATCGGCTGGTACATCTTCCGCGTGCTGCTGCAGGTAAGTCTGACGGGGTTTCGGGTGGGAGAGGGTTCCCAACTCGCGCCCCTAGAACCCGCAAGACTGCGTCGCGATTGCCGCTTCCCGGACCCGTCCTATTCCGATTGCCGCGATCCTTGCCTGCCCAAGTGCCGCTGCCGGCACCGATTGCCGCGATCCTTGCCTGCCCAAGTGCCGCTGCCGGCACCGCGCGCCCCCTGCCCATTCCCTGCGCTGTCCTCCTCGCGCTGACCCTCCCTAGTGCGCCCGCGCCTGCCCGGGAACAAAGACTCGGGGCGCGGCGGGCGACCGCTGCGGACGATCACCCAGGCATTTAGCGACCTACGCGGTAAGAAAAACCCGCTACACCCGGACTCGACCCCAGGAGGGAGGCGGGGCACTACTGTGTTGCAAGACTTTACAGCTCGCAGAGTGAAAATTTTCCACCTTAAAAAATTGCGCATTGCGGAGAAATTTTATTTAAAAAAACATATAGCGCTTGCGGGGGTGGAACAAAAAATAAGTTAGAAAAAGGCACTTCTCAGAAAAAATAAAAATTACTTCGCAAAAAAAAAAACAAAAAAAAACCCTACAACGAATTAGAGAAAAAGTAGTTCACAGGAAAACAGAAAAACGCGCATTGCAGGAAAAATAAATCGGAGAAAAGCACTTGGCAGAAAAAAATGCATTAGATTAAAAACGCACTGCAGAAAAAAATTAGACAAGGGAGCTAACGGAAAAAAATGGATCGGGCAAAAACGCTTTAAAGAAAAAAATTAGAGGAAAAAGCCCCTCGAGAGAAAAACAGAAGGGGAAAAAAAGCACTTCCGAAAAAGGACAATTGCTTTACAAAAAAAAAAAAAAAAAAAAAAAAATCAAAAAGAGGCAAAAGCGCTTTGTGTAAAAAGAGATAAATCAGAAGAAAGCGCTTTGCCCATAAAATCATTTACCCTAAAAGCTCCCTTTGCAGGAAGAATTCCCTGCTAAAGGAATCCTTTGCCAAAGGAATCGCATATTTCCTTCAAGGTGTTCCTGGAATGCTGCATTTACTGGGTAGGATTCGCTTTTCGAAATCCTCCAGGGACACAGCCCATTGCGAGAAGTGAGGTATACCTAAGTTGTGGGTCCAATCAGCTTGCCGCCATGCAGCTCTCAGCACAGTTGGAAAAGCTCCAGCTGCCCTGACTCGTGGACAAGCTGTGCCCGCGCCCGCCTCTCCAGCCTACGCTGGATGGGCGGGCGGGGCAGGGGGTGGGGCGGGGGTGGGCACGGCAGCACCACAGACATGCTGTGGGTGCTCTCCACTAAGGGTGGGTCCTGGGTTTCTCGTCGCAGGTGTTCAGGTACTCCCTGCAGAAGCTGGCATACACGGTGTCGCGGACCGGGCGGCAGGTGTTGGGGGAGCGCAGGCAGCGAGCCCCCAACTGAGGCCCCAGCTCCCAGCCCTGGGCGGCCGTATCATCAGGTGCTCCTGTGCATCTCGGCCAGCACGGGAGCCAGTGCCGCGCAGGAATGTGGGGTCCCCTCTGTTCCCTCGCCAGAGGAGCACTTGGCAAGGTCAGTGAGGGGCCAGTAGACCCCCGGAGAAGCAGTACCGACAATGACGAAGATACCAGATCCCTTCCCAACCCCTTTGCACCGGTCCCACTAAGGGGCAGGGTCGAGAGAGGAGGGGGGATAGGGGGAGCAGACCCCTGAGATCTGGGCATAGGCACCGCATTCTGATCTGGACAAAGTCGGGACAGCACCATCCCAGCCCCGAAGCCAGGGCCATGCCAGCAGGCCCCACCATGGAAATCAAAACACCACACCAGCCAGCAGAATGGACATTCTGACATCGCCAGCCGACGCCCTGAATCTTGGTGCAGCACCAACCGCGTGCCTGTGTGGCGGGACTGGAGGGCACAGTTGAGGAAGGAGGGTGGTTAAGAAATACAGTGGGGCCCTCTCGCTGTCCCTTGCCCAGGGCACTTGCATTCCAGCCTTGCTGCATTTGCTCTCTCGATTCCCCTTTTCTCCTCACTGCCTCCCAAGCCCACCCTACTCCAAAATAATGTGTCACTTGATTTGGAACTATTCAAGCAGTAAAAGTAAATGAATCCCACCTTTACTAAAACACTTTCTCTGAACCCCCCTTGCCCCTCACTGATCTTGCTTTTCCCTGGTCTCATGCAGTTGTGGTCAATATTGTGGTAATCGCTAATTGTACTGATTGTTTAAGTGTGCATTAGTTGTGTCTCCCCAGCTAGATTGTAAGCTCCTGGAGGACAGGGACCACCTCTACAAAAAATAAAAAAAGTACCTCCCCTGTCTCGCACAGTGTCCCAGGACCCTGCGGTGCAGTGGAGGCGCGCCAAAACTTTGTCTCTTGTGATTTCTTTAGTGGCATCAACATGCACTTCTAAGACTCAGCTGATGTGCCCACTGTGGAACAGGCACACTGCTTGGGGGAGGGAGGAAAAAGGAGGGCCATCAAAATTGCAATAAGCTGGGCCCCTCACACAGCCAACCCCATCTCAATGCTGTCCTGTGATAAAGGACCATCTCCCCCTCTCCCCAAAGAGAAAGGCTGACATCTTCACTTGTGGTCCTGGAATAAGGGACCACTTCCCCCTCCCCAAAGGGATAGGTGCTTTACTTGTGGTCTTAGGATAAGGGGCCAAAGCAGGTATCACTTTGGGAAAGATGAGAGGAGGGGAAAAAGGTGGGAGTAGCCCTCCAAAGAGGTAGTAGGGACCAAGGGGGTGATTTCAGAACACAAAGCCTTACTTCAGGTCTCCATCCAGGAGCCCCAAAGAAATGAGTAGTGGGCAGGGTGGACAGTGGCTTAGACAATGAGTATGGGATAAGAGGTGCAGCATGGCGCCTTCTTCACCCAGCTTAATGCTGCAGGCCCCACATCCACCAGGACCACTACAAAGACAATCTGCCTGACCTTGCTACTCTGCAGGGTCTCCTGGCCCCACCTCACCCCAGAAACCTCTCTCCCCAATACTGGGTTTCTGCTTTTCCCAGCACCAGCCTCCTTATTCTTAGGGATGCTTACCAGGTCCGTGGCCCTGGGCTCTCCCCTGCCATCACGTCAGGGTGGGCAGTGCTCGGCCTCGGACTTGTCTTCCTCTCCCACTCCCCAGTGAGTCAGGGCTCTTTCTACACGGGGTCAGCTGACTGTCTCACCAAATGGCCCTGCCGCCTGTTCAGCCTTGTCTCTGGCTTTATGTGTCCCTGTCACTACACACCTGTTGCTGGGTCAACACCAAGGGAGGGAGTTGGAGGGCCATAAATCTCTCTTCCTGCCACTTCTTCGAATCCCTTAGTCACAGCTGTCACAAATACTTCTGGAGCACAAAGTACCTTGCCCCCTTAAGCCTGATCATGTTTCCCTCCCCTAAGCAAGCCCTTAAGTTTCTTAGCCCAATCACCAGCACCTCTAAAGGCATCTAAAACTTCATTCGGTATCAGAGAATTATAGGGGTGGGGAGGTGCAGATCCCGGTTCTGGTCTTGACTTTGCCATCAATCAGCCTAGGGAACCTGGACATGTCACCTTGTACCCTTCATCTCCAGTTTCCCTCTCGAAGAGGGCCTCTGAGATGCCAGTGAACCCTAACACGCTAGAAACTGCCATCGCAGTGGCAATCAG
The DNA here is from genome assembly GCF_029289425.2 of Pan paniscus. NCBI lineage: Eukaryota > Metazoa > Chordata > Mammalia > Primates > Hominidae > Pan > Pan paniscus. The sequence goes on from NC_073270.2 coordinate 43,252,501, forward strand.
GACTCATCAGGACTTGAAGAGGATGTGCAATCTGAGACTTCATCTTTCTTAGGCTGGGTGGCTATAGCTGCTACCATAGCCTGAAGGTGAGGCAGGTCTCCTCTCGCCCCAGTGTGACTCATTAGCAGGCAATGCCCACACCTCCTCCCTTCTGAACCCCGTATCTTGGCAGGCCTCAAAACTGGGAGTTTCTGTGGTTTTCCACACTAAACCCACAGAATCATGAACATACCAACATGTGTTCTCCATGAAGGCTGACCCTCCCTTCGGAGCTTTTGAGGGGTATGCCCATAGCCCCACTGCCCTTCTTGATGCTCTAACCTCAGCCCAAGTGACAAGGTAGCAGATTTCAGGGAGGTAGGCCAAAGCAGCATGGTAAGAGCTGGCTGCTCTGGACACAGCACCTCCTGTGCCCCCACTTAGAAGACAAGAGGCTCCTGGTAGCCCCAGAGCTTTCCATATCATCTTGGCAAAGCCCTTTTCCTCCATCCGTCCATCAGCAGGGCTGTGAGTGTGGCAAGGTGAGATGACAGATTTCCAGGCAAGGGCTGCCCTGGTGGCCTGCACCTGCACGTGTGGGCTTCAATGTGCAATGTCCACTCCCCATTTGCATCCTCCACCCACAAAACCTCATGTTCTGGCAGCAAACTTAACCCACCAGAGAAGACAGTGCATTCACTTTCCATCCAGTGCAATGCCATGCAATGCCTAGATGGTCCAAACACACCTTGTTTATAAAATTTTTTCCACAAACTATACCATTAAACATTTTATTCTGATAGAGAGCAATGCGAAGAATTGAAAATGACTAGTGTTTTACTGCACAGCCCTTAGTCACAGTGCTGAAAGTCCCCTTTGCCTAAACCATCATTGCTCCCAGAAGACTTTGCCCCCACAAGGCCAAGGACAGAGCAGATCGGTTGGGAAGGAATTGGGAATAGCTCTGTGGGACTCCAGCAACAGGTGAGAGACCCTTGAGACTAATACTCCAGGATGTTAGTTTCTTAGCCTAACGAACTGAAGTTAAGTCCAGAGGTGTTTAGGTACCCTGACTTTTAGGGGTGCAGGGTGCTATGTGACACTGTTACCTTTATCTGTGGAATATTTGAATTGTCACTGAAGGAAGGGATGTCTGCTGTCAGGGAAGGGCAGGGGCAAGTTCCTTGAGCTTGGGCAACGGATTACTGTTGGATCGGGGAGCAGGTTTGCTGTGAGCCATTTACTAGATATCTATTTTGAAATGTGTATCTCCTCAGGAGCCAACACCCCAAAGGGAGATTCTGAATTTGCAGTTAACTTCCCCCCCCCACCGCCCCCACCCCCCCTCAGAGATTTAAACGTGTGCACTCATGCACATACACAAAACACTAGTCAAACAACTATCTCTTTTCCCCCCGTAACCTCTGACTTCCTCTATATGCCCCAGAGACACGTTGTCACCATCTTCCCTGGGAGTGATCCTGTTTATCCTCCCCTCCCCGACTTGCCCTCCCACAGGGCCCATGCATGCCCCAGCAGGATCCAGATTCCTGAGCATTTCCAGAGCAGGAAGTCAGAGAGGCAGGCAACGCGTGGTTCTTGGTATATCGCACAGGGACAGGCTTGAAATGGAGTGCATGTGTTTCAAAGATAGGAGAACAACAACAAAAAAAGACAGCCTAACCCAGATTCCTCCTTGAAACAACATATTACAGATTAAAGGTTAAACTGTTTTTGGCAGCAACTCTAACAAGACTAATTTCAGGTATGGAATTGACCTGGTCACTGGAAACCGACCAGGCTTCCCGTGATCAAATCTTTTAACAGATTTGCTTGACATTAATTAGTCTCTGATTTAAAACAAACAAGCAAACAAGATCTAACACTTGGCATTAGCACTTAAGCTGGAACTTTTTTTTGGTCCCAGCTTTGGTGTTGCCGTCCAGAAGGCTGACGGGATGACTGGACCATGTCAGGCAGGGCAGAGAAGCCGTCCCCAACACACCAGTTCCCTGAAAGGGATAGACGATCCAAACCTATAAACAGAAAGGCTGTTTCTTTCCGAGGACAGACCCCAATCTCCCAACATTCGGCGATGAAATGGGACACGGAGGCCTGGAAGGAAACTAAAGGAGATTTGGAAAGGGGAAGGAAAAAACAACTGTCCCCCATCCCCCATGCTTCCTTTCCAGGCCATTAGTGCGCCAGGCATTTCGTTCCTTCAGCTGCCCTTGAGGGCCACTCCCCACGTCTATAGAAGGAAAGGGAAGGGATGTCCACCCTTGATGTAAAGTTGGAGGGAGTAAGAAGCGCCCGCGACTCTTAGCAGAGCGTCAGCCTATCACCCCAGACACCGAAGCGGAGCCTCAGGAGACCCTCTCTCCCCTCCCCTCCACGTCCCCCCACCTCCCCCCCCCCAAAAAGCAACTAAAGCAACGCAACTAAACTGATGGGGACAGAGTGACAGGCCTCTCACAAGCTGGGCACCCTGCCGTGGAACCCGGGGCCGCAGAGATGGTGGTCGCGCTCCCAGCCCCGTGCCCCCGGCTCTGCCTGTCTCATCCTGCAAGGGCGCTGACCTTGGACAAGGCCAGAGCCAGCACCCAGGAGTACTATGACCCACCTCCGGGCTGGGAAGGGACCCCCCAAGGCCCAGGCTAGGTCCAATCACGGCAATCACCTGAAGCCGGACAGGGGCGCCCTGCCTTCCCGGGGTATGCGGAAGGAAAACCCCAGTGACGGGGACCCGGCGACGCCTAAGGTGACCCAGAAGGGACAATATGGCGGCGCGGCCGCATGGAGGGCCTCTCATCCCGCCCCAAGCAGGTTGACGCCACGGTACCTGCAAGCCCTGCCATGGCGCCGCCGCCACTGTCGCCGTCTGCCGCAGCCTGCCTCCACCTCAGCTCGCCACCGACGCCGCAGGAAGCCGGGGAGACGCCCCCTTAGTCTTCTAGTCGAGCCGGCCGAGGACCCATCCTGGGATCGGGCTGTCTACCGCAAACGCCTGATCACACGGCCCGAAGAGGGGGCTCACCCTCGCCCCATTTCCCGTAAATATCCGCCACAGACCACCTTTGAGGACTTTGTGCGCACTTTTACAAAACTCTGGGAGCCCCGAGGTCCTCAAGCCCGAATAATTTTTATCAGGCGCAGTGTGGACAGCCCCGAAGCGCGGCCGGGTGTCCTCATGCATATGCAGCAGATTGTGATCCTTACTCCGTGAGCGCGGGGCGGGCCGGGTTGTGTTCCTGTTGGTGAACCCGCTTCGTTCTTGCCCGCGTGGATGGTCCGTGGACTCCGGGAAAACCTTCTCGTGGCTCAAAGTCCACCCCCTCCCTAGCGTTTCATCATGCAGCCAAGGCTCAGGAGCTGAAAGGTCCGGGCTCAGAACTTGGGACTGCCTTGGGTCAGGCCTCGGCTCCCCCACTTGCCCCGTACCTTGGGCCAGCGAGCCCCTCGCCCACCCCGACCCGGCTTCTGTTGAAATGCCCACCTTAGGGCTTTTATGAGGCTTGAATGAGTCCGTGTAGTCATTTATTAGCTAATTAAGCATATTCCTTGGGCGCTTACTGTACCCAAGCGCAGTGCTAAGGGCAGGTAGAGTCGGTAACCTGGGTGTGTCCCTGACCTCAAGGCGCTGCCAGTCTAATGGCGGGTAGGCGGGGAGACAGTCATATAATCACTGTATATTAGTGACTTTAATCAATACATAATTACACATCATGGGAAGTGCTGTGAGAAGAAGTAGAGAGTGTTAGGAGAAATTAATGGAGTACTAATGTAGGGAAAGGGTGGAACCTCCTTGGGAAGATGGCATTTAGGTTGAGAAACAAAGGACGATTAGGGTAAGAGTGAGAGGGGAAATGTTCTAGGCAGAAAGAACATTTGTCCCAGATCTGGAGCTGGGAAGCGGCAGAGTTGGGGTGAGGTGAGCACAGAAGAAAACAGGTCAGCTACATACTGAATTTGGCTTTTCTCTTGAGAGTCAGGGGAAGCCATTTTCATCAGGAAAAGGATAGCAAATTTGGATTTCTGAAAGGCCACCCAGGCCGCATGGCTTGGAAAGCACTCAGGAGTGGGTGTAGGCAGACCAGTTAGAAGGTGGTTGCAGCTTTCCAGACAAAAGCCAATGCTGACTCAGACAGGGCGGTGGCTTGGGGAGGTGAAGGGAAGGGTGGAAGATTGGACGTGGGTGGATGTGGAGGCATTGGCAATAACTCCTCGCTAGGTTTTAGCCTTGAGTAAATGAAAGGGTAAAAGATTCCTTGACCAAGACAATAAAGCCTGAAGGAGGAACGGACTGAGGGGGAAGATCAAGTTCGGCTTTGAGAAGTTAAGTTTGAAATGTCGGGGCAACATGCAGGCAGAGAGGGTGAGTAGGCAGGTTTATGTGACACAGGAGCTGCGAACGGAGGCTGGGGCAGGAGATACATATCTGGGGGCATCAATACAAAGGTCATGGTGCTGGGTGAGAACGCAAGTGAAAGAAGGTGGAGAGAAAAGAAGAGGAGGATCCAGGAAAGGAGACTAAGAAGCAGTGGCCAGTGGGGTAGAAAGAGGACCAAGTGAGTGTGGGTCCTAGAGAGGAGGTTTCAGGAAGGAGGGAGTGCTCAGTGGGGCTGATGCTGTAGAGAACAGAAATGGAGCCGTTGGGGTTTGGGAATAAAGAAGGTTGGTGGACTGTATCTTTTATGTTGCAAGTTAAACACACAACTACATCAAGTGGCTTAAAAAAATAAGTAGCCTGCCACTCAGTGGCTAGGCAGTGTCATCAAGGACTGAGGTTCATTTTATCTTCTGTCCTTGTGCTGGTTTATGCTCATGGCCACAAGATGGCTATCCAGTTCCTGAGGTCACATCCAAAGCAAGGAGATGTCCATTTCTCCTCCAGCTGAGACTCAAAACAGGCCTGAATGTGGCCTCCCACCATCCTGCTGCTTACAGGCTAAAGGATCAATGCATCCATGGCAGCCACACCCAGTATCCAACACTGAATGACAAGAGGAGTCTTGTAGTGGAAGCTCTTGTTTAGAAAAAGAGAGAGCTGGCTTTGCAGATGCCGCTGGGATCCCCATACTATCAGCCATGGTCAGCCCCACCTTGTTCTTTGACATCACTGTCGATGACGCGCCCTTAGGCCCCTACTCCTTCGAGCTGTTTGCAGACAAGATTCCAAAGACAGCAGAAAACTTTCGTGCTGTGAGCACTGGAGAGAAAGGATTTGGTTATAAGGTTTCCTGCTTTCACAGAATTATTCCAGGATTTATATGTCAGGGTGGTGACTTCACATGCCATAATGGCACTGGTGGCAAGTCCATCTGTGGGGAGAAATCTGATGATGAGAACTTCATCCTAAAGCATACAGGTCCTGGCATCTTGTCCGTGGTAAATGCTGGACCCAACACAAACGGTTCCCAGTTTGTCATCTGCACTGCCAAGACTGAGTGGTTGGATGGCAAGCATGTAGTCTTTGGCAAGGTGAAAGAAGGCATGAAGATCGTGGAGGCCATGGAGCGCTTTGGGTCCAGGAATGGCAAGACCAGCAAGAAGATCACCACTGCTGACTGTAGACAACTCCAATAAGTTTGACTTGTGTTTTGTCTTCACCACCAGACCATTCCTTCTGTAGCTCAGGAGAGCACCCTTCCACCCCATTTGCTCCCAGTATCCTAGAATCTTTGTGCTCTCGCTGCAGTTCCCTTTGGGTTTCATGTTTTCCTTGTTCCCTTCCATGCCCAGGTGGATTGCAGAGTTTATGATTATGAAATAAAAACTAACAAAAAAGGAAAAAGAGAGCTGAATGTTGAGAGGCTGTGGAGCAACAAATTCTTGCAGTGCTGACGGCAGAGGAAATTGGTACAGCCACTTTGGAAAACCAGTATCTACAAAATCTAAACATACACCTATGCTGTGATCTAGAATTTCCACTCCTAGGTATGTACCCGAGAGAAATGAGTGCCTATGTTTACATGGAGACTTGTGCAAGAATGTTCATAGCAGACTTATTCATAGCTCAAATTGGAAATAGTTCAATGTCCATCACCGGAGAATGGATAAATTGTGGCATATTCATGCAATGGAATACTGTGTTTTACATATAAAAGAACAAACTACTGTTACATGTAATAGCACCAGTTAATCTCACATATAGTATGTGGACTAAAAGAATCCAGATACAAAACAGTACATACCATATGAATCCATTCATATAAAGCTCAACTAATCTATAGGGTTAGAAATCAAAATGGTAGTTACCTGGGTCAGGTCAGGAGTAGGGATGGGAAAGGAGCAAGAAGAGCTTTTCTGGGGTGCTGGAAGGATTATATCTTCTTCTGGCTGGTGATTATGTAAGTGAAAATTCATCAAGTAAAAATTCACCATAAGACTAGGGGACTTCGGGAGGCAGAGGCTGCAGTGAGCCAAGATCGTGCCACTGCTTTCCAGTCTGGGCGACAGAATGAGACCCTGTTTCGGGGGAAAGAAAAAGAAAGAAAAAAGACTGGGGGCTTTATATACTTTACGTATGTTATACCTCAAGAAAAATAGAAGAAAGGGGCTGGGTGTGGTGGCTCACGCCTGTAATCCCAACACTTTGGGAGGCCAAGGCAGGTGGATCATGAGGTCAGGAATTTGAGACCAGCCTGGCCAACATGGTGAAACCCCGTCTCTACTAAAAATATAAAAATTAGCTGGGTGTGGTGGCACGCGCCTGTAATCCCAGCTACCCGGGAGGCTGAGGCAGGAGAATCACTTGAACCTGGGAGGTGGAGGTTGCAGTGAGCCAAGATGGCACCACTGCACTCCAGCCTGGGCGACAGAGCGAGATTCCATCTCAAAAACAAAAACAAGAAAAATGGAAGAAAGGAAGGGGTCCTGCCATCCCATGGAATGTGACATGCTGCTAAACAAGGATCAGGTCTGTTTTGCGGGGATACCACCTTCCAGTAACTTCAGGCTGAGTGTTAGCATGTACAAGGCCTCAGTGGCCAACCCTTTCTCCCTGGGGCCCAGAAAACTGGGGAAGCTGAGGCAGGGCTTCTAATGCACATGGAACTCGCTCCCGCTCAGCTGGACCCTTTCGCCTCTGTCCTCAAGATTGCTCCACCTTCCCAGCTCAGTTCCAGGCTGTGGAAACACCATCAACACCGGCTTTGACTTGAGAGACCTGGAAGGTCATTCTGCCCTAAAATTTTGCTGAGCCAAACTCAACTTCCTACCAAGGCTTCCCCAACTTGCTCCCACCCACCAGACACCTGGAGTCACCCATGACTCCTGCTCCCTCTTGTTCCATACTCCTCAACTCTTGCCCATTGCTCCTGAATTTCCTTTAGGCCTTTTCTGTCCCCACTGCCAAAGTTTGGTCCAGGCCACCATCCCTTCTCCCCTGAACCCTGCAGCAACCTCCTCACTGGTGTCTCTGCTGCCTGTCTCACCCAGAACCTTCATCTTCCACCCAGGATGATTTTTTCTTTTTTTTTTTTTGAGACGGAGTCTTACTTTGTAGCCCAGGCTGGAGTGCAGTGGTGCGATCTCAGCTCACTGTGACCTCTGCCTCCCAGGTTCAAGCGATCCTCCCACCTCAGCTTCCCCAAGTAGCTGGGAGTTCAGGTGCACACCACCAAGCCCAGCTAATTTTTGTATTTTTAGTAGAGGTGGGTTTCACCATGTTGGACAGGCTGGTCTCAAACTCCTGACCTCAGGTGATCGGCCTGCCTGGCCTCCCAAAGTGCTGGGATTACAGGAATGAGCCACCATGCCTGGCCCAGGATGATCTTTGTAAAATGACTTTGTCACTCTTCTTGACGTGGTGTCCCCTGTCCCCTGTCCTCATCTGTCAAGATCTTCCCCAGTCTTTAAAGGCCCAGATCAAATGCCACCTCCTCCATGAAGCCTTTGCATTCATTCATCAAATATTTTTTGGTTACCTAAAATGTGCCAGGCACTGTGCTAAGCATGGAAGATAGAAAAGAGAATAAGAGCTGGGCACAGTGGCTTGTGCCTCTAATCCCAACACTTTGGGAGGCCGAGGCAGGTGAATCACTTGAGCTCAGGAGTTTGAGACCAGCCTGGGCGACATGGTGAAACCTTGTCTCTACAAAAAATAAAAATAAAAAAATTAGCTGGGCGTGGTGGTGCGCATCTGTGGTCCTAGCTACTTGGGAGGCTGAAGTGGGAGGATTGCTTGAGTCCGGGAAGTTGAGGCTGCAAGTGAGTCATGATCATGGCACTGCACTCTGGGTGCAGTGCCTGGTGACAATGCCTGGGTGACAGAGGGAGACCCTATCTCAAAAAAAAAAAAAAAAAAAGAATATATAGATGTTTTCTAAAAAGACACTACAGATAGTCTGGAGAGATGGGCAATTACGCAATGCCAATGCATGTGCATTTTCTGTCTGTTAACCCCCATGAGATCGTGAGCTCTTGGAGGGCAGGGTTCATTTTGGGTCTGGTAGGAAGGAAGAGACGGTAACTGTTGAATGAATAAGTGAATGATTGAAAGGCTAGACCGAGCTCCTCCCTTTGTCATGTATCCTCCAAGTCTCTGATTCAGCTGGTAACCAGGTCTATGGAATTCAGTTGGGACTGGATGGCAAATTTGGGGCTAAATGATAAAGAATCAGGAAATGGTTATGTTATGAATAGAACAATGTTTTGTGAAATCACAATACTTACTTTCCTATACATCAGTCTGCTTGACAATTACTTTAAAAAAAAATCAACATTATCTCCTTACCAATACTTATATATTCAGGAAATTCTACCTGTAATGGAACAATAGTTAAATGTTAAAGCACTAAGGAAGCTATGTGATATCAAAAGATTTTAAAAGGGATAAAAAACATTATTACCAAGGTGACCAGAGAATGGAGTAAGCTCCAGGATGGCGCAGACTGCAGCCAGAATGCAAGGGTTCATTTCCATTCTACATTTACTGGCTGTATGTCATTGAGCAAGTTAATAAACCTCTCTCTCCCTCAGTTTCTCCATCTGTGAAATGGGGACACATTTGACTCTACCTCATGTGATCATTTGTGGGAATTCAATGAGTTTGTATTATAAAATGCTTAGAATAACACTGGTTGGCTGGGTGCAGTGGCTCACACCTGTAATCCCAGCACTTTGGGAGGCCAGAGCAGGTGGATTACCTAAGGTCAGGAGTTCGAGACCAGCCTGGCCAATATGGTGAAACCCCGTCTCTACTAAAAATACAAAAATTAGCCGGGTGTGGTGATGCATGCCTGTAATCCCAGCTACTAGGGAGGCTGAGGCAGGAGAATCACTTGAATCCAGGAGGCAGAGGTTGCAGTGAGCAGAGATCACACCATTGCATTCCAGCCTGGGCAACAAGAACAAAACTCCATCTCAAAAAATAAAAGACTAGCACGGGTTACAGTTAGTACCCTTAATTACCTATTGTTACAAATATGTAAAATTATCCTGGGGACTGGAGGCACTGTGGGAGCCCTGGCAGGGAGGGCCTCTCCCCACTATGGCTTTTAAGGTGTCAGGACAACTGGGTTTAAATCCCTGACCTACTTTCCTGACCTTGGGAAATGTTCCCAACTCTAAGGCCCTTTTGTTCCACACTTCTCAGGGCTTTCTCAGATGGGAAGCAAGTGTGCTATTTTAGCCAGGTCTGTGGTGACACCTAATGGTAAAATGGGGAACTGCCTGATCTTACTAAACTTCCATCAACCTATTAATAGTACAAGCAATAACTATATATCACGCTCTTACCATGTGCCAGACACTGAAAGCTGTGTGAACTGTTTTAGTTCACAGCTTAGGCTGACTGATTTAACCAATCAGCAAGTCCTGACAGCCCTGCCTCCAAAATAAGTCACAACCTAGCCCATCTTCTTATATCACCACTGCCTTCATGCTTGACCAAGCCACCACCACCCAGACACCAGCCTCCACCTCCTCACCACCTCTTCCCACTTCTTCTCTTGCTCTCCAGTCCATCTAAATCCTCCTAAAGAAATGGGAGGGTCAGTGGGAGGTTTTAAAGAGGAAAGTGATCTGATCTGACTTGCTTTTTTTTTTGAGACTGAGTCTCGCTCTCGTTGCCCAGGCTGGAGTGCAATGGTGCAATCTCGGCTCACTGCAACCTCCACCTCCCGGGTTCAAGCGATTCTACTGCCTCAACCTCATGAGTAGCTGGGATTATAGGTGCCTGCCACCATGCCCAGCTAATTTTTTGTATTTTTTTAGTAGAGACGGGGTTTCCCCATGTTGGCCAGACTTCAGGCTGGTCTCAAACTCCTGACCTCAGGTGATCCACCCACCTCGGCCTCCCAAAGTGCTGGGATTACAGACGTGAGCCACCGTTCCTGGCCACGACTTCCATTTTTAAAAGATCACTGTAGCTGATGTAAATGGATTGGAGAGCGAGAGAGGAAGTGGGGAGGTGGTGGGGAGGTGGAGGCAGGTCTGGGTGGTGGTAGCCTGGTTAAGCATGAAGGCAGTGGTGATATAGGAAAGTAGGCTAGTTTGTGACTTTCTTTGGAGGCAGGGCTGTCAGGACTTGCTGATGGGTTAAATTGTTCAGTAGGTAGATAGTCAGACATGGTCAGGGCAGGAGAGCTCTTCCCCCTGCCTCCCCACCCACCAGGATTCTCAGGCGACCATCAGGTGATGGTCAGGTGGTTGTTAAAACTGTCTCTCTAAAATAGTAATTGGTTGCAGCTGGCGTCAGAAAAGGTGGTAGACTGAAACACCTGAAACTGGTGATCAGCAGCTTCCTGATAAGATTACAGGAGTTGGGTGAGTGGGCTCAAGAATGCGCACTATGAGGCAAAATGGTGGGGTTTAAGTGGTATGTGGTCTTCTAGGAACACTCGAATGGTAAGGGAAGAACGCCTCAAGTGAGCATGTGTACAACTGCAGTAAACACACTGCGCATGCGGCCCGTCCCAAGTGTGGGCAGGCCCCTGTGCATGCAGACAGCCCACCCCAAGGGAAGAATCAGGGGAGAAGTAACGCAACTCCAGAAGCATGCCAACGTATAAGACCCCAAGTCAAAGGTCAAACCACACACTTGACTCTCTCAAGTCACCAGCTTGGCCCCCTTCCAAGTGTACTTTACTTCCTTTCATTCCTGCTCTAAAGCTTTTTAATAACCTGAAACCACCTTTGCAAAATTATGACTGAGACAGTGAAAGAGATCCAATTTAACAGACTCTTGCTTCGAACCTCCAAGCTGTCCTTGTTCATTCCTGGGTGTAGGCCGAACTAACTTTGGGAGAAACTTAGTTTATGGTTTATAGTTTAAACAAAGATGGTACCAGCCCTTTCCCAAAGCAGACTTCCTTCTTGCCTGGAGACTAGATTGCCTTTGTAGGACTAATATTAGCCACAAGATTAGAAATTATGGTTTAGGAGTCATGCAGCTGGAGGCTCAAGATTCTGAACTCTTGAGATCAATGCTTGAGATATTTTGCAGACCCTGCACTTGATGGATCAGCTGGCCCCACTCAAATCAATAAACTGGCTCATCTGATCGTGTGGCCCCCACCCAGGAACTGACTGAACCCAAGAAGACAGCTCCGACTCCCTGTGATTTCATCTCTGACCCATCAGCACTCTTGGCTCACTGGCTTCCCCCCACCTATCAAGCTATCCTTAAAAACTGCTCCCCAAATGCTCGGGGAGACTGATTTGAGTAATAATAAAACTCCGGTCTCCCGCACAGCTGGCTCCGCGTGAATTATTTTCTCAATTTCAATTCCTGTGTCTTGATATCGGTTCTGTCTAGGCAGCAGGCAAGGTGAACCCCTTGGGCAGTTACAAAACTTTCACTCCTGCTCTGGAAACTTGCCTTGGTTTCTCACTTATGCCACCTGGATTGAGTTCTGTCTTCTGAGGAGGCAAGAACTGAAGTTGCTGCAGACCCATATGGATTCACCACCAGTAACAAAATCAATCCATTGCTCCTCTCCTTGGCCTGTAAGACCCTGTGTGATATGACCATGACCCAAGTTGCTCCCTTCTCATTCTCAGAGGTTCAGTCACACTGACCTGCTGTTTTGGTCTCTGCAACAGCCGTGATGGCTTACGTCTGTGCACCCTCAGATTCCTTTATCTTTGATGGGTTAAGGAGAGGACTCAAGGATCAATCTTGGAATTTTGGCTTGAAAAATAGATGGATTTACTGAAATGAGTAAAACCTAGGGAAGAGCAGATTTAGGCAGACTATCTTGAGTTCAGTTGCCCAGAGGATGGAGAATCCTTTTTGTTCTGTTTGTCTCAGATTATCCCAGGAGATTGCCCCTGACACAGGAATGGGAGGCGGTAATAGGTGTCAGTGTTGCTCAAAGAGACCCCTGGGCTTCTGCTGCCCTGGCCATTGTATGGGATAGTGCCAATGACTCTTTCTGAAGAGTCAACAAAAGAATAACAGAAATCAGAGTGCTTTTCAATACTTATTGTTCAAGAGGATACTTTTGATTACTTCTTGGAGAAGCCAGATGGGCCCACAGATGCATTAGAATAGGAACTTCTTTCTGGCAAATGAGTCCATTGAGGTGGAAATTTATTTGAAAGACTCAGGTTAATGTGATTCCCACAAAAGCGTGTAGGAAATGTGGCCCCAAATTCCTACCTAAAATATTAAGTGTACCCATTTTATTCCTTTGGTGGAAAACAGATAATTTAAATAAAAAGGAAATGTATCAGCAGGACCTTGGGGCTCATGGAATTGAGAGGCAATTGAAGAAGCAAACTTGGAAAGCTCAGGAACCCAGCAGGCTCTCTTCCTGCTGCAGGGCCTTTGCACATGCTGTTCCCTCTGCTGGAGGATCTTGCCTGACCTTCACCTGGCTGACTCCAGCTCACTTTTAAGGTCTTAGCTTTAATGTTGCTTCCTTAAAATCCCTACCTGGTTTTCCTGATGAAGCTGGTATCCCTGGCAGATGCTGTCCGGGTACCAGGTCCTTTTCTTTTGTAGCCCTTAATATCATTGTGACTTAATAATTATTCATTTGATTAACATCTGTCTTCCCAAGTAGACTGTAAGCTCCATGAGGGCAGGGGCTGTTTGTCTTGGTTCCTGTTGTACTTCCAGAACCTAGCACAGAGAATGGTAGATGAAATTATGCTGCAGGGACAAACAACTCCAAAACCTCAGTGGCCGATGACGACAGATGTTTCTTTCTCGTTCATGCTACATGTGCATTGCAGCTCAGTGGTATCTGCTCCATGCTGTTTTACTCTGGGACCCAGTCTGATGGAGCAGCCTCAGATCTGGCAAGGGCTGGGTATGACTCACTGGTGTGTGGCAAGCCTCTATCAATGGACAAGGCAGAGGCTGGTGCAGCTTGAAGGTGGTTGAGCAGAATTGTGCTGAGGACCTGGCAGGGAAGAGGGAGTTAGTCCTAGAATAGCTGAGCGTAAAAGACACAGACTTTCCCCTGAGGATCTTTGTCATCCACCACACATGCCTCTTCCAATAAAGCTGAGTTTTAGAGAGGTTAAGTGATTTGCTCAAGGTAATACAGCTGCAAGTAGCATAGACGTTAATATGGTTTGGTCTGTGTCCCTACCCAAATGTCACATCAAATTGTAATTCTCAGTGTTCGGGGGGTACCTGGTGGGAGGTGATTGGATCATGTGGGCAGATTTCCCCTTTGCTTTTCTTGTGATAGTGAGTGAGTTCTCACGAGATCTGATGGTTTAAAAGGGTGTGGCACTTTCGCATTCTTTCTCTCCTTCTTGCTACCATGTAAAGAAAGTCCTTGCTTCCTCTTCACCTTCCGCCATTACTGTAAGTTTCCTGAGGCCTCCCAGTCAGGCTTCCTGTTAAGCCTGTGGAACTGTGAGTCAATTAAACCTGTTTGCTTCATAAATTACCCAGTCTCAGGTAGTTCTTTATAGCAGTGTGAAAACGGACTAATACAGACATTAAGAACATAGGCTTTGGAATCGGAAAGACCTGGGTTCAAATCCTGCCTCTTTGTGACAATGAAACATCAGCATAATGATAGTAATACATTATTACACACTGAATAAAATAAGAATCCATGAGTCTATGCTGTTAATAAAGAAATAAATGGGAGCAAAGGAGAGCTCTTCCTTACAAGTTGAATGCCAAACAGCTTATTAATTACAAAGGAAAAAAAATGACAATATAGTGGAGAAACCTGACAGGCTGCACCTTAACTGAGTGATCAAAGTTAACATCACCAATGACAGGACAAACCACACTTCTCTGGTATTCCTGCCAAAAGTACATAATCTAGTCATGAGAAAACAATTAGACGAACTGAAGTTTGGGGACAGTCTACAAAATAACTGGCCTGTCTCTTTAAAAAATGCCTTTATCTAAGATAGAAAAAGAAAGGAGCTGTTCCAGTTTAAAGGAGACAGAAGATATATAATAACTAAAAGAAACATGTAATTCTGAACTGAATACTGCACTGGAAAAGATTCGCTACAAAGGACATTATTGGGAAAGTTGGCAAAACTTGAACGTGGACGATAAACTAAATAATAGTATATTATTTATTGTTAAATTTCCTGATTTTAATTATACTATGGTTACAAAAGACTAGATCCTTGTTCATCTGAAATCTTTAGAAAAATAGAGGCATGATGTCTGCAACTTACTTTCAAATGATTCAGATTGATCTATCTATCTATTTATCTATCTATCTATCTATCTACCAATCAATCATGGATGAAAAGAGTCACACTGTAAAATATTTGAAGAAACTTATTCTGAACCAAATATGAGTAATCATGGCCCGTGACACAGCCCTCAGGAGGTGCTGAGAACATGTGACCCAGGTTGTCGGGGTGCAGCTTGGTTTCATACATTTTAGAGAGGCATGAGACTTCAATCAAATACATTTAAGAAATACATTTTTAAAAAATTTTACAAAATAACAATAAAAAATTACTGCATAAAGACAACAAAAAGACAATGAAAATCACCCAAAATATCATAAACTGGATATATTCATGGTTAAAAAAAAAAAGAAATACATTGGTTTGGTCCAGAAAGACGGGACAACTTGAAGCAGAGATTGGGGGAGGGGGGTGTTCCAGCTTATAGGTAGATTTAAAATTTGTCTGGTTGGCAATTGGTTGAGTTTATCTAAAGACCTGGGATCAATAGAAATGAATGTCTGGGTTAAGATACTGTGGAGACCAAAGTTCTTATTTGCAGAGGAAGCCTTCAGGAAGCAGGCTTCAGAGAGAACAGGTTGTAAAATGTTTCTTATCAGACTTAAAGTCTGTGTTGATGTTAATGCCGGGGAGGTATAAGGAGGCATGTTCGATTCCCACTTCCCATCACGTCCCAAAACAGTCTCTCAAGTTAAATTTGAAGAGCCCTGGCTGAGGGGGAAGTCCATTCAGATGGTTGGGGGTGCGGGACTTAGAATTTTTTTTCTCGTTTACACTATCTATTTATCTGAGAGAGAGAATTTTAAAATAGATGTGGCAAAATGTTAGCAATAAGTGATTCGAGGTAAAGGGTATATGGGAAATCTTTGTGCTATTCTCATAACTGTTTTT
The DNA here is from genome assembly GCF_029289425.2 of Pan paniscus. NCBI lineage: Eukaryota > Metazoa > Chordata > Mammalia > Primates > Hominidae > Pan > Pan paniscus. The sequence goes on from NC_073270.2 coordinate 43,268,002, forward strand.
GTTAAGTTGGAAATTATTTCAGAATAAAAGTTAAAAACTTACAAAACAACACATTTAAAAATCATGGTTTCTGTCAGTTTGGGTTCACAAGAAATTAAAAGAAAAAGAAAAAAAGAAAAAATCATGGCTTCTCTAGTCTATATTTCATCAAAATTCCAACTTTAGCAATGTGAAAAAAACTGTCAGAACTGAATACACGTGGCCAGGCGCAGTGGCTCAGGCCTGTAATCCCAGCACTTTGGGAGGCCGAGGTGGGCGGATCACCCGAGGTTAGGAGTTTGAGACCAGCCTGGCCCACGTGGCGAAACCCCATCTCTATTAAAAAAAAACAATATTAGCCAGGTGTGGTGGTTCACACCTATAGTCCCAGCTACTCAAGAGGCTGAGGTAGGAGAATGGCTTGAACCCAGGAGGCAGAGGTTGCAGTGAGCTGAGATTGTGCTACTGCACTCTAGCCTGGATGACAGAGCAAGACTCTGTCTCAAAAAAAAAAAAAAAAAAAAAAAAAAAGAAAAGAACTGAGTACACATGAAAGGGTGTGATCAGAAAGTGAGGCAAATCATTTCATTTCGCCTCCCTATGCCTCAGTTTTCTCATCTGTATAATGGGGCTGATAATTCTTAGTGTGGCTTTGAGTACAAATCACAAAATGGATGAAAAATCTTTAGCATTAAGCTGACACATAGTAAATGCTTTAAAAATGCTAGCTAAAAAACTAGTAGAAAACTTTTGGGGTAATGAATACATTAATTATCATGATTGTGGTGACAATTTCACAGGTATATGTATGCACATGTCAAAACTTACCAAACTCTGTTTTTTAAATATGTACAGTTCCTTGTATGTCCATTATACTTCCACAAAGAGATAAAAACAAACTACTATAAGCTCCTTTAAACCAACTTCTACTTACCCCATGCTCTCCAGTCCCCTGTAAAACACAGCAACAGGGACCGTGCCCTTCTGAGCATCTGGTGCACTGTGGCATGTGCAGGAGCCCCTGCCCCACCCAGACAACTCCAAGTTCACCAAAAGTCAGCTGTGCTTGTTCACAAACCTGTTTATGGCTGTTGATCGAATCATTGTAACCACCCAATTTAATTTAATACGCAGGCCGGGCATGGTGCTCACGGCTGTAATCCCAGCACTTTTGGAGGCCAAGGCAAGCGGATCACCTGAGGTCAGGAGTTTGGGACCAGCCTGGCCAACATGGTGAAAGCCCATCTCTACTAAAAATACAAACGTTAGCCAGGCGTCATGGTGCGTGCCCATAATCCCAGCTACTCGGGAGGCTGAGGCAGGAGAATTGCTTGAACCTGGGAAGGCCAAGGTTGTAGTGAGCCAAGATTGCACCACTGTACTCCAGCCTGGGCAACAGAGTAAGACTCTGTCTCAAAAAATAAATAAATAAATAAAATAATATGCAAACTGACAAAATGTAAGAGACCACAAAATTATAGATTATAGATGAATCTCAGAAACATTTATGTTGAGTGAAAGAAGTTAGACAGAAAAGAGTCCATGCCATCTGATTCCATTCATATGAAGTTTTAGAAAAGGCAAAACTAATCCATGGTGGAACATCAGAATGATGGTTTTGGGGTCAGGGATTGCTGGGAAGGGGCATGAGGGAACTTTCTGGATTGATGGCCTTGTTTTACATCTTCATTGTTCCTCTGTGAGCAGGAAGGACAAGGGAGCTGAGAGACCCAAGAAACAGGCAGACAAATCTAGTTTCTCAGAAACATTTAATAGGGACTTACAAGCAAAAGCAGTATCTTGGGCAGCCTCAGGATGGTGGCTCCCTGCACCTTCCCTCCTGAAAATATCCTTTTTATAGCAAGCTTTCAGAGTAAAGCTTGTGCAGCTGGTCACGTCTCAGACTTCCTTTTGAAACTCGTGACCGCTGTGGAGGTTAGATAAACATCTTTATGAGGGGTGACCTGTGCTATAGGCATTGTGTGTTTATGAGGGATTGTCTATGCTACAGCAACACGTTGGTATGCAGGAGTCAAACATCGGTCATCATGGTTTCACTTCAAGATGGCGTCACTCTTGCCATGCAACAGGTATTTTTCTACATTCATACACATTTGGGTTACACAGGTGTGTGAATTTGCCAAAGCTCAGAATGATCCACTTAAGATTTGTGCATTCCACCACATGTAACTTTTACATAAGCAAATATTGAACTCTGGTTAATGATACAGATGTTGAGGCCGGGTGTGGTGGCTCATGCATGTAATCCCAGCACTTTGGGAGTCCAAGGCAGGCAGATCACTGGAGGTCAGGATTTTGAGACCATCCTGGCCAAGATGGTGAAACCCCGTCTTTACTAAAAATACAAAAATTAGCCGGGCGTGGTGGTGCATGCCTGTAATCCCAGCTACTCAGGAGGCTGAGACAGGAGAATTGCTTGAACCCAGGAGACAGAGGTTGCAGTGACCCAAGATCGCGCCACTGCACTCCAGCCTGGGCAACAGAGCAAGACTCTGCCTCAATAATAATTAATAATAATAATAATAATATATACAGATGTTGAAGGTTTAGAAAGGAGCGTACTGATATTTGCAACTTACTTTGAAATGCATCAAAAAGTAAGATGACCGGGCATGGAGGCTCATGCCTGTAATCCTAGTACTTTGGGAGGCAGAAGCAGGAGCCCGGGCGGTCAATTTCGAGGCCAGTCCGGGCAACATAGTGAGACTGCCCCCGCTACAAAAAAAATTAAAAATTAGCCAGGTGTCAGCACATGCCAGTAGTCCCAGCTACTTAGGAGGCAGAGATAGGAAAATTGCTTGAGCCCAGGAGGTTGAGGCTGCAGTGCGCTGAGATTGTGCCACTGCACTTCAGCTTGGGCAACAGAGTGAGAACCTGTCTAAATAATAACAATAATAAGATGAATGGATGGACAGAGAGGTCAACATTTCATAAAGCAAATATAACAAAATGTTACTTGCAGAATCTAGGTGGGATATACGAGGGTATTAACTATAAAATTATTTAATATTTTCTGTAAGTTTGAAATGTTTCATTTAAAATGTTGGAGAAAAAAACAAGCAAAAGACCCAATATTGGCAAGTTGTTAGAATACTGCTCTCTAGTAAGACATGAGCAGGGCAACTGTGAGAGAGAAATTTTCAAGAAGTCTGCATGCAGGTCACTTTACAAGTCTTGAGTTCTTATTCCATTTTAAAGATGCAAAAATTGGAAATCAGAGATGTAGCAATGAACTGGAATTCTGATCAGTGGACTCCTCAAAGAAAAGCCTTAGCCCCATTTCAAAAGATTGGAGAGTGAATACACATTTATATGTTTTAAGTTAAAATGAAACACTGAGGCTTTGTATCTAGCATTTTAAGACTTTTAAAAAAATTCACTGACTGCCAGCCCATATAGCGTGTTTGTGTGAATCAGAAACAGTCACTCCCTCTTCTGGCTGGATACAGTTTCACAGCGAGGGAACAAAGCTAGATTTTTGTCCTTCCTTGGCTGAATGTGCTTGTGCAATATACATCGCACTCAACTGCCCATGGCATGCTAGACACTAATTTCCAGGCCCAAACACAAATAGGTAAGAGGACTGTGGCTGGTTGTATCACCTATCCCCCAAGTCTGAGGGCCACCTCACACTCAACAGAAAGGTCCCTAACAGAATGCCACCCTCCCTGCCACCACTCCCCACTGCCAGCTTTCCTGGGCCTCGCTCCAATTTCATGATCACCTTGACCTCCTCCTTCCCTGTCTGTCCATCTCCTAAGAATGGGGCTGGTGGTGATGAGAGGAGGACGGAGGGGGATCTCAAGGATTATCAGGGTGATAATCGGAGAAACTGATTTTTCAGAAAAGTGATTAATAACCCTCTCCTGCCCTCAACACCCTACCTGTTTTCAAAACGTGGAGATGCGGGGGCATTCTAGGTGGTGCAAGGAAGGAGGTCTGAAAAGAAGGGGAAATGAGAGCAGGAGGTCTGAGGGACTCTTTTTGATCCTTAGTGCCTTCCCACGCACACCTAGCAGTGGTTGTCCTGTCCCCACGGCCCCTCCATGGGGACTACAGACTAGCAGGGATATGTATCTTGATGCCAGGCCCAGGAGGCCAGAATGGCTCCAGGTCCTAGAGGGCTGGGTGGCCCAGCCCTCAGCCAAGGCTCAGAGAGGGAAGCTAGAGCCTCCAATACCCCTGACCCTGAATCAGCCCCCACTGCACTAAGCCAGCAGAGCTTAGCAGCTTGGATTCAAGGACACCTCTGTGGTCCCTCAGAGTATTTCAGTCCTGCCTGCAACATTCATGCCCTGTGTGACCTTGGGCAATCACTTTACCTCTTGAAGCATCGGATTCCTCAGCTGTACAGGTCTAATCATAGCACTGTTCTCCTGGGATGGTTGTGATGTTCAATGTGTTTATGCAGATGCAGTGCTTGGCACAGGACATGGCATAGAGAACACCCAGGAAGCAGCAGCAGCCCTTGCAACCCCTGGGATCCCATGCAGTCCTCTGGGTCCTGTGAAGGAGATCTCTATTCCTACACACTTGTCAACCGTAAGACAAATGCTGAAAACCTTTTTGTGGTCTCAACGATCAGGTTATAAACTCAGCTGAAGAACTTGGTGAAAGTATTTTGAACACGATGAAGAGACATTTAAACAACTGAATTAAAAGGTCTTCATAAGTATTTTCCCAAGCTGGAAAGCAGCTGTGAGTAAATAAGAACCCTTCTTCCATCGTTTTGCGGACATCAGTGAATAACTTGACACAGTCTACGGAAGGACAGATTCTGGAGATTGCTTCAGATGGCTTCCAGAAACAAAAGGTTGTTGTACAAAAGTCATTACATCATTTTGATAAGGAATGAATTATCAGTGTCCACCTCTATCACAGAAGGGGGTTAATATCATTCTTCTGGATTCCAAGTTTGTATGTTCAACTGTCTACTAGTTACCTTCACTTGGATGTCTAACAGGCATCTCAAATCCAACATGTCCAAAACAGAAATCTTGACCCTTGTTTCTTGATCCCAAACTGCTCTACCTGTGGTCCTGTCTCATTGATGGCAATGCTATCCTTCCATTTTCTCAGGTGAAACACCTTGAAATCATCCTTCACTCTTCTTTCTCTACATCTGGTCAATCTCTGTGACTCTACCTTTGAAATATCTCCAGAATCCAACTACATCTCACCGTTTCTATGACTAATACCCTGGTCCAAGGTATGATCATCTTTCACCTGGATTATTGCAAATGCCTTCTTCCTGCCCTTCGTGTTTCTAGCCTTGCTCTGCTATAGTCAAGACAAGCAGCCAGAGTAATTTTGTTAAAAATAAATTAGATTATGTCAATACTAGACAGGTGTGGTGGCACACACCTGTAGTCCCAGCTAGTTGGGAGGCTAAGGTGGGAGGATCACTTGAGCTGGGATCAACCTATTGCACTCCAGCCTGGGTGATAGAGCGAGACCTTGTCTCGAAGCAAAAACAAAACCAAAAACCAGATTATGTCAATACTGTACTCAAAATCCTCGCTGTCCCTCTATCTCTTCCAGAACTAAATCCTAAATCCTAAATCCTGTAATACTCTCTGCGAATTGGCTCTGTGCTATCCCTCTGACCTTATCTTCACACCACTCCAGCCTCATTGTCATTCCTTGAAGATTGCAGACATGCTCCCCACTTACAAACTTGCACTGGCCGTTCCCTCTGCTGGAATGCTCTTCCCAGATATTTTCATGACTCACTTCTTCACGTCCTGTAAGGTTTTTTATTTTTTTTAGTTGAGACGGAGTCTTGCACTGTTGCCCGGTCTGGAGTGCAGTGGTGTGATCTCGGCTCACTGCAACCTCCGCCTCCCGGGTTCAAGCGATTCTCCTGCCTCAGCCTCCCAAGTAGCTGGGATTACAGGCACCTATTACCACACCCAGCTAATTTTTTGTATTTTTAGTAGAGACGGGGTTTCCCAAAGTGCTGGGATTACAGGCATGAGCCACCGTGCCCAGCCCACGTCCTGTAAGTCTTTACTTAAGTATGTCCTATAAAGAGGCTGACCCTGACCATCCTTTCTGAAACTGCAACCTACCCCCACCCTCGAATCCCTCTCTCCCTGCTCTATGTTTTTCCCCATAGCACTGATGGCCTGGTAAGATATTACATAATTTTTATTTAGTATGCTTATTGCTTTGTTTGTTTGTTTGTTTTTGTTTTGAGACAGGACTTCACTCTGTCACCTAGGCTGGAGTGCAGTGCCACAATTGTGGCTCACTGCAGCCTATGCCTCCTGGGCTTAAGCGATTCCACCTCAACCTCCTGAGTAGCTGGGACCACAGGCCCACACCACCACACGCAGCTAATTTTTGTATTTTTGTTAGAGACTGGGTTTCACCAGTTGCCTAGGCTGGTCTTGAACTCCTGACCTCAAGTTATCTGCCGGCCTGGGCCTCCCAAAGTGCTAGGATTACAGGCGTGAGCCACCGCTCCCAGCTATGGTTAGTGTTTATTACCTGTCTCCTCCTCTACAATGAAAGCTCCATGTGGGCAGGGATATTTGCCTGTTGCGTTCACTGACGTAACTCTTTCTTTATAGCATAGTACCTGGTGAAATAGTACAGGTGCTCAGTGAATATCTGTTGAATGAATCTGAGTACTTTCTGAGTGGATATACATTTGAGGAGAGATTCTTACTGCTGGATTTTTTAAAAATCTAAAAGCTAAAATCATCCAATTACTTTGGCTTAGAACTTCATCTTCATCCAAAACTAAGCAGCACTGACAGGCTTGTTCTGACTGATCATAAACATTGCTTTCTCCTTACTGAGAAGCTTATGCACTCAGATGCTATACTCTTAAATTAAAAAAATTCTATAAAAGATACATGAATAAATGACATAAATTCCTATCTACTAGCAGCAAATAATTGGAAATGAATTTTTTAAACTTCCATTTACACTAGCATCAAAAAATAAAATATTTAGGAATGAATTTCACAAAAGATATCCAAGACATTTTGTGTAGGGAAAACTCTCTCTAACCGCATTTTTCCTCTGCTCTCACACTACAACAATCATCAACGCAGAAGACTTCTGTGACCAAATGTGTGGGGTTCTGTCCCCACACACCAAGCAGCAGACACCAGCTGGGTGTCCTCTAATTCAGTTCCGACACTGTTTACACAGAGACAGTGTCAGATCACACAAGTTGAGGGCTCCGTCCCCAAGACTGCCACCCGTGCCCATCCACCCGTGCCCACCAGTCCGGGCCTCCAGAACTTCTGACTGATCAGCTTCAAGTTGAGCTTCCCACGACCCTCTCTTTGGATTCGATTAGTTTGCTGGAGCAGCTCACGGGACTCAGGGAAACACTTATGTTTACTGATTTATTATAAAGGATATTGCATAGGATACAGATGAAGAGAGTGAAGGGTGAGATTTGGGGGAAGAGGTGAGGCACTTCCATACCTTCCCCAGGGCGCCACCCTCCAGGAACCTCCCAGTGTTCAGCTATTTAGAAGCTCACGGACCCTGTCCTCTTGGGTTTTTCTGGAAGCTTCATGACAAGAGCATTCCTTCCCCTAAGTAGGACCCTCTCATGTAAGGGTCTTAAGACCCCAAATCAGAAAAGTAGGTGAACATTAGAATCCTGCCTTGGGGCAGGAGCAAGGAGGGCAGGAGAAGGCCAGAAAGAGGCCCACCTGAGGCCTGACACAAACATGATCGCAAAAGATTGGAACAAGGGCTGTGGGAGTTAGGAGCCAAGAACAGTGGGCGAAAACCGAAGTATATACAACACCACACCTCGACACGAAAAAGGCTTGCTGAGAGAAATTTCAAAAGACTGAAATAAATGGAGAGACATGCTATGTTCATGGGCCTTATGACTTGATATTAAGAAATTATTTCTTAACAAATTCATCTACAAATTAAACACAATCCCAAGGAAAATTCCAAAAGACTTTTGTAAAGGTTAATGAGATAATTCTAAACCTTATATAGAAATGGAAAGGACCTAAAATAACCAGAGTAATTAAAAAAAAAAAAGTCAGCCGGGTGTGGTGGCTCACACCTGTAATCTCAGCTCTTTATTACTTCCTCTGCTTGAAGAACTTCCTGTATTATTTCTTGTAGTGAAGGTCTACTGCAAGTGAAATATGTCTGCTTCTATTTGTCTGGAAAGTCTTTTTTTTGGGATACCTAATAGTTGTACATATTTATAGAATACAGATGACATTTTGATACATGTATACAATGGATAATGATCGAGTGAGGGTAATTAGGAACCTCAAACATTTATCATTTCCTTGTGTTGGGGACATTCCAAATCTTCTCTTTTAGCTATTTTGAAATATATAACAAATTCTTATTAACTGTAGTCACCCTACTGTGCTGTCGAACACTAGAACTTATTCCTTTTGTCTAATTGTATTTTTATACCCAGTAACCAAACTCTCTCTATCCACCCTTCCCTCTACCCTTCCCAGCCTCTGGTAACCAACATTCTACTCACTATATCCATCAAGTCTATTTTTTTAGCTCCCACATATGAATGAGAACATGTGATATTTGTCTTTCTGTGCCTGGATTATTTTACTTAACATAATGACGTACAGTTCCATCCATGTTGCTGCAAATGACAGAATTTCATTGTTTTTATGGCTGAATAATATTTCATTGTGTGTATATACTGCATTTTCTTTATCCATTCATCTGCTGATGGACACTTAGGTTGATTCCATATCTCAGCTGTTGTGAATATTGCTGTAATAAACATGAGAGTGCAGGTATCTCGTTGATATATTGATTTCCTTTCCTTTGGATAGCTACCCAACAGTGGGATTGCTGAATGATATGGTAGTTCTATTTTTAGTTTTTTTTTTTTTTTTTTTTGAAATGGAATCTTGCTCTGTCACCCAGGCTGGAGTGCAGTGGCTCAATCTTGGCTCACTGCAACCTCCACCTGCTGGGTTCAAACAATTCTCCTGTCTCAACCTCCTGAGTAGCTGGGACTACAGGTGCATGCCACCATGACTGGCTAATTGCTAAATTTTTTTTTTTTTTTTTTTTTGTATTTTTAGTAAAGGCAGGGTTTCACCATGCTGGCCAGGCTGGTCTTGAACTCTTGATCTCATGATCAACCCTCCTTGGCCTCCCAAAGTGCCGGGATTACAGGTGTGAGCCACCACACCTGGCCTATTTTTAGTTTTTTTAAGAAGCCTCCATACTGTTTTCCACAGTGTCTGTACTTTCATTCCCACTAACAGTGTATGGGCATTCCCCTTTCTCTGCCTCCTTGCCAGCATCTGTTATTCTGTCATTTTGATAATAGCCATTTTTAATGGGTTGAGATGATATCTCATTGTGGTTGTGATTTGGATTTCCCTGATGATTAGTGCTGTTAAGGATTTTTTCATATACCTGTTAGCCATTCGTATGTCTTCTTTTGAAGACATAGAGATGCCTATTTAGGTATTTTGCCCATTTTTGAAACTGATAATTTGATTTTTTTTTTTTTTTTTGCTGTTAAGTTGTTTGAATACCTTTTATTTCTGGTTATTAGTCCCTTGTTGGATGGATAGCTTGCAAATATTCGCTCTCATTCTGTATGTTTTTTCTTCGCTTTGTTGATTCTTTTGTTCGTTTGCTGTGCAGAAGCTTTTTAGCTTGATGAAATCCCACTTGTCTACTTTTACTTTTGTTGCCTGTGCTTTTGAAGTCTTACTTAAAAAATATTTGCCCAGACCAATGTCCTGAAGGATTTCCCCAATGTTTTTTTTTTTTTTAAATTTTTTTAGTATTTATTGATCATTCTTGGGTGTTTCTTGGAGAGGGGGATTTGGCAGGGTCATAGGACAATAGTGGAGGGAAGGTCAGCAGATAAACATGTGAACAAAGGTCTCTGGTTTTCCTAGGCAGAGGGCCCTGCCGCCTTCCGCAGTGTTTGTGTCCCTGGGAACTTGCGATTAGGGAGTGGCAATGACTCTTAACGAGTATGCTGCCTTCAAGCATCTGTTTAACAAAGCACATCTTGCACCGCCCTTAATCCATTTAACCCTTAGTGGACACAGCACATGTTTCAGAGAGCAGGGGGTTAGGGGTAAGGTTATAGATTAACAGCATCCCAAGGCAGAAGAATTTTTCTTAGTACAGAACAAAATGGAGTCTCCTATGTCTACTTCTTTCCACACAGACACAGTAACAATCTGATCTCTCTTTCTTTTCCCCACATTTCCCCCCTTTCTATTCGACAAAACCGCCATCGTCATCATGGCCCGCTCTCAATGAGTTGTTGGGTACACCTCCCAGACGGGGTGGTGGCCGGGCAGAGGGGCTCCTCACTTCCCAGACGGGGCGGCCTGGCAGAGGCGCCCCCCACCTCCCGGACGGGGGCGCTGGCCGGGCGGGGGCTGCCCCCCACCTCCTGGACGGGGCCAATGTTTTCTTCTAATAGTTTCATAGTTTCAGGTCTTTTATTTAAGCCTTTACTCTATTTCTATTTGATTTTTATATATGGTAAAATATATAAAGTTGTCTAGTTTCATTCTTCAGCATATGAATATTCAGTGTTCCCAGCACTATTTAATGAAGAGACTATTATTAATATTTCTCCAATGTATGCTTTTGGTGCCTTTGTCAAAAATGAGTTGGCTGTAAAGGCATGGATTTATTTCTGGGTTCTCTATTCTGTTCCACTGGTCTAAGTGTCTGTTTTTATGCCAGTACCATGCTGTTTTGGTTAACTTTGTAGTATATTTTGAAGTCAGCTAGTGTGATACTACCAACTGGTTTTTTTGCTCAGGATTTCTTTGGTTATTTGGGGTCTTTTGTGGTTCCTTATACTTTTTTTTTTTTTTTTAAGACGGAGTTTCGCTCTTGTTGCCCAGGCTGGAGTGCAATGGTGTGATCTTGGGTCACCGCAACTTCCGCCTCCTGGGTTCAAGCGATTCTCCTGCCTCAACCTCCCGAGTAGCTGGGATTACAGGCATGCACCACCACACCCAGCTAATTTTGTATTTTTAGTAGAGATGGGGTTTCTCCATGTTGGTCAGACTGGTCTTGAACTCCTGACCTCAGGTGATCCGCCCACCTCGGTCTCCCAAAGTGCTGGGATTACGGGCATAAGCCACCATGCCTAGCCCCTTTACACATTTTAGTATTGTTTTCTCTTATATCTGTGAAAAATGTCATTGGAATTTTGATGGGGATTACATTGAATCTGTAGATTGCTTTTGGTAGTATGAATATTTTAACAATATTAATTCTTCCAATCCATGAACATGTGATAATCTTTCCTTTTTTGTGTGTATGTGTGTACTCTTCAACTATTTTCTTTCTTTCTCTCTCTCTTTTTTTTTTTTTTTTTTTTTTGAGACAGGGTCTCACTCTGTTGCTTAGGCTGAAGTGCAGTGGTGGCATGATCATGGCTCACTGCAGCTTCAACCTCCCAGGCTCCAGAGATCCTCCTACCTCAGCCTCATGAGTAGCTGGGACCGCAGGCATGTGCCACCATGCCCAGCTAATTTATGTGTTTATTTTTTGTAGAGATGGTATCTCCCTATGTTGCCCAGGCTGACCTTGATCTCCTGGGCTCCAGTGATCCTCCTGCCTTGGATTCCCAAAATGCTGGGATTACAGGCACTGTAGCCAGCCCTTCCTCTTCAATTTCTTTCATCAGTGTTTTATAGTTTTCATTGTAAAAATCTTTTACTTCTTTGGTTAAATTTATTCCTAGGTATTTTTTGTGGCTATTATAAATAGAATCACTTTCTTAATTTTTTTTCAGATTGTTTGTTGTTGGCATATGTAAATGCTACTGATTCTCGTATGTTGATTTTGTATCCTGCAACTTTACTGAATTTCCTTATCAGTTCTAAAAATATCTGGTATCTTTACATTTTTCTAAATATAAGATTGTGTTGTCTGCAAACAAGGAAAATTTGACTTCTTTCTTTCCAATTTGGATGCCCTTAATTTATTTCTCTTGCCTAACTGCTCTGGCTGAGACCTAAAGTGAGAATCTCTGCCTTGTTCCAGATCTTAGGGGAAATACTTTCACATTTTCCCTGTTCAGTATAAAGTTAGCTTTCAGTTTGTTATACGTAGCCTTTATTGTTTTGAGGTATGTTCCTTCTACAAAAAGTGCTGAGTTTTTGTTATAAAGGGATGTTGAATTTTATCAAATGCTTTTTCAGCATCTATTAAAATGATCACATGGCTTTTGTTCTTGAATCTGTTAATGTGATGTGTCATGTCTTTTGATTTGCATATGTTGACTCATCCTTGTATCTCTGGAATGAAACCCACTTGATCATGGTGAGTGATGTTTTTAATGTGTTGGTGGATTTGATTGCTAGTATTTCATTGAGGATTTTTGCATCTGTGTTCATAGAGATATTGGCTGTGGTTTTATTTTCTTGTTTTGTCCTTGTCTGGTTTTGGTATCAAGGTAATTCTGGACTCACAGAATAAGTTTAGAAGTATTCCCTCTTCAATTTTTTGGAATAGTTTGAGTAGAAGTGGTATTCTTTAAATATTTCGTGGAATTTCAGCAGTGAAGCCAATCAGTTCCTAGGCTTTTGTTTGATGGGAGACTTTTTGTTACTGATTTGATCTTGCTATTCGTTATTGTTCTGTTCAGGTTTTGTATTGTTTCATGGTTCAACACCGGTAGATTGTACACGTCCAGGAATTTGTCCATCTCTTCTAAGTGTTCCAATTTGTTGGTATACAGTTGTTCATGATGCTCTCTAATGAGCCTTTGAATTTCTCTGGTATCGGTTGTAGGCCTCCTTTTTCATCTCTGCTTTTATTTAGGTGGGTCTTCTCTCTTTTTTATTAGTTAGTGCTCCTGAACAACCAATGTGTCAATAAAAAAATTAAGAAGAAAATTTTAAATTGTTTTGAAACAAATGAAAATAGAAACACAACATCCCCAAACCTATGGGATACAGCAAAATAGTGTATAAAAAGGGAGGTTTATAGCAATAAGCACCCATATCCAAAAAAGTAGAAAGGGCTAGGTGCACTGTCTCACACCTATAATCCCAGTACTTTGGGAGGCCAAGGCAGGAGGATCACTTGAGTCCAGGAGTTTGAGACCAGCCTGGGCAACATAGTGAGACCTTGTCTCTACAAAAAATAAAAAATAAATCAGCTGGGTATGGTGGCCCATGCCTGTGGTCCTAGTTACTTGGGAGGCTGAGGTGGGAGGGTTCCTTGAGCCCGGGAAGTTGGGGTTGCAGTGATCTGTGATTGTGCTACTGTACTCCAGCCTAGGTGACAAAGCAAGATCCAGTCTCAAAAAAAAAAAAAAAAAAAAGTAGAGAGACTTTAAATAAACAACCTAATGATGTACCTTAAAGAACTAGAAAAGCAAGAACAAACCAAACCCAATATTACTAGAAGGAAAGAAATAATAGTGATAAAAACAGAAATAAATGAAGTTGAAATGAAAAAAATACAAAAGATCAATGAAACAAAAAGTTGGTTTTTTGAAAATATAAACAAAATTAACAAACCTTTATCTAGACTAACCTATAAAAAAAAGAGAAGATCTACATAAATAAAATCAGAGATGAAAAGGGAGTCCTTACAACTGATAGCACAGAAATTCAAAGGATCATTAGAGAGTATTATGAACAGCTGTATACCAACAAATTGGAAAACCTAGAAGAAATGGACAAATTCCTGGACATGTTGTTTAATTTCCATGTATTTGTACAATTTCAAAAATTCCTCATTATTTATTTCTAGTGTCATTCCATTATGGTCAGAAAAGATGTTTGGTATAATTTAAATTTTTAAAAATTGGTTAAGACTTGTTTTGTGGTCTAAAATGTGGCCTATCCTGGAGAATGTTCCACGTGCAGATGAGTAGAATGTATATTCGTCAGCAGTTGGATGAAATGTTTTGGGCTTGGGCTATGAGTCTCCACCTGCCTTGGGTAGCTCTCCTGAGCCTTGGAGGACCAGCTCATCATGAATCCCAGGCTTTAACTGTTCCTTGCTGCTATCTGTAAGTAATAAATCTTCATGTAACTTGTGTGTGTGAGCATTCTGCCTCAATAGACTTGAGCAAGCAACAAAGCGCAGACTAAGATGCAGAGGGCTGAGGTGGTAACCAGTGCACAGTGAACCTGCTTTACAGCAGGTCCTGTCTCTTCCTCAAGGAGATTATTACTCTTTAGAACTCAATTCATTTGGTCACCTTGTTGTCACAGTAGGTAAGTAGGTAGCTACTCAGACACGAGCAGGGCAGGAGAGGCCCCCCAAACCCAGGAATGTCAGGCAACCATCAGGTGATGGTCAGACAGCTGTTAAAACTGTTGCTTTAAAATAATAATTGGTTGCAGCCGGCGCCAGGGAAAGGCAGTCTCCCAATAGATAAAAACACCTGAAATGGGTGATCAGCTTACCGATAAGACCTCAGGAGTTGGGCGGGTGGGCTCAAGGATGCGCACTAAAAGGCAAAATGGTGGAGTTTAAGTGGTACGTAGCCTTCTAGGAACACTCGAATGGTAAGGGAAGAACGCCTCAAGTGAGCATGTGTACAACTCCAGTAAACACACTGCGCATGCGGCCCGTCCCAAATGCGGGCAGGCCCCTGTGCATGCGGAGAGCCCACCCCAAGGGAAGAATCAGGGGAGAAGTCAGGCAACCCCAGAAGCATGCCAACGTATAAGACCCCAAGTCAAAGGTCAGACCACACACTTGACTCTCTCAAGTCGCCAGCATGGCCCCCTTCCAAGTGTACTTTACTTCCTTTCATTCCTGCTCTAAAGCTTTTTAATAAACGTTTACTTCTGCTCTAAAACTTGCCTTGGTCTCCCGCTCTGTCTTATGGCCCTCAGCTGAATTCTTTCCTCTGAGGAGGCAAGAATTGAGGTTGCTGCAGACCCATACAGATTTACCACTGCTCACATTGTGATCTTAGTTCTATGATGAGCTCAAGGAAAGTTATGATTTTATAAATAAATTATCTTTTTCTCTTTTTTAGGATGAGTGCACCATTCTCTTGCAGCCCTTTTTTTTTTGAGACAGTGTCTCGCTCTGTTGCCCAGGCTGCAGTGCAGTGGTGCAATCTCGGCTCACTGCAACCTCTGCCTTCTGTGTTCGAGTGATTCTCCTGCCTCAGCCTCCCGACTAGCTGGGACTACAGGCACGCACCACCATGCCTGGCTAATTTTTGTATATTTAGTAGAGATGGGGTTTTGCCATGTTGGCCAGGCTGGTCTCAAGCTCTCGATCTCGAGTGATCCACCCACCTCGGCCTTCCAAAGTGCTGGGATTACAGGCGTGAGCCACTGTGGCTGGCCTTCTCTTGCAGCTTTCTATATCCTAAGCAGAAATGGAATCCCGTATTAAAATTTTTCTAAGATCAGGTAACTTCGTTTTGTTTCTATATACTAACAACGAACACGTGAAAGCCCCAAATTACAATGGTACCATTTAAAGTATCTTCAAAGAAAATGAAATACTAAGGTACAAACTTACAAAACACATACAGGATCTGTATGCTGAAAATTACAAAATGCTGATGAACAAATTCAAAGAAGACCTAAATAAAGAGAGAGACATTGTGTTCATGGATTGGATCACTTAACATAGTAAAGATGTCAGTTCTCCCGAAATTGATTTACATATTGAGAGCAATTCGTGTAAAAGTCCCAGAGAGGTTTTTGTAGACATAGACAGGCTTGTTCTAAAATTTATATAGAAAGGCAAAACTTTGTGAATATACTTAAAATTACTGAATTGTATACTTTAAAGGGCGAACTTTAGGGTATGTGAATTATATCTCAATAAAGTTGTTATAAAAACATTTAAGCTGGGCATAGAGGCTCATGCCTGTATTCCCAGCACTTTGGGAGGCTGAGGTGAGTGGATCGCTTGAGGTCAGGAGTTCAAGACCAGCCTAGCCAACATGGTTAAGCCCTGTCTGTATTAAAAATACAAAAATTAGCCAGGTGTGCTGGTGCACACCTGTAATCCTAGCTACTTGGGAGGCTGAGGCAGGAGAATCACTGGAACCCTGAAGGCAGAGGTTGAAGTGAGCCGAGAGTGCACCACTACACTCCAGCCTGGGCGACAGAGTGAGACTCATCTCAAAACAAACAAACAAACAAACAATGACAACAATAACAACAACAACAAACATTTAAGAGGGCCCCCACCATCAGGTGCTGCTTCTGCCCTTGCAGAGCCTGAGGGTGAGACCCTCATGTTTTGTGCCCTTGTACCTCCCTGCTACACCCTAGTCCTGGACCTGGTGGAAGATGCGGGTATTTATCCTCTAAATTCTGATTCTGGGGTTTAACTCTCCTGGCTTGCCCTCTGTATCCATCCAAGCTCAGGACTGTGGGCGGGTGACTCCCTTGGGCTAAGACACAAGAAGCCATCAGGCTGCATGGCCACCGATGTCTGTGGCATTGTCAGCATCTGCCACTCTTGGTGTCATCTGGCTACCACCATCTTCCCTGTCCTCCTCCTGGCCTCGGTTCTCTTTCAAGGAATATACCACTTTCCCACCCTGGGGTCCTCAGACAGGCTGTTTCTCCTCCCTGAAGCACTGTCCCCACCCCCTTCCTATCTCATCCTTCAGGACTCAGCCCAAATGTCACCTCCTCAGAGAGGGCTTCTCTTCCTGCCCTGTCCCAAAATGTTCTCCATTATTCTCTCTCATAACACTCAGAATATTTTCTTAATAGCACTTATCTCCATTTGGAAAGTGTGTACTCATTTGTTTTTCTAAGTATTTAGTGTCTGTCTTCCCTACCAGGCAGTGAGATTTAGGAGAGAGGGACTGGGTCTGTTTTGCTCGTGGCTGTATCCACCATATCCTTCTCTGTGCCTGGCACATAGGTGGTGCTCAATAAATGCTTGTCAGGTGCTTTATGAATACAACACACTCCTGGCCCTGCTCCCCTAAACAAGCACTCCTAAGTGGGGGAGGGAGGCATTGAGGCAGGCACCTGTGGCACCAGGTGGTCTGTGCTATGATGGGCAGGTGAGCAGAGGAGTGCAGGAAGCTAAATGAGGCAGAAATTAATTCTGGGAGCTCAGAGAGGGAAGAAAATCTAGAGAGCAAGTGCAATGTGAATTGGGTTTTGAAGGATGAATAGGAGAGTGCTGGGTACGTAAGGACATTGGAAGAAAATCTCAGGCAGAGGTAAGAGCATAGAGAAGAGTTTGGAATAGATAAGAGCCACTGCCTCTGGCTGTGTGAGTGCATGTGTGTGCATATGTGTGTGAGTATGAATGTGTGTGTGTGTGTGTGTGTGTGTGTGTAGGGTGGTAGGGTGTGAATCTGGAGATGCAGGTAGAACCCTGGACACAAAAGGTTTTTAAGGCCAGGCATGGTGGCTCATGCCTGTAATCCCAGCGCTTTGGGAGGCCAAGGCAGGGAGATCACTTGAGCCCAGGAGATGGAGACCAGCCTGGGCAACGTGGCGAGACCCCGTCTGTACCCAAAAAATGAAAAATTAGCTGAGCATGGTGGCGCGCCTGTAGTCTCAGCTACTTGGGAGGCTGAGGCAGGAGGATCACTTAAGCCTGGGAGGTTGAGTTTGCAGTGAGCTACAATTGTGCCACTGCACTCCAGCCTGGGCAACAGAGTGATATCCTGTCTCAAAAATAAACAAATAAATAAATAAAATTAAATAAAAGGTTTTTAACACCCAGCTAAAGATTGATTCTAACTTCCAGCAGTTTTCTTAGTGTGAAGTCAGTTTCACTGGAGAGGGTAGGTGGTACCTGTCTGGGTGATTTGATGTAGGACTCATAATTCTTTCTTTTCTTTTTTTTTCCTTTTGAGACAGGGTCTCACTATGTTGCCCAGGCTGATCTCACACTCTTGGGCTCAAGTGATCTTCCGGACTCGGCCTCCCAAAGTACTGGGATTACAGGTGTGAGCCACCATGCTCAGCTGAACTCATAATTTTATAAGGATTTTAAAATAGTAAATCATTTTAATAGTTTCCTTTTAAAGATAAATGTATATAAATCAAAAAGGCAAGTCGACTTGAAGAAATATATTAAGTAAATAATAAATACAGGTGAAACCCCAGGGCAGACATTTAGCAAACGCTGCTGTGGATGGTGGGAGCCACAGCAAGGACGGAATGAGGGAAGAGGGCGGTGGGGCTGGAGTTGAAGGCCCAACTGGATGGACTGGGGAACGTGCACTAGTCTGGAAGGCATGAGGCCAGGGCCTGTGGGACCTGGAGGAAGGGAGAATCTACAGGCCTGGGAGCCTGATTGGATGTGGGAATGAAGCGGGCCAGGAGTTGAGGGGCGCCCTGGTTTGGGGCTTGAAGGTACCAGGCTGCTTCTAACAGGAGGTGGCACAGTTGGCCATGTTACAGAACCTCTTTTCTAAGACTTGGATTCTTATTCACTGCAATGAAACAAAATTTGCAAACCTCTGTGTGACAAAGTGTTCCTTCCTGTGTCCCCAGTCAAATGCTCTAGCAGACGTGGTTGGCACCCCGTCCACACCCTTTCCTTGACCCACCTTGGAATTGACATGCAGAGAGTACCATGCTCACCAGCAGCTTTCTGTGTCTCTCTGCCCAAGGGCATTCTCTGGCCAAGGCCAGCTCAGCCTACACACGTCCCAGACTCGCCATGGTCCAGCAGAAGATGGGAGCTGGGTAAATGGCCCAGCCTCTCCTCTCAGTGGCACAGCTCTGAGGTGTGGTCTGCAGTCTCCCAGAGGGACCTCAGCCAAACTGAGCCCCAGCTGTCCACAGCAGGAACCCATTCATTAGCGCCCTGTACTGGCTTCCTTCCCTTCCCTGGATGGCTTCCTGACTCTCAAACTGTGCTTCCTGGAACCACCTCCCAAAGAAACCACCTGCCCCCAAATTTTTGCCTCAGGGTCTGCTTTCATGGGAACCCCAAAGCAAAACAAGCAAGAAATGTTAGGGTCACCACTACTTCCCTAGCTTCCTCTGGAGTTGCAGGCGTCATTTTTCCAGCTGATGTGTGTCCTCACAGTCCACCATATGCAGCTGTCTTTGTGGACACAACTGGAGGCACACGATCGGGATGAGGGCAGAGCAGTCCCCCTTTTTAATTGTTTTAATTAAGTCAACAATTGGCAGCCCTTGGGTACATGCCAGAGTCAGAGGTGTTTGAACCAGAGCAACTCCATCTTGAATACGGGCTGGGTAAAATGAGGCTGAGACCTGCTGGGCTGCATTCCCGGGAGGTTAGGCAGTCTTGGTCACAGGATGAGACAGGAGGTCGGCACAAGATACAGGTCACAAAGACCCTGCTGATAAAACAGGATGCGGTAAAGATGCCAGCCAAATCCCACCAAAACCAAGATGGCGATGAAAGTGCCCTCTGGTCATCCTCACTGCTCATTATACACTAATTATAATATATTAGCATGCTAGACAACATGCCCACCAGCACCATGACAGTTTACCATTGCTATGGCAATGTCCAGGAGTTACCCTATATGATCTAAAAGGGGGAGGAACTGTGAGTTCCAGGAACTGCCCACCCCTTTCCTGGAAAACTCATGAATAATCCATGTTTCGTATATGATGAAGAAATAACCAAAAAGTAACCACCCGGTAGCTCTCAGGGCTGTTCTGCCTTTGGAGTAACCATTCTTTTATTCCTTTACTTTGTTTTTTTGGGTCTCGCTCTGTCGCCCAGGCTGGTGTGCAGTGGTGCAATCTCAGTTCACTGCAACCTCCACCTTCCAGGTTCAGGTGATCCTCCTGCCTCAGCCTCCAGAGCAGCTGGGACCACAGATGTGCTCCACCACGCCAGGCTAATTTTTTGTATTTTTGGTAGAGACGGGGTTTCACTATGTTGCCCAGGCTGGTTTCAAACTTCTGACCTCAAGTGATCCACCCTCCTTGGCTTCCCAAAGTGCTGGGATTACAGGCGTGAGCCACCACGCCTCCCCTATTCCTTTACTTTCTTAAGAAACTTGCTTTCAATTTATGAATTCGCCTCGAGATCCAAGAGCCCTTTCTTAGGGTCTGGATTGGGACCCCTTTCCGGAGACACCAGCATAACCTTTGTTTCAGTTATTTGGGGCATGGAGGAAGAGGCTTTCTTGCCTCAGGGCCTTTGCAACTGCTGATTCTGCCACCTGGAATGTTTCCCCCTAAGATAGCCCTAACTAAGTCCAGATCCCTCACTTCATTCAGGCTCAGATAGCATCTCCTCAGAGAGGCCTTTCTGACCACATTATCTTAAATATACCCCTTTCTCTTTCATCCTATTGTCATTATAGCTCCTGGCATTATATCTTTTTAAAAATCAACTTTATTGAGGAATAATTCACCCACAATAAAATACATTCACTTGAAGTGTACAGTTTGGAGTTTTGACAAATACGTGTTTCCTGGTAACCACCATCCAATCAACACTTCTATTACCCCAAAAGTTTCAGTTAGAAGGTTCCCTCCCTGCCCCAGGTGTCAGAGGTGTTTGAACCGGAGCGACTCCATTTTGAGTGAGGGCTGGGAAAATGAGGCTGAGACTTGCTGGGCTGCATTCCCAGAAAGTCAGGCATTCCTAGCCTCTAGAGGTTTATGATTAAGGGAACAAATTAATAATGTTCACTAAACAGACCCAGATTGGGAGTGTCCAGATATCCCAATATCTGGACAAAAAAGGCATTTCTTTTTCTTTCTTTCTTTCTTTCTTTTTTTTTTGAGATGGAGTCTTGCTCTGTCACTCAGGCTGGAGTGCAGTGGCGCGATCTCGGCTCACTGCAACCTCCACCTCCCGGGTTTGAGTGATTCTACTGCTTCAGCCTCCGAGTAGCTGGGATTATAGGTGCCCACCACCACACCTGGCTAATTTTTTGTATTTTTAGTAGAGACGGGGTTTTACCATGTTAGCCAGGATGGTCTCGATCTCCTGACCTCGTGATCTGCCCGCCTCAGCCTCCCAAAGTGCTGGGTTTACAGGCGTGAGCCACTGCGCCCGGCCGAACAAAGGCATTTCTAATTTTGCTCTAAAGATAATATTGATTCTTGAGCAATATAGTAATTAAGAAAATTAATTCTTTATCACAAACCCTTGTAGCAGAGCACATCTCCCCATATATACGACCATTGTACCTAGGGTGGATGCATTCTTCCACTTACTTTTTTGTTTTGTTTTGTTTTTGAGACGGAGTCTCGCGCTGTCACCCAGGCTGGAGTGCAGTGGCACGATTTCGGCTCACTGCAATCTCTGCCTCCCGGGTTCAAGCGATTCTCCTGCCTCAGCCTCCCGAGTAGCTAGGATTACAGGCATGCACCACCATGCCCTGCTAATTTTTTTATTTTTGGTAGAGACGGGGTTTCACCACGTTGGCCAGGATGGTCTCATCCCTTTACTTTCTTAATAAACTTGTTTTTGCTTTGCACTGTGGACTCGCCCTGAATTCTTTATTGTGCAAGATCCAAGAACCCTCTCTTGGGGTCTGGATCGGGACCCCTTTCCTGTAACACAGGCACTCACTGATCTGCGTTGGATCACTATAGCTTAGCTTTACTTTTCTAGAATTTCACACCCATGGAATAATCTGGCATGTCCTCTTTTGTGTCTGATTTCTTTTGCTCAGCATGATGTTTTTGAGATTCATGTATGTTGTTGCGTGTACCAAGGGTTCATTCTGTTTTATTGCTGAGCTGTATCCCATCGTACAAATGCACCGGGTTGCTTATCCACTCTCCTGTTGATGATGGACAGCTGGGCTGTTTCCAGTTTTCAACTATTAGAAATAAAGCAGCATGCCAGGCACGGTGGCTCATGCCTGTAATCCTAGCACTTTGGGAGGCCTAGGTGGGCGGATCATGAAGTCAGGAGTTCAAGACCAGCCTGGCCAGCATGGTGAAACCCCGTCTCTACTAAAAATACAAAAAATTAGCTGGGCAAGGTGGCATGCACCTGTAATCCCAGCTACTTGGGAGGCTGAAGCAGGAGAATTGCTTGAATCCGGGAGGCGGAGGTTTCAGTGAGCGGAGATCACGCCACTGCACTCCAGTCTGGGTGACAGAGTGAGACTCCGTCTAAAAAAAGAAAGAAAGAAAGAAAGCAGCTATGAACACTCGCATGCAAGTCTTTGTGCAAACATAGGTGTTAACAGGAAAGGGGTCCCGATCCAGACCCCAAGAGAGGGTTCTTGGATCGTACACAAGGAAGGATTCAGGGCAAGTCCACAGAGTAAAGTGAAAGCAAGTTTATTAGGAAAGTAAGGGAATAAAAGGATGACTACTTCATAGACAGAACAGCCCTGAGGGCTAGGGGTTGCCCAGTTTTATGGTTATTTCTTGATATGCTAAACAAGGGATGGATTATTTATGCCTCCCTTTTTTAGACCACATAAGGTAACTTCCTGACGTTGCCAAGGCATTTGTAAACTGTCATGGCGCTGGTGGGAGTGTAGCAGTGAGGATGACCAGAGGTCACTCTTGTCACCATCTTGCTTTTGGCAGGTTTTGACCAGCTTCTTTACTGCAACCTCTATTATCAGCAAGGTCTTTATGACCTGAATCTTGTGCTGACCTTCTATCTGATCCTATGACTTAGAATGCCTTAACCGTCTGGGAATGCAGATCAGTAGGTCTCAGCCTGATTTTACCTGGCCCCATTCAAGATAGAGTTGCTCTGGTTTACACACCTCTCATATAGGGACATATCTGTATGTTTTCATGTCTCTTGGGTATACCTAACAGTGGAATTGCTGGATTACCAACTGGCATTATATTACCTATATAATATGAGGTATTATACAGGTAAGCTCCAGGAGGACAGAGACTGCTCATTACAGTGTGCACAGTGCCCAGCACACACATGGCATGTAGCCAGCGCTGCAAGTCCACCTGAATGAGTAAAAAGCCAGCCAGCCTGATTTCCAAACATAAGGGCTACACCCAGGAATTTGTTGTTCTGCCTCCTCCCCATCCACAGGCTACTGCTGGGGTTCCTGGCAGGTGTGGGGGCTGGGAGGGGAGGGGAGTTGGGGGAGGGGGCCTGGACACTTTTGTGAACCCTGTTGAGGTTGACAAAGGAGAGGGGTCACCACAGTCATGCCAGGGGTCTCTATCCCACACCTGGAATTTCCCTTAGGGCTTCCCGTGATGCTGAGATGGGGCAGCTGTGTCCCTGGCCCCACTCTTCTCCCTTGATGAAACTGCTTTTGCAGAAATTATAACAGT